>NC_142342.1:30706250-31071875 GCF_054954075.1 Amborella trichopoda
CTTACACTACTCACTTTGCTACTTTGATTCAAATCGCTTCAACTTCCCACCCTGGTAGTTTGATTCAAATCTCTTGGTAGTCTGATTAAATTATCTTCAACAGCACACTCTAGTGCTCTGAATCCAATTTCCTGACACTCTAATTCCATTCTCTGCAAATGCCCCCTCAGGTGCTCCGATTAAAAGCTCTTCATCTCCCCACTCTAGTACTCTGATTCAAATCTCTTGGTACTCTGATTCAAATCTCTTCAACTGGCCACTTGGGTACTCTGATTCAAATCTCAGGGTACTTTGATTCAAATCTCTTCAACGACCCACTCTGGTACTCTGATTCTAATCTCGTCAACTGCCTCGATTCAACTTCCTTCTCCGGTGCTCTGATTCAAATCTCTTCAACTGCCCACTCTGGTACTCTGATTCAAATCTATTCAACGGCCTCTGATTCAAATCTCTTCTACTTCCCACCCTGGTCCTCTGATTCAAATCTCTTCGACTGCCCACTCTGGTACTCTAATTCAAATCTCTTGATGCTCTGATTCAAATCTCTTCATCTACCCACTCTGATACTCTTATTCATATCTCTTCAACTGCCCACTCTGGGGCTCTGATTTAAATCTCTAATCTCTTCAACTACTCACTCCAGTAATTGGATTCAAATCTCTTCAACTCTCCAACAGCCTACTCCGGTACTCTGATTCATATCTCTCCAACTGCCCACTCTGATACTCTGATTCAATTCTCTTCAACTCCCCATTCCGGTATTCTGAATCGAATCACTTGGTACTATGATTCAAATCTCCTCAACTGCCCTCCCTGGCACTCTGATTCAAGTCTCATGGCACTCTAATTCAATTCTCATCAAATGCCCCCTCTGGTACTCCGATTAAAATCGCTTTAACTGCCCACTCTAGTACACTGATTAAAATTTCTTGGTACTCTGATTCAAATCTCTTTAACAGCCCACTCTGTTACTCTGATTCAAATCTCTAAGTACAATCCACTCTGGTACTTCGATTCAATTCTCCTCAACGGCCCATTCTGAATCAATTCTCTTCAACTGTGCACCCTGGTACTCTGATTCAAATCTCTTCAACAGCCCACTCTGCTACTCAGATTCTAATCTCTTCGACTGCTCACGCTGGTACTCTGATTCAAATCTCTTGGTACTCTAAATCAAATCTCTTCGACTACTCACTTTAGTTCTCTTATTCAAATCTCTTCAACTGCCCACTCTAGTACTCGGATTCAATTCTCTTCAACTGCCCCTGTTTCAAATCTCTTCAACGGCCTACTCTAAAACTCTGATTCAAATCTCTTCAACAGCCCACCCTGGTACTCTGATTCTAATCTCTTCAACACCCCACTCTGGTACTCTGATTCAATTCTTTTGGTACTCTGATTCAAATCTGTTCAATTGCCCACTCCGGTACTCTGATGCAAATCTCTGCATCGACCCACTCTGGTACTCTGATTCTAATCTCTTCAACTGCACTGATTCAACAGCCCTCTCTGGTACTCTAATTCAAATATCTTCCACTGCCCACTCTGGTACTCTGATTTAATTCTCTTCAACTGCCTCTGATTCAAATCTCTTCAACTTCTCACTATGGTACTGTGATTCGAATCTTAAGATACTCTAATTCAAATATCTTCAACAGCCCACTCTGGTACTCTGATCAAAATCTATTCAACAGCCCACTCTGGTGCTCTGATTCAAATCTCATGTCTCTTAAACAGCACACACCGGTACTCGGATTCAAATATCTTCAACTCTTCCTATTCCCACTCAGGTACTCTGATTAAAATCTCTTCAACTGCCCAATCTGGTTCTCTGATTCAAATCTCTTCAACTGCCCACAATGGTACTCTGATTCTATTCTCTTAATACTCTGATTCAAATCTCTTCAACTGCATGTTCTGGTACTCTGATTCAATTCTCTTGGTACTCTGCTTCAAATTTCTTCAACTTCACACTCTGGTACTCTGATTCAAATCTCTTCGACTTCCCACTCTGGTACTCTAATTCACATCCCTTCAACTGCCCACTCAGGTACTCTTATTCAAATCTCGTCTACTGCCCAGTCTGGTACTCTAATTCAAATCTCTTGGTGCTCTGATTCAAATCTCTTCAACTGGCCACTCTGCTACTCTAACTCAAATCCGTTCAACTTCCCACTTTGGTACTCCTATTCAATTCTCTTCAACTGCCGACTCTGGTACTCTGATTCAAATCTCTTGATACCCTGATTCAAATCTCTTCAACTGCCCACTGAAGTACACTGACTCAATTCTCTACGACCGCCCACTCTGGTACTCTGATTCAAATCTCAAATCTCTTCAACTGCTCACTCTGGTGATCGGATTCAAATCTCATCAACTCTTCGACTACCTACTCTGGTACTCTGATTCAAATCTCTTCAACTGCTCACTTTGATACTTTAATTCAAATCACTTCAACTGCCCACTCTAGTACTTTGAATCAAATCTCTTGGTACTCTGATTCGAAGCTCTTCAATTGCGCACTCTGGTACTCTGAATCCAATCTCCTGGTACTCTAATTCAATTCTCGGCAAATGCCCCCTCTGGTGCTCTGATTAAAATCTCTTCAACTCCCCACTCTAGTACTCTGATTCTAATCTCCTGTTACTCTGATTAAATTCGCTTTTAGAACTCTGATTCAAATCTCTTGGTACTCTGATTCAAATCTCTTCAACTGGCCACTTTGGTACTCTGATTCAAATCTCAGGGTATTGTGATTTAAATCTCTTCAACAACCCACTCTGGTTCTCCGATTCAAATCTTTTCAACAGCCCATTCTGATTCAAATCTCTTCAACTGACCACTCTGGTACTCTAATTCAAATCTCTTCCATTGCCCACTCAGGTACTCAAATTCTAATCTCTTCAACTGCCCACTTTGATACTCCGATTCAAGTCTCTCGGTGCTCCGATTCAAATCTCTTATACTTACCACTCTGGTTCTCTTATTCACTTCTCTTCAATTGTCCACTCTAGCACGTTGATTCAATTCCCTTCAACTGCGCCTGATTAAAATCTTTTCAACTGCCTCCTCTGGTACTCTTATTCTAATCTCCTAAACAGCCCACTCCGGTACTCGGATTCAAATCTCTTCAACTACCAACTCTGGTACTCTGACTCATATCTTTTGGTACTCTGATACAAATTTCGTAAACTGCCCACTTTGGTACTCTAATTCAATTATCTTCAACTACCCGCTCTGGTACTCAGCTTGAAATCTCTTCACCTTCCCACTCTAGTACTCTAATTCAAATCTGCCACTCTGGTACTCTGATACAAATCTCTTGGTTCCCTGATTCAAATCTCTTCAACAGCCCACTCTGGTACACTGATTCAAATCTCTTCAACCTCCCACTCTGTTACTCTGATTCAAATCTCAAATATCTTCAACAGCTCACTCTGGTAATCGGATTCAAATAACTTCAACTCTTCGACTGCCTACTCTGGTACTCTGATTCCAATCTCTTCAATTGCTCACTTTGCTACTATGATTCAAATCTCTTCAACTGCCCACTCTGGTAGATTGATTCAAATCTCTTGGTACTCTGATTCAAATCTCTTCAACTCCCCACTCTGGTACTCTGAATCAAATATCTTGGTACTCTAATTCAATTCTCTTCAAATGCCCCCTCTGGTACTCCGATTGAAATCTCTTCAACTGCCCACTCTAGTACTCTGATTCAAATCTCCGGGTGCTCTGATTCAAATCTCTTCTTGAAGTCTGCTTCAAATCTTCTGGTACTCTTATTCAAATCTCTTCAACTGCCCACTCTGGTACTGTAATTCAAATCTCTGAGTACTCTGATTCAAATCTCTTCAACAATCCACTTCTGTACTCCGATTCAAATCTTTTCAACTGCCCATTCTAATTCACATCTCTTCAACTGCCCACTCTGGTACTCTGATTCAAATCTCTTCAATTACCCACTATGGTACTCAGATTCTAATCTCTTCCACTGCCCACTCTGGTACTATGATTAAAATTTCTTGGTACTCCGATTCAAATCTCTTCTACTTATCACTCTGGTTCTCTAATTCAATTCTCTTCAACTATCCACTCTAGCACGCGATTCAATTTTCTTCAACTGCCTCTAATTCAAATCTCTTCAACTGCCTACTCTGATACTCTGATTCTAATCTCTTCAACAGTCGACTCTCGTACTCGGATTCAAATCTCTTCAACTACCCACTCTGGTACTCTGATTCAAATCTTTTGGTACTCTAATACAAATTTCTTCAACTTCCCACATTGGTACTCTGCTTCAAATCTCTTCAACTGCCCACTATGGTACTCTAATACAAATCTCATCAACTTCCCACTCTGGTACTCTGATTCTATTCTCTTCAACTGCCTCCGATTCAACTGCCCTCTCTGGTACTCTGATTCAAATCTCTTCAACTTCCCACTCTGGTGCGCTGATTCAAATCTCTTCAACCGCCTCTGAATCAAATCTCTTTAACTGCCCACTCAGGTACAGTTATTCAAATCGCTTGACACTCTGATTCAAATCTGTCCAACTACCAACTCTGGTACTCTGATTCATATCTCTTCAACCGCCCACTCTGGTGCTCTGATTCAAATCTCAAATCTCTTCAGCTGCTCACTCCTGTAATCGGATTCAAATCTCTTCAACTCTCCAACTGCCTTCTCTGGTACTCTTAGTCAAATCTCTTCAACTCCGCACTCTGGTACTCTGATTCAAATCTCTTCAACTGCCCATTTTGGTACTCTGATTCAAATCACTTGGCACTCTGATTCAATTCTCATCAACTGCCCACTTTGGTACTCTGATTCAAGTCTCTTGGTACTCTAATTCAATTCTCTTCAAATGCCCTCTCTGGTACTCGGATTAAAATCTCTTCTACTGCCAGCTCTAGTACTCTGATTCAAATCTCCGGGTGCTCTGATTCAAATCTCTTCTCGAACTCTGCTTCAAATCTTCTGGTACTCTTATTCAAATCTCTTCAACTGCCCACTACGGTACTCTGATTCAAATCTCTGAGTACTCTGATTCAAATCTCTTCAACAATCCACTTCTGTACTCCGATCCAAATCTTTTCAATTGCCCAATCTAATTCACAGCTATTCAACTGCCCACTCTGACACTCTGATTCAAATCTCTTCAATTGCCCACTATGGTACTCAAATTCTAATCTCTTCAACTGCCCACTCTGGTACTCTGATTCAAATTTCTTGGTACTTCGATTCAAATCTCTTCTACTTACCACTATGGTTCTCTGATTCAATTCTCTTCAACTGTCCACTCTAGCATGTCGATTCAATTTCTTCAACTGCCTCTAATTCATATCTCTTCAACTGCCTACTCTGATACTCTGATTCTAATCTCTTCAACAGTCGACTCTCGTACTCGGATTCAAATCTCTTCAACTACCCACTCTGATACTCTGATTCAAATCTTTTGGTACTCTAATACAAATTTCTTCAACTGCCCACAGTGGTACTCTTATTCAAATCTCTTCAACTGCCCACTATGGTACTCTAATGCAAATCTCATCAACTTCCCACTCTGGTACTCTGATTCTAGTCTCTTCAACTACCTCCGATTAAACTGCCCTCTCTGGTACTCTGATTCAAATCTCTTCAACTGCCCACTCTGGTGCGCTAATTCAAATCTCTTCAACTGCCTTTGAATCAAATCTCTTCAACTCCCCACTCTGGTACACTTATTCAAATCTCTTGACACTCTGATTCAAATCTGTCCAACTGCCCACTGTGGTACTCTGATTTATATCTCTTCAACCGCCCACTCTAGTGCTCTGATTCAAATCTCAAATCTCTTCAGCTGTTCACTCCTGTAATCGGATTCAAATTTCTTCAACTCTCCAACTGCCTTCTCTGGTACTCTAATTCAAATCTCTTCAACTCCGCACTCTGGTACTCTGATTCAAATCTCTTCAACTGCCCATTTTGTTACTCTGATTCATATCACTTGGTACTCTGATTCAAATCTCATCAACTGCCCACTCTGGTACTGTGATTCAAATCTCATCAACTGCCCACTCTGGTACTCTGATTCAAGTCTCCTGGTACTCTAATTCAATTCTCTTCAAATGCCCGCTCTACTCTGATTAAAATCTCTTCAACTACCCGTTCTGGTACACTGATCCAAAACTCCTGGTACTCTTATTCAAAACTCTTCTTGAACTCTGATTCAAATCTCTTGCTACTCTTATTCAAATCTCTTCAACTGCCCACTCTGGTACTCTGATTCAACTCTCTGGCTACTCTGATTCAAATCTCTTCAACAACCCACTCTGGTACTCCGTTTCAATTTTCGTCAACTGCCCATTCTGATTCAAATCTCTTCAACTATCCAGTCTGGTACTCCGATTCAAATCTCTTCAACTGCCCACTCTGGTACTCTAATTCTAATATCTTCAACTGCCCACTTTGGTACTCTGATTCAAATATCTTCAACTAGCCACTCTGGTTCTCCGATTCAAATCTCTTCAACTACCCACTCTAGTAGTCTGATTCAGTTCTCTTCAACTGCCACTGTTTCAAATCTCTTCAACTGCCTACTCTAGTACTCTGATTCCAATCTATTCAACTGCCCACTTTATTGCTCTGATTCAATTCTCAAGTCTCTTCAACAGCCCACTCTGGTACTCTGATAAAAATCTCTTTAACTGCCCACTCAGGTACTCTGATTTAAATCTCTTCAACTGCCCACAATGGTACTCTGATTCAATTCTCTTGGTACTCTTATGCAAATCTCTTCGACTGCACACTCTGGTACACTGATGCAATTCTCTTGGTACTATGATTCAAATTTCTTCAACTTCACACTCTGGTACTCTGATTCAAATCTCATCTACTGCCCACTTGGGTACTATGATTCACATCACTTCTTCTGCCCACTCTGGTACTCTGATTCATATCTCATCTACTGTCCACTCTGGTACACTGATTCAAATCTCTTAATACTCTGAGTCAAGTCTTTTAAACTGCCCACTCTAGTACTCTGATTCAAATCTCTTCAACAACCCACTCTGGTAGTCAGACTCAAATCTCTTCAACTGACTCTAATTCAAATCCCTTGAATTGCCCTTTCTGGTACTCTGATTCAAATATCTTCAACTGCCCACTCTGGTACTTTGATTCCAATCTCTTGGTACTCTGATTCAAATCTCTTGAACTGCCCACTATGGTACTCGGATTCAAATCTCTTCAACTGCCTATTCTGATACTCTGACTCAAATCTCTTCAACTGCTGACACTAATACTCTGATTCAAATCTCTTCAAATGCTACCGATTCAAATCTCTGCAACTGCCTCTGTTACAAATCTCTTCAACTGCCCACTCTGGTACTCTAATTCAAATCTCTTAGTACTCTGATTAAAATCTCGTACACTCCCGACTCGGATACTCTGATTCAATTCTCTTCAACTTCCCACTCTGGTACTCATATTCAAACTTCCCACTCTGGTACTTTGATTCAAATCTCTTCAACAGCCCACTCTGGTACTCTGATTCAAATCTCTTGATACTCGGATTCAAATCTCTTCAACTGCCCACTCTGGTACTCTGATTCATATCTCTTCAACCGCCCTCTCTGGTACTCTGATTCAAATCTCAAATCTCTTAACTTGCTCACTCCGATAATCGGATTCAAATCTCTTCCACTCTTCAACTGCCTACTCTGGTACTCTGATTCAAATCTCTTTAACTACCCACTCTGGTACTCTGATTCAAATCTCTTCAACTGCTCTCGCTGGTACTCTGATTCAAATCTCTTGGTGCTCTGATTCAAATCTCTTCAACTGCCCACACTGGTACTCTGATTCAAATCTCTTGGTACTCTAACTCAATTCTCTTCAAATGCCCACTCTGGTACTATGATTAAAATCTCTTCACCTGCCCACTTTAGTACACTGATTCAAATCTCTTGGTACTCTGATTCAAATCTCTTCTAGAACTCCGATTCAAATATCTTGGTACTCTGATTCAAATCTCTTCAATTGCCCACTCTGCTACTTTGATTCAAATCTCTTCAACTGCCCTCTCTGGTACTCTAATTCAAATCTCTTCGACTGCCCACTCTGGTACTGTGATTCAAATTTCTTCAACTGCCCACTCTGGTACTCTGATTCAAATCTCTTCAACTTTCAAATCTCTTCAACTGCCCACTCTGGTACTTTGATTCAAATCTCTTCAACTGCATACTCTGGTACTCTGATTCAAATCTCTTCAACTTTCAAATCTCTTCAACTGCCCACTCTGGTACTCTGATTGAAATCTCTTCAACTGCCCACTCTGGTACTCTGAAGTTAAATCTCTTCACTTGCCCACTCTTCATGTCTTATGTTATCTCTTCATGTCATATGTCATATGTTATACACTTATTAAATGCAACAACAAAGAAAATATTACCATAGGAGTTGTGCCATATCACCATAGAAGCCAACATGACGACATCTCCATGAGGAGACCTCCTTTAGCAGCCCACTCTTCATGTCTTATTAAATGCAACAACAAAGAAAAGATCACCATAGAAGCCAACATGACGACACCTCCTTTCAACTGCCCACTCTTCATGTCTTATTAAATGCAACAACAAAGAAAATATCACCATAGAAAATGCAACAACAAAGAAAATATAACCATAGCAGCCAACATGACAACACATCCCATTGAGCCCCCTCTTCATGTCATATTTTATGCACATATTAAATGCAACAACAAAGAAAATATCACCATAGAAGCCAACATGAGGACACCTCCTTCCACCAGTGAGCCCCATTCCTCCAGTGAGCCCCCATTCCTTGAGATCTGCTTGCAAAACCTGCACCCTCTTCTTCTCTTCCCATGAAAAGACCCAAACCCCTGCCTTGAGACTTCCACTTCCATCAATGACAATTCCACTGGTTATCACATAAGAAAGTCGATCATTCCACTCCAAGATTTGAGAATACCACCAAGCATTCAAATCGATAAGCTCAAGCTCAAGGCTTAATGGGGAATCGATCTTCTCCCAAGCTTTTTTTAATCATGTCAAAACATACTACACTCTGATGACACAAGGCATACCAAGTGGTACCAACCATGCAGTGGGAGGTACAAAAGGGGTGTTTACTTGATCGGTCATAAATGGGAAGCCCAACATCCAGTGACCTCCAGTTCGTATCGTAGATCCACAAGCTATGTTTCTTGTAGTCGGTAATGTCCGATGTGAATGCAATGATGATGATGTTCCGGTTCATAGGATTGAAGGAAAATGACATGGTGTAGTTATGTACTTCGGTGTTAGGCGTTGGGATGGAGACGAATTCTTTTTGCTTTAATGGGTTTCCTATAAAAAATATTTTCTCCGTTTGTGAAAGGAAACACAGTATGCCATTACTGCAACAAGATATACCAGAATGAAGCACTGTTGTAGTCAATATCAGCAGCATTCTGGAGTGAAGCACTGTTGTAGTCAATATCAGCAGCATAAAACAACCAATTTGGGGATGAGGGAGAGGATGGAGATGAGAAAGAGGAGGTCTCAAAGAGAAAGAAAGTTTTGGGGATGAGAGAAAAGAGGGGACAAAGGAGGAAGATGAAAGAAGTTGGTTCCATAATTTAGAAACTGATTTGAATCTGCATAATGAATTCAATGAAAGCTCCTCCAAAATCTTCAATATCAATTCTTGTGGCAACCAATTTTTGGATTCCATGTCTTACCTGCATTCTTGTGGCAAAGAATGTGGCACAGATGGGAGAAAACTTTCGAGTCCATGCCTATGCCTTGACTCTCACAATTCGCTCTTTATCTCTCTCTAATTAAAGGAGTTGAGTCGAGGCAGGTTAACAGGGACTCTCAAAAAATTTATAGGAGTTTTCTATCCCTGTATTTGAGGAGCTTTTTAATGCGAATGAGAACCAGCCCTTTAAGGATTAGAACACTCAGGCAAGTTCTCGATTTAAAACACGATTTTTTTCAAATCCCTATTTTTTTTAAGAAAAAATATCTCCATAAACTTTATTTTTAAGTTTCATTTCTCTTTAAAACAATGTTTCAAAACCTAATTAGCTGCATAAGGATTCTATTTATTATATCATCAAATCCCTTAGACCAACTTTATTCTATTTCTTAGCCCAAACATATTTTACAAAAACATCTTTTTTAAACCTTTTCTTCCACATGTTTTTGTTTCCTCTCCAATCTCTCAAACCTCTCTCTCTCTATTCCTCCAACTCTCTCTCCCTCCCCCGTGTCTTCTCCCTGTTCCCAACTTTCTCTCTCCGTGGGAGAAGCACATGAAGATCGAGAAAATAGAGAAAAACTAGCTTTTTTTAGAGAGGTTGTTTTCCAATTTGTTTAGGTTAAAAAGTTAAAGTAAAATGAGTAGATAGTTTAGGGGGTTAAAAAATATAAAAAAAGAAATCTAAAATAAGTTTGGAAAGTTTGGGTCTATAGATAAATGAAATTTTAAAATTTGGTCTACACATATATTTTCCTTTCTTTTTTTTAATTTAAATGCATTAAGTTTTTCAAATAGTGGCGTTTTTTCAATAAAAGATATATTTAATTATTTTATTTTATTTTATTTTATTTTCAAAAAAATCATTGTCACTCTAATTTTATCTCCTCAATAATATCTTTGAATTTTGGTTAAGAGATAAGTACAATAAAAATTATTACTTTAATTTTGGTTAAAGATGACGAGGTTTCCTTGTTTGTATTACATTCCAATTCTCCCAAACCTCTAAAACCTTTAAGAGATAAAAAGAGAGATTCAGGATATAATTATTATAAGTCCCAAACCTCTAAGAGATAAAAAGAGAGATTCAGGATGTAATTATTATATGGTAAGTTCCAATGAGACTTCAGATACATAGAAGTAAAATAAAAGTGCGGGAAGAGAGGGGTATGATTTTGTTTTTCTCAAAATGATATGCAGAAATCAAGGAAGAATAGGAAAACTGGTTTTTTCTGTTATGGAGTCCTATTGACATGGAAGACTAAGTCGTAGTGATAAGGAAACTAAGTCCTTGTATTTCCATAACATTTTCTATCGGAAACTTGGACACAAACTCTCTATCACTCTCCTATTTCAGAAAGGGAAAAATTTATATAGAGCTGAGGCTCGAAACAATCAAATTAGAGCCTACTTCAAAAATTACACTAGAAGAGGTTGGTCTTATGCCCAAATATCTTCAAATTGATCATCTTGACATCAAGATGTATGGACCTGAGAAATAAATGGATTACAAGTTTCGGAATTTGTGTATTTTACACCGTATTTTGGATGGTCAATTTTCAAGTTTTCATAGATCAGTCAATCTACACTATTTTTTAAACTTTAAACTTTATAAATAAAGAGGAAAATATATTTTAAGGCAATCACAAAGAATTCCAGTATTGAAACCACATTTCTTGACACTAATTGAAGATACTAGTTGAAGTAGGCTCTAATTTATAGGCTCTATACAATCCGCACCCTTTGTCACTCTCTATCTACTACCCAACTTTCTATCTACCCCTCTCTCTTAATCAATACATCTTCTATCTTACTATCTACTATCTATGTTTCTATCTCTTCCTCTACTAATGTTTTGATTTGTAGAAAACCTCTTCTATCTTAAACTTGGAAACAATTACAACTGTTGTTTGTCGATTTATCTCTCAACTGAAGTTCAAATTTTTCTTTCTCTCTCTTACACTCCAGAATATATGCGGACCGCCAACTTCAACTCAAAACAATAAAAATGTCTGGTTTTCTTCTTTAACTCATCTTCATAATGAAAATTTTAAAGAACTTGGCCACAATTAGAATGTTGGTTTCTCTCGAAATCATGTTAAAGAAGCAATTGTTGAAATGCAATCGAGTTTACCAAATTTAGAGTGCATGCCGAATTGTATCAACACCTAGGATGCTCATCCTTCAAGTTGTCATTAGGGTGTCTCGAGCAGTCTTTGAAAAATCTAACAAGTCCGAGTAACCGGTAAACTTGCTACTTCAACCAGTTTAACTGGGCAGGTCTCAGTCGGTACAGAAAGTGTAACAAATAAAAAAATAATAATAATAAATCCAAACAAATGTATAGTATATTAAAGCATGATTAAACCAAACACCTCCACATGATATTGAAAGGCAGTGAAAAAATGAATTTTAAAAAATCGATTTGTGTCCGGGGGTATTTTTAAAAATTTATAAAAATGATGGAAAAATTTAGAAATAAGCCCTTTCTTATCTCTACCAATATGATAAAAAAAAAAAAAAATTTAAATTAAAAAGCATATTACAAACAAATCCCTTATTTTTCGATATTGGACTTGAGATAAAGTATATAGCACATATATTGCTGCCATACTTGGGAGATTTTGGGAACTACCTAAGAATTACTAGATTATTTTTGAAACAACACATTTGAATTTTGAGAATTTTGACGCATATGTCTTGCCGTCCAAAAAATGGACAGTCTATTCAGTCATGACATGTTATGTTCTTCTAGTACATAGAGAGTTCAATTATTATTTTTACTGAAGTATACAAGACAAAACCTTTGTATATTTTTGTTTTTTTAATTGTAAATGGTCATGCAACGATGGGTGTACACGTAAAATAAAACAAAGAAGAAATGCAAAGTTCCGGAAAAAAAAAAAAAAAAAAAAAAACACACAGTAGGGAAGGAAGAAAGAAGAGGGACAAGCAAAAAAAAAAAAAAAAAACGTTTATATAAGGTTGCAACCTTAAAATGTAAAATTAAAGATGCACATCGAAAAGGTTATTTTAATGTTGAAAAACGCTCTAATTGATCATCTTGACATCGAGATGTATGATTAAATAAATAAATAAAAATTGAGTCTCACAATTAGTGCATCTTGCAACACATTATCTAGACTATCTATTTTTGAAATTTAAAATTTTATAACTAGACATGAAAATAGATTTTCATATAATCCTAAGATTTTTTATACCAGAATCACAGACAAAGTTCCGAATTTTTTCAAATAAAATGTAGAGGTGCACCTTCATTAAATTGTTTAAGGTTGCAACCTTATAGAAACCACACTCAAAAAAAAAGAGGAGGAGGAGGAGGATCTGCATCGGATGAGTTATTAAATGGTGATAACCACATCTGAGCAATGGGGATTGTGGTAATTCTGATATCCAAGATGATATAGCTATAAATACCTAGAAGAGAATGGTACGTAAATGAGATCACTAACACTGTTGATGAGTCAAGTCGGAGCTTAATCAGACGATGAGGAGGATTGATAACGTGGAGATAAACGTCATAAAGACCTAGAAGAGAATGGTACTGAGATCACTAATACTTTTTATAAGTCAAGTTGGAGATGCTTAGATGAGGAGGATTTATAACGTGGAGATAAACGGTGATAATGAATTTTAGAGGACCGCCAAGAGGGAAAAGATAATGGTTGAATGGGAAACGACATGAGGGACAGATGGAGTGTGTACAAAAGAAAGGGGACGAGTCTGCATAAGTTAAGATGGCGGTTGAATTAATGGACAATTAAATCGAAGGTCTAGATAATTTGTTGCAATATATATTATTTTTAGAGTTTAAAATCTTTCAGTCTTTTAATACATGAGTTACAATTTTCGATGAGTTACAAGGTCAGGCTTTATTTATTTTGATAGAGCTGCAGCCCATGCAAATAATTTTCCTTCTTTTTGTAGCCATTTAGCTATTCAAGAATAAACCAGGGATTAAGTCTCAACCTATCAACAATTAAGTCCTTTTCTAATTCCCATTTTTCCTCGGTTCAAAAGTTATATTTGGCTAGCCCGAAGTGCAAAAATACTAAATTCACAGGAGATTCAAAAATACAACTTGAACAACCCAAAATGTAAGTAATTTAAGTCTTTAACAATGGGATTGTATACAATGAAATCATTTAGCTTTCATACAAAGTGGTCACAATTATGTACAACTATCCGATGAAAATTTTGATAACTTGGATATGTCACAAAGTTTGAGAAAATTTCTTTTGAAGTTTGAGCTTGGTCAATGAAATAAATGTACCAATCTAATTTCACATCTAATGGTCAAGATTGATTGTAACCACCTTGTATTAAAGATAAATGGTCTCAATACTTTTCCTTGTATTTTTGTTAAAATTATTAAAGTGTATTTCTAGAAAGTATATTAGTTTATATGTTATTTTTATTGGCAATGTGCCCTTTCAAGGCCTTAGAGCCACTAGTCTTAAGCTCAGTGGGAGTTAGATAGATACTGAATTTGGGTGCTTAGTGCAGTGGGGCCCAGATTCATATACCCAGAGTATTTGAGGCATTAAGACTATACGTTTTGAGAGTGTGAACTCTCGGGGAGGTGTGAGGGTCACCTCCCAGTCAGGATTATATTAATTAGAATCCCTCATAGTTGTTGTGATACGCCAGGGCTTGGAGAATCCAATCGAGAATAATAAAACCCGAGTATTTAAAAGAGTATTCGCCATGTATGGAATGGTCGGCTCATGGGACATGAGCCCCGTATCCTAACACGAGACCGTTCCATGGCATGTGCACCCACTGTCCTATGGGGAAGCCACTCTTCTATAGTATTATCTGATTTAAAAGAGCTAGTGCACATGTGCTTTGAGATGACCCTCATATTTGAGTAGGAACATGTCTCGCAGGGGTGCACTAGTAATTCATTGAACCCCCAGTGACGGGAAGCTCTGGCTCAACGACTTTGATGTGATCAATTATGTGTCCCTGCCATAGACTGTGGAGCATAGGTTCATTAGGTTGGCTTCAGACACCAGTGGAATGTCATTCTGGTTAGCCCAATAGAAGACTCCAACAAGTGTTATAAGTCTAGAGATCTTATTTACCTTTGGCCCAAATTAATCAAAAATTGACGAAAAAAGATTTTATATTGATGAGAAATTGTGTAATAATGTTAAGAAATCTTTTAGAAAATTTTTGAGATTTTTGGAGACTTTTTCATATTTTTTAAACACTAAAAAATTTGATTTTCAAATTTGTATGATGTAAATACCAAACAAGGACATCCTATGGGGATGCCACATGGATCCCAAGTGGCCATAGGGATGCCATGTGGCACCACCACCTCCCCACTCGTGGATGACATCATGCTGATGTCATATCCTTGTGGGGACCTATTTGTCATTAATTCTTTTGTTGGTATTATGTTATAACCTGATTATCTTGTTATTTAAAGGGTTATACAATTTTATGACTTAAGTTTGATTTAAGTCACACGTTTTTTTTAGTTCATATGTGTCATTTTTTGCATGTGTTAAGTCATGGGATTTTAAAAATTAATTTAATTCATATTATTATCCACATATGATTTTATAGCATGTCAGTATATCTTATGTGGCACCACCTTATGAGCTTGACCCATGTGAAACTTTAGTATTGTTAAAATCCTATTGGTGGTGTAACAAGATATTTTATTCACATGTGTAAATGTCCCATATTACCTTTGTATCCATGTCCTTGTATTTTTATTGACTCTCACAAATTATTCAAAAACCATGGGCGTAAGTGTAAACATGATTTTGGACTTAATGAGAAATAAAACAGGGAGCTAAGGGTTTCAAGGTAAAATGACTATAAACCTAGGTTTTGAGGACTGAAGGGTGTCAAAGGCTTATCCATTGATCTTGGTGATAAGATATGGATGAGTGGCTTAGATAAAAGCTTCTCATGTGCCATTGATCTAAGGCATCAAGGATCAAGATCCAATCTAACTTTATGATCTAAGTATAAAAGTAACTTATCAGATCAATTATTAGCCTAACTTGAGTATTCACTTCAAAAAGAGAGAGAGAGAGAGCCTTTGACAAAAATGTGGTCACCCATGAGACTATCTTCTTCCTTGAGCTTTCTTTTGAAACCTTTCCATGGAGTAGTCCATCATTTATATGATCAAGCTCATACCATTGCTTCATTAAGGTATTGATTTTTCCTTTCATATTTTTAAATCCTACCTCATTTCCATTATCAAAGCTTGTTGTAATTCTTAATTTACAGTAGCTTTTTTCACTTTTGGTCATATAAACTTGATATTTGAAGAGTCCCAAAGCAATAGTGTAGTCCATGCATATAGTATGTGTAGACTAGCTTGCTTCCTCCATGATCTTGAGTAGTTTAAACTTGATTTTTTTATCTTACTTTTCTAAATTTTTTTATTGAGAATATACAACTCATGAGATTTTTATTTCATTATATTTGAGTATAAGAAATTGTTCATTGAGTTCCCTTTTTAATCTTGAAACGTTCGTGTGGTCCCTTATGGACCACATGGTGTAGTTTCACCATAACTTCTTTATTTTGTGTAGTATCTCTTTCAAACTTTGAACGGTTATTTAGATACATGTCTCTCTCATGATTTGATCCCTATTAAGTGAAATAAATATGATCATTTGCTTCCCATTGGATTGATCTCATTGAGTTATTATTATCCCCCGTGCTTTAGACAATGAGACAAAATTAAGTCTTCAAAAGGCCCTTTCGTGGCCTAAGCACAAAGGGTTCGAACCATGGTTTCCCCATATATGTTTGCATATTAATTTGATGTATTTACAGTTATTAAATGGATTCATGATTGATTAAGTTGAGTATGTTGTATGAATATTGAGATTGTTTTTTTTTTTTTTATCTTGCGGTATGAGCTTTAATGCTATGCATTATTGTTTATGCGAATTGAAATCTTATTGAAATATTATGATAAAGTGTATGATGTATATAAGATATTATTAGGATGAAGAATGGAGATGAAATTATCATATAATTTTGATATAATAAGGAATTGCGAGTACAAGTCATGCAATATGTTGTAGAGATGTACAATGTGAATATTTGAATATTGCATTCAGTTTAATTGTACGCTTTAGTAATGGATTTGTAAAGGACCGATTAGAGTTGAATTTTCTTATTCAAATGTTTATAAACCATGTTTGTAGGTTAGAATATATGTATTATGGTTTTGTATTAAGATATTCATACATTTAAACCCATGAGTTTTTATACAATGGAATTTGTTTAAAAAGTTTGCATTTCTAGCCTACTGGTTTTATACCACCAACAAATGGTATTAGAGCAGGGCTCTAATATGGTCTCTTATTCTTCTTATATTATATATAATTTAATTTTTAAATTACATAAACACTTGATCATGATTGCCATGATATATATTATTTGAATTTGAGAATTGATAGTATCATTGGCATGAGAACTGTGAATGAATATTTTTCAAAACTATTGTATATTTATGACAAAATGGTTGGGCATTAAGTACTTTATATAAGATAATAACATTTGGCAGTATTTTGTGTTATTGAATGTATTTTCATATAGAAAAAGGCTATGATCATATTGTATATATTTTGGAAGTTAATTACCGTTCATTAAAGTGTGTCGGATTTGAAAAAGACAGTTCCAAGAACTTTATACCTTTTCCAATGGGGGTTTTCATCAATCAAAACTTATGAGAATGAGTTAAGACCGCTTTGTACTTTTTAAGAATCGAGTCTAGTTTAAATGTACATTTGGGCTTTAGGAAATTCCCCATATTTAGAAAATTATGGTCGTTTTACTTAAGGGGTATCAAACTGTAATTTCTGCTACAAAAAGCAAAAATTGACCCTATGAGAATTATGTTGTTTGATCCACTTCGGACCATTATTCAATACTACTTTTTAAATAAAAGTTGTCTCATTTTGAGTTTATTTTATCTGAGAGTAAGTCTCATAATTAAATGATGTGTAAATTTAAAGTTGCGCTCATTGAATTGGACTGTGCTCATCTTGATAAACCAGAAAAACATTATTTCTTATATCCATTGTGAGAAGGGCATTGATACTTTATATTTTTGTAATCCTCCAATGAAGTATAAGTTGTTGAAAGTCCTTGTTAGTTCTTAAGGTATTTTAGATCAGTGGGAGAGTTATATAAACCCCACCGAATCATAAGTGTTAAGTTTTAATACCCGAGTCTTGGTCTAGATCCGAGCTAGTCCCGGATAGTGTGTGATGAAGTTGACAACACGACTAAAGACACATGTTAATGGATGAGACAATAATCATAGTTACAAAGATAAAAATAAAAGGTAAAGTCAAATCTTAATATGTAGGACAAAGGCATTGGCACATTATGAGCATGAATTTAATATATTGAGAAATCATTTCTTAGAGAACAGCCATTTTGATTTTATAATATCATGTGAGTAATTATTGGTAGAATATCTTGGTGTATTATATGAGTTTAATAATTGGAAGACTTGGACTCGTCACAAAAGCTATAAACTTGAATTAGGCCGATACTTACATATTGAGATTTGAATTAGGCCGATACTTACATATAAGCTTAAGACATATGGCATGTGCTTAAGTAATTTGATTCTAGATCTATGATTCAAATTATCGATCCTATGGATATAATTAATTCAAGATATATGGCATGTGTAAGGATTGCACTTGTGATTGCTTGAGAATTATGAGATATGAGAAATGTTTATTATTTATGAGTTGCTTCATGATTTGAGAACTCATGAGATGTATCGTGAATATAACATTATCTAATCCTTATGGTGCCTCAAGCTACATGATTCATTATTTTGAGCTTTCCTAATGATGAGATAATGTGAAGTATTATATTTTCATATTGTGAATACTTAGTGATGCATGATCCCGCAATAATTCTTATGTGAATAAGTGCATGTGGTATTATGTTATGAATGTCATATAAGGATTATTACATGGCACATTAGGATCAATGGTTATGAAAAAAGGATTCTCATGTATGAGATAATATTTTCTTTTATAGTGGCATGTTTTTCACTATTTTGGAAATTGAGATCAATCGAACCAAATGTATCTTAAGTATGGATTGTAATAATTAAAAAAATGTGATGAAAGAGATTTTATCTTAAACACTTGTTCTTTTGAACAAGGATTTCTATATTTAAAATTTTTTAGCACAAGAGGATGTCAAAAATCGTAAAAAGGGGATTCCACCTCATTTTGTGTATTGCTACTTTGTATTGTCTTTCTATTAAAGAGTTATGGCTATGGTAAACTCCATGTTTCTTTCGTTTTAGAAGATCACCCTTAAAGAGGTTCTTTTAACATTATAGTATGACCACATAACCGTTTGTCATAATATTTTGGAGTATCTCATAGTTATCAATCTTTGAATAAAGTCCTTTTTGAAACCTTTGAATTTTTACTTAAAAGTAAACTGCTTTTTAAGACATAAATTAAAGTTATTTTGAAAGGTAACTTTATTGGTTTCAGTGAGAACATCTTTAATAAGTCTAAATAGTAAACCATACCATCCTCAGAGAGAGAACCTTGGTATTGATTTTGGAAACACTTATATCTCAAATTAATTTCACTTATAAGAAAATTGGAAGAGGCATTGAATTAGAATGATTTGTAAATAAAAACCGAAAAGAGTGTTTGACATCTTATTTTAAAATTGATCATTTTAAGATCCCATGGGTTGTTTTCTTCCACTACATTATAAGTATTATTGTTTTCATTTAGCGCCACAGTGAGAAGTTTTAAGTCACTTAGAGATATGTCACTTGTTAGAGTAGTGAGACATCTCTTTGATAAACTTTTGAATTTTCAAAGAGTAATTGTGTGACATTATGGTAATAGATCCTCACTTGTCTATACATGTATTTCATGCCACGGTGATCATATGCATTCACTTTCACATAGATGATCCACTAGATAGCTTCTACCGGTCTCTAAAAGGCTAGTAAGTCTTTTAGTGGAATACACATAAGCCACTAGAAAATGTTTTTTAGTATGTGAGACCTTATGTAGAGCTGTATATTTATATGTGGATTATACTATGATTATATGATGATAAGAACACCTCATTTTGTGGGCTAATCATACTAATAGTGACTATCTATGCATGGACTATATGCATATAACTTAATGCAATTGGTTGTTTATCATGAGATAATTTATGAGATTAAATGTGAGAGAAATCCTATAAACTTTGATAAGTCCCACATTGCATGAGATATTGTCCTAATTGATTTGAACTTATAATGTGCTTGGTCACTCGGACATATATAATTGAATCTCTTTTAATCTTGGGATTGGATCTAATTAACAGTTTCATAATGGTATATGTTAACCATCTAATCCGAGTGTAATATCAATAAGAGATTGAATGTATTGAATGGTGAAATACTTGAAAGTCCAAGCACTACTCCCACACCTTAGTTTTGAATGGATAAAGTACCAGTTCGTAACTAAGGAAGCTTTGAGAACAATGCATAAGATTAAAGAATGATTTTAATAAACTTTTGTTCGAGTAAAAATTTGTGTTACTTGAGAATTGATATGTACATAGAGTTGTGAACTTTTTAGCACATGAATAAATGTTGAGAGAGCAAGTAAGAAGATAGATGTGAACATATATATTAATCTTTATGAACATAAATTGTCATGAACATGCACATAAAAGTATTGTACTCTTTGCCATACCGTATGTTCCCATATTTATTTTCCTTTAGGGATACCCATTGCATTCTTAGAATATGTTATTGTTGAAGATGATGGTTACTTTGGCAATTAGCACTTAGTAGATTAGTATGCAAGCATTGGCGTGAGTATGATGAGATATGTTGATACATAAACTACATGATATTTGATTAAATATGTAGATGAAGGAGATCGAACATGATATTTAAATTGTGATTTGTGGTTTATGTGACATACACCATACATAGAAAGAATTTTTGACAATTTTCTCTTGCGATTGCATATATTTGACCATACTTGCTTCTATTAGTTCATAACTATTGAGTATGTTAATAAACCATGTTGATTGACTATGCTTATGGAGCATATAATGGTTTACGCTTGTGCATGATATGAGAATGAAACATTTACTTGGTTGTTGATACTTGCCCCCTTGCTTGATATGAATATTGCTTTTATGGTAGAGAATGAATGTTTTAAATTATATCATCGTGTATAAGAATGAGAGAGAGAATTTTTTATAAGGCCTCAAAAGGCCAAGTGGGAGAATGATGGCAATGTGGCCATTCAAGGCCTTAAATTCAATAGTCTTATGCTCAGTGGGAGTTAAAGAGAGACTGAATCTAGACGCTTAGCGCACTAGGGCCTAGATTCATATGCCTCGAGTATTTGAGACATTGAGAGTATACGTTTTGAGAGTGTGAACTCTAGGGGAGGTGTGAGGGTCACCTCCCAGTTAATAATATATTGATTAGAACGCCTCATAGTTGTTGTGAAAAGCTAAGGTTTGGAGAATCCAATCGAGAATAATAAAACCCGTATTCACTCTGTATGGAATGGTCGGCTCATGAGACATGAGCCCATAGCTTGACACGAGATCGTTTCATAGCATGTGCACCCACAGTCATATGGGGATGCTACTCTTTAATAGTATTATCTCACTTAAGAGAAATAGTGCACATGTGCTTTGAGAGGACCCCGCATTTGAGTAGGAACATGTCCCCCAAGAGTGCACCAGTAATCTATTGAACCCCCGGTGACGGGAAGCTCTGGCTCAGCAACTTTGATGTGACCAATTATGTGTTCATGCCATAGACTGTAGAGCATAGGTCCATTGGGTCGGCTTGAGACACCGGTGGAACGTCATTTGGGTTAGCCCAATGGAAGACTTCGACTAGTGTTATAAGTTTGGAGATCTCATTTACCTATGGCACAAATTAATCTAAAATTGATGAAAAATGATTTTATATTAATACGAAATTGGGTAATAATGTTGAGAAATCATTTAAAGAATTTTTGAGATATTTTGAGAATTTTTCATATTTTTTAAACTATAAAACATGTGATTTTTAAATTTGTTTGACTTAAATACCAAACAAAGACATCCTATGAGGATGCCACATGGATATCAAGTGGCCATAGGGATCCCATGTGGCACCAACCCCACTCGTGGATGACATCATGATGATGTCATATCCATGTTGGGGCCTATTTGTCATTAATTATTTTGTTGGTATTATATTATAACATGATTATCTTGTTATTTAAAGGGTTATATGTTTTTATGACTTAAGTTTGATTTAAGTCACATTTGTTTTTAGCTCATATGTATTATTTTTGGCATATATGAAGTCATGGGATTTTCAGAATTAATTTAATTAATATTATTATCCACATATGATTTTGTAGCATGTGAGTATATCTTATGTGGCACAACTTTAGGGGCTTGATCGTATAAAACTTTAATATTGTTAAAATCCTAATCATAAGATATTTTATTCACATGTGTAGATGTCCCATATTACCTTTATGTCCATGTCCTTATATTTTATTGACTCTCACAAATTATTCAAAAACCATGGGCATAAGTGTAAACATGATTTTTGACTTAATGAGAAATAAAACATGGAGCTAAGGGTTTCAAGGTAAAATGACTATAAACCTAAGTTTTGAGGAGTGAATGGTGTCAAAAGCTTATCCATTGATCTTGGTGATACGATATGGATGAGTGCTTTGGATAAAAGCCTCTCATGTGCCATTGACCTAAGGCATCAAGGATCAAGATCAAATCCATCTTTATGATCTAAGTATAAAAGTAACTTATGGGATCAATTATTACCCTAACTTGAGTATTCATTTCAAAGAGAGAGAGAGAGAGAGAGAGCCCTTGACAAAAATGTGGTCACCCATGAGACTAACTACTTCATTGAGCTTTCATTTGAAACCCTTCCATGAAGTAATATATCATTTATGTGATCAAGCCCATACCATTGCTTCATTAAGGTATTGATTTTTCTTCTTATATTTTAAATTCCTACCTCATTTATATTATCAAAGTTTTCTGTAATTCTTAATTTACAGTATCTTAAGAAAACTTGATATTTGAAGAGTCTCAAAGCAATAGTGTAGTCCATACACATAGTATGTGTAGACTAGCTTTCTTACTCCATGATCTTGAGTAATTTCAACTTGATTTCTTGATCTTATTTTTCTGAAATTTTTTACTGAGAATATACAGCTGATGATATGTTTATTTCATCATGTTTGATCATAAGAAATAGTCCATTGAGTTCCTTTTCTAATGTTGAAAAGTTCGTGTGGTCCCTTATGGACCACATGGTGTAGTTTTACCATAATTTCTTTATTTTGTGTAGTATCTCTCTCAAACTTTGAAGGGCTATTTTGATACATGTCTCTCTCATGATTTGATCCCTATTAAGTAAAATAAATGTGATCATTTGCTTCCCATTAGATTGATCTTCTTGAGTTATTATTATCACCCTTGCTTTAGACAATGAGACAAAATTAAGTCCTCAAAAGGCCCTTTCGTGGCTCGGGCACAAGGGGTTTGAACCATGGTTTCCCCATATATGATTGCATGTTAATTTGATGTATTTACATTTATTAAAAAGATTCATGATTGATTAAGTTGAGTATGTTGTATGAATATTGAGATTGTTTTTTTTTTTATTTTGCGGTATGAGCTTTAATGCTATGTATTATTGTTTATATTAATTGAAATCTTATTGAATTGTTATGATCAAGTGTATGATGTGTATGAGATATTATGAGGATGAAGAATGAAGATGTAAGGAATTGCGAGTGCAAGTCATGCAATATGTTGTAAAGATGTACAATGTGAATATTTGAATATTGTATTCAGTTTAATTGTACGTTTTAGTAAGGGATTTATAAGGGACCTATTAGGGTTGAATTTTATTATTCAAATGTGTATAAACCATATTTGTAGGCTGGAATGTATGTATTATGGGTTTGTATTGAGATATTCATGCATTTAAACCCTTGAGTTTTTATACAAAGGATTTTTTTTTAAAAGATTGCATTTCTAGCCTATTGGTCTTATACCACCAACAATTTTATCATGAGTGATGTAGTTGCACTTGTAAGTTTGTGTTGCAGGATCTTGTAAAACTACTAGTGGTTAGTAGTCATTGTTATAAGTTACTAGTTATTGTTGTGAGTGGGGAGTTATTGTAGTGTAAGAATCTCTATTTAAAGATGGATGTATTATGGGAAAAATTGGGTCACATGTTAATGGTTAATCTTGGATGTCAAGAGTGTAATGCTTTCGTGTACCTTGGGGCTCACATGTAAGGTTAATCTTGGGTATCAAGATTGTAATGCCTTTGTGTACCTTATGTTTTTCTTTAGTGAATGTTTGTTTTCTTCCATCTTTTCTTGGTTGTTCTTATTCTTTTTATTTTCTTGTGAGTCTCGGGCTAGTGTGACATTGTTATACTAATTGAGAAGCGGATTATTTAGGTGTTGTAGCATCTGTCTTTTTCTACTAACAGACAGAGCCCTAAATATGGAGAGCTTTGCCCTTTCTTTCCTTGCCCAAAAACATTACTCTCTCTCTCTGTAATTTCCAGTCAATTGTGGGAGTTCTATTTCTTTATTTACATTGGAAAGAAAATCACTCTCTCTCTATAGAATGTCCAACAGAAACAAGGATCATGTTCTTTCAACAAGGAAGATTATTCGTTCTCTCTCTCCTTCTCTCTCCCAAATGAAGAGTTATTGTTCTTGGAATGAGATACCCGTCTTCTCTCTTTGCACTCTTATAAGCTCTACAACATATTGCCTTTCATCATTTTTGGGGTTGTGATGAGTAGTCGCCCCATGGTGACCAAGGGATTAAGGGCGCTGTTTGTTTGGTGAAATTTTTCGGAAGTGGGGGATCCAAGATCCCCAAAGTTAGACACCCACATTTCTTAGTCCCACCACAACCTGTAATTTAGAACTCGGGGCTTCCTATAGCTTCCGTAAATAATGTCATAAAAAAGTTAGATATAAAAGCTACCCCTTCCATATGCCTATTTGTGGAAGAGGGGACTTAAAAAGGTTGGATATATAGGGTCCGCTTGTGCTTGCATTCTGTTGTCGATCTTGTCGCAATTGCTTTGAGCCACAGGTAGAAGACATACAATGATATAAAACTTCAGATTGTAAAAATCAAAATTTTCTCTACATCAATGGTGTAGGGAGGCCGTTATTTGCAAGCAAATAAAGGTCAATGGCATGGGGTTTCTAGGATTTTAAGGCCATAGAGGAATAGAGGAGATTACGAGGGAGAATAGAAAATGAGAAAAGAAGGAGGATAGTTAGGGTTGTGATGGTGATGAGGAGGGTAAAGTTTTTGAGGGATTTTGCAATGATTTTGGACGAGCTTTGAGCATATGTTTCCACTTGTATTTCGTCCATCTTTCTCTCTAGAAATTGGTCATTCACAAGCAAGCTTTTCTCTTGAAGATTGCAACCTTATATGGGGTTAGGGTTTTATGGCCAGAGTTTCTAAGATGTGAGAGGGTAGGGATTGCTGTAGATTGGAAAAACTATGAACTGGAAGAAGGTTTTGGTAGGGACTGCTGTTGATGGTGGAGTGAAAGGGGAGGCTTTGAAGCTCTCATCGTCTTTGGTAGTGTTTGATCGTAAAGAGCTGGAACTTTTCGATGTTAAAACTGAGTTTTTGGTATCAGGTTCTTTTTCACCTCCTGTGAAGGATTTCTTTGGCTTGGCTGATTGGGCTCAAAAGAGGATGGAACTTGTCTTATTGTTCTGATGTTAAGATAATTGGTTCCAACAAAGTCATCTTCAAATTATGCTCGAAGGAGGAAGTATTCAAGGCGTTGTCTATTAGATTTTACAGAATTTGAGGTAGTATTTTTTCTCTGGATTTGTGGAAGGTATTAGACCATACTTCCGTCAGACGTATGGATTATGTTTGGATCAAAATATGGGGTATACCTTTATCGGCTTGGAACCTATCCATTATGAAAAGGATCACAGGACAATGTGGGGTTTATTTGGATGCAGATTGGGATTCCTTTCTTAGCTCGACATGTCATTTTGTTCATGTTAAGATTGGTTTGTGTACTGGTATGGTTATCCCTAGTGCGGTTTTTTTGTGTGCTGCTGATGTTCTTTTTGAAATTTTCATCTCAGATGATGATGGTCTTCACCCCTCCAAACTATTTTCTATGGAGAGGAGTAAGGCAGAGATGAAGTCCGTATCCGATAATCCTAAGTATGATGGTAAGCCTTATGGTAGTGTTCACGACACTCCTCTAGAAAATTCTGATCGGAATTTTCCTCAAAAAATTTATAGGGATGCCAAGAATTTCAAATTCAAAAATAAAAAATAAGTTACCCAAAAAATTAGGAAGAGGTGGATACCTATTGGACAGTTCCCAGAATCTTCGTAGGGTTTTTCTAACGTATTCTCGCATATTAGGGTGGATAAGTGCACGTTGACTAGTTCACATCTAGGCTCGGGAGTTCATGAGCCTATTGCGGGCCCTTCTATAGTCCATCAAGGTGAGCTAGAGGCCCACCTTTTGTGTGTCATAATAAAGGTTTGGAAAAAGGACAGATGGCGGCGGTAGATCCCCCGATTTTGGAAGGTTGCTTGTTGGATAAAGATAATAGGGTACACGTGTCTTTTCTTTCCCTTTCAATTTACAAGACAAATTAGTTCTCTCTCCTCCTTTTAGAAAGAGATTGAGTTGAAAAGGTTTGTGGGTCTTCACCTCTCTTCTCTGGTGCTTCTCTGTTGTCTTGTTATCTTGAAGGAACTTTCCTGGTGGGAGTTTAAATATAAGGTTTGCAATGTTTTGGTTTCGTTGAAGCTTAACATGTATCCACTATTCTTCCGAGTGGCTATGGCAAAGGGGGTGGAAAAGAACTCTAGGTCTCGGTTCGATCCACTTCTTATTGATCAGGACGCTATTGTCCTGGTTGATGAGGAGTTGTCAGATAACCAGCCGGCTACTGTAATGCTTGAGGATAGAGCTTCAATGGAAAAGTGTGTGATGGTAGTTCGATGGTTGTGGCTTAGTCAGACTCGCCATTATCGATTAATATGATTCAAAATGGGCACTCTCCTTTATTGATAACTGACCCGCCTGTTGAATAGGTTCAAAATGTAGGTGGTGATGGGGATGATACAGCAATAGTGGGCCAGATGGTGCAAGATTTGGGCATGGATGAGGTGCCCAATGATGTCTCGCGGCTTGAAGGTGGTGTTGATGATGGGGTGGCTGCGAAATCACCTGCTCGAGCCCTTGGGTTTGGCAAAAAGAAGAAGAATATTGCTGAATGGGGTTCACGCTCCTCTGCTAGGCTCCAAGCTAGAGGGATCATCAAATATACACCTCATAGCAAGGGTGTGGTTTCTTGTGAGCTGGAAATGGTACACCTTGACACCTCCTCTGATTCTTCTCTGAGTGATGTGGATGAGGAAGTGGCTTCACACATGGAGGACTTGCACTTTGATTTTAGTCATGATGGACCAGGTTCTTCCTCTACCCTTTCCCTCCTGACTTTTAATGAATTTTATTTTATGGAATGTAAAGGGGTTAGGCGACCCCAGTAGGAAGAAAGATGTTACGTTTTTTGTTGTTAATTACAAACATGTGATAATGTTTTTGCAAGAAACTAAGCTCCCATGCCCCACTGTTTCAGGGGTTCGGGACATTTACGGGTCAGGTGCAGTCGGTTTTAAGGGGATTGATGCTATTGGTGCTTCTCGAGGACTGTGGGTCCTTTGGGACCCCACAGTTCTTTCGAATTTTGAAGTTATTTTTAGAGACAATTTCCTGTTATCCGGTTTTTGTGGTTCCAACTTTGACTTCAAATGGGGTATTGTGAATGTTTATGGCCCATCCGTTTTGGCTTTGAAAGAAATCCTTTTATGTGAGTTAATTCTGTTATTCGTTCCTTCTGTTATCTGGTTGTGATTGGGGGCGATTTTAATCTCATTCGATGGTCGTGTGAATGTTTGTATGGTACTTCTATTAATACTTATATGAGGTTATTCAATAGATTCATTGAGAGGAATTCTCTTTTGGACTCTCCAATTAGGGGTGCAAAATTCACTTGGTCAAATAATAGTTTGGCCAGATTGTTTATGTTTAAAATAGACAGATTCCTTCTTTCAATGGAGTGGTTGGATTCTTTTCCTCTCGCTACAGTAAGGGCTTTAACTAAGCTTCCTTCGGACTATTGGCCCATTATGCTCAATACTTGTAACAATCCTAAATTTCTTTTTTAAAAAAAAAAAAAAAAAAAAAAAAAGAAAAAAAAAAATAATGAAAAAATAAAAGAAGATAAAAGATACTTTTAAATAGGTGATGGTCTGTTTGAGTATGATGGTCCTTGGGGACCATCACTATTTTCAAAGGTTTTTACTTGGTTTAAACTTTTGGTTGCTGCTTGCCACGTCCTTTTTTGGACGTGGTTTTCATATGTTAAAAACAGACTCTTAACGCGACACCTCAGGTATGAGGTAGAGCGTAATAAAATAATAAAATAATACGTTATAAGACTTAAAATAGGGGAGGTGAGCACTCCCACCCTAGAAAATTTTGAGATCTCTCTCTCTCTCTAGTCGAAACACAGTGAACTCCTCTCTCGAACCGAATTTTTTCTCGGAAGCTCCCTCTCAAATATTTGTGGGTAAGTGACATCGTCTTCCTGAAAAATAGTCTGTTTTTAATAAATAGTGATATTTCCTTCCAGAATCTTTATTTTATAAGTTTTGTGTGTAAGTGACCCCATTGTCTCGAAAAATAATCCTTTCTTTTTAAAAATGAAATGAAATAATTATTTCTGCTTATGATCATGAATTTTAGGCGCGATAAATTTTATGCGCACGTGACCTCATTATCTTGAAAAATAATCTTTTTAATAAAAATTGTGATATTTTATCTATGTTAGAAATTTTGAATGCTGTAAATTATGAAAAAATAAATTTATTTATTTTTCTTGTCTATTGTTAGAAAAAAATGTGATATTTCTGCCTTTAGAAAAATTGTGATATTTCTTTCTACTGTTTTGAATATTTAGACATTGTAAAATTTATGTGAAAATGACTGCCTTATTATTTAAAAATTGACATTTTTGTAATTGAATATAGTATTGTTGTGAAATGTTTATTTGTGGATTGATATCCCATAAATTGTGATAATTCCGTATTTTTTAATTTCTATAAGAGTTTTTCTATACATATTAAATTGGAAATTATGCTAGAATGCCTTTAAGAACTGCTACCTTTCTAAATTTGAGCCCAAAATATTTGATTGGTTATTTTTGAAATGTTATAGAGAGTGACTGTTATTAATGATTTAAGTGAAATTCATATTAATGATTTCCGTGATATGTTGAGTACATGATATTGCTGCTTTTGAATGTTTAAAGAGATTTAGAAATAATTTAAGTATGCAAGTGGACTCATCCGGTTCGCCTGTGAGGTATAAGTGGACCTATCTGGGACGCCGGTAGGGATTAAGTGGACTCATCCGGTACGCCGGTGAGGTATAAGTGGACCTGCAGGGATAAAGTGGACCTATCTGGGATGCCGATAGGGATTAAGTGGACCCATCAGGACGCTGATGGGGTATATAGGTGACCTACTTGGGACGCCAGTAGGGTATTTTGTGAAATCCTTTGAATTATGCACTGCCGTTAAAAGTGTTATAAGCATTTCATTTACTCAGATTATACTTAATTATGCATTTATTGAAAGTGAAATTGTTGATGCATTTCTGTTAATAGATCTCATTTTGGAAAATATTGATATCTTTCAATCATGATTATTTTTTGGATTATGATGATCACTTACTGAGTAGCCAAACTCATCAAACTATGGTAAACATTTTTTCAGGATAACTGCGGATTCATTTTGAGTGCTAGTCAAGATCAACCTTGGAAGATATTGTTGTTGTGCTAGCTTTCTTTTGTTACTTTGTAAGACCTCGCCACTGTAAATTTGTCCTATCAATAGATGTATATATGTTTTGTCTGTCACATCTCAAGAATAACAGTATTGTAAATTCTTGGGATGTGACAATTATGGTATCAGAGCAATAGGTTTAAGATTCTTAGAAATGGAAATTTAAAAAGAATGTTCTTAAAATCACATTTATTGTGTGTACAAACCGGGACAAAGTCAAGATCCAGAATAGCTGAGTCTGGGAAATACTTTTCATTATATATCTGGCTTTCATGCCACTTAAAGGTAGAACCAAAATAAATAGAATACATTCTAGAGGTAGCCACACCGATGGGAGATTCAATTAACACCAATATAGTGTACAAATCATGTGTAATAAAGATAGAAGAAAAGGAATTGTTGGTTGTTTTAATACTCCTGGAAATTCAAGATTTTGATGTAATCTTAGGCATGGATTGGCTTTCTACATACCATGCAAGTATTAATTGTTATAAGAAAATTGTTACCTTTAGTATTCCGAATCAACCAGTATTTTACTTCAATGGTGTCAAAGAAGACTCCCCATCATATTTAATCTCTTGTATTCGAGCTAATCGCCTCCTTCGAAAAGGGTGTCAAGGCTTTCTTGCCTATATCAAAGAAGATAGGAAGGAAGAAATAAATTTGGATACCACTCCGGTTATCCGAGAATTCCCGACGTTTTCCAAAAGAATTGCCAGGATTACCGCCTGACAGGGAAATTGAATTCTCCATTGAATTATTGTCAGGGGTAGCACCAATTTCTAAGGCACCTTACAGAATGGCTCCTGCAGAACTTAAAGAACTGAAACAACAATTGGAAGAATTATTAGATAAAGGTTTTATCAGGCCCAGTGTGTCACCTTGGGGTGCTCCAGTACTGTTTGTCAAAAAGAGAGATGGGACTATGAGATTGTGTAGTGATTATAGACAGTTGAACCAAGTGAGAGTGAAAAATAAGTATCCATTACCTAGAATTGATGATTTATTTGATCAATTACAAGGATCACAAGTGTTTTAAAAAATTGATCTTAGATCTGGATACCATCAGCTTAAGATTAAAAGTGAAGATGTACTCAAGACAACTTTCAGAACAAGGTATGGCCATTATGAATTTTTAGTCATGCCTTTTGGATTAACCAATGCACCGGCTGCATTTATGGATTTGATGAATCGGATCTTTAGGCCCTTTTTGGATAAATTTATTGTGGTATTCATCGATGATATTTTAATTTATTCCAAGAATCAGAAGGAACATGAGCAGCATGCAAGAATGGTATTGCAAATATTAAGAGAAAAGAAATTGTATGCCAAACTTAGTAAATGTGAATTTTGGCTTGAACAAGTGACATTTTAGGACTTGTTATATCAAATGAAGGTCTATCAGTTGATCCTTCAAAGGTTGAAGCCGTTGTTAATTGGAAACAACCAAGTAATGTGACTGAAGTTCGAAGCTTTTTGGGATTGGCAGGATATTACAGAAAATTTGTAGAAGGATTTTCTCGAATCACAACCCCATTGACTCGATTGACACAGAAAAATGTCAAATTTGAGTGGACAAGTGAATGTGAGAAGAGTTTTCAAGAACTAAAAGTTCGATTAACTTCAGCACCTATTTTAACTATTCCTGAGGGGAGTGGGGGATTTGTGATTTATAGTGATGCTTCACATAAAGGTTTGGGCTGTGTATTAATGCAATATGGGAAGGTAGTGGCATATGCATCCAGACAGTTGAAAGAATATGAGAAAAAATATCCAATTCATGATTTGGAGCTAGCTGCAATAGTATTCGCTTTGAAAATATGGAGGCATTATCTATATGGTGAGCAATTCGTAATATACACGGATCATAAGAGTTTGAAATACCTTTTCTCTCAGAAGGATTTAAATATACGGCAGATAAGATGGATGGATTTCTTAAAAGATTATGATTGTACAATCCATTATCATTCAGGAAAAGCTAACGTTGTGGCCGACGCTCTAAGTAGAATATCTACAGGAGTCTTAGCTCATCTAATGATCCAAGAAATGCGATTGTTAGATGAAATAGTGGATTGGCATCCAACTACGTCCATTAATGGTATGGTAAGTATGATTGCCAACATTAAGGCGGAACCCCAATTAATCCAACAGATTCGATTGGCACAAAAGAAAGACCCTCGGCTTATAACAATTATAGAAGAGGTGAAGCAAGGAAAGAGAGATGAATTCTCTATATGTAGTGAGGATTTGCTAAGATTCAAAGGTCGGGTTTGTGTCCCGAATGATGAGAGTGTAAAGAAAGCTATCTTAGAAGAAGCACATCATTCTCGTTATACGATACATCCTGGAAGTATTAAAATGTATCAGGACCTGAAGAAAACCTTTTGGTGGAATAATATGAAAAAAAGAGGTAGCACTATTTGTGTCTAAATGCCTAACATGCCAGCAAGTAAAAGCTGAACATCAAAGGCCCGCTGGGTTGTTGCAGCCTTTACCCGTGCCAGAATGGAAGTGGGAGCACATCTCTATGGATTTTGTCTCTGGCTTGCCTAGAACAAATTCAGAACATGATAGCATTTGGGTCATTGTGGACCGATTAACCAAAGCTGCCCACTTTCTACCGATTCGCACGATGTACACTTTGGATCGACTGGCTCAGTTGTACATTAAGGAAATAGTGCGGTTGCATGGAGTTCCTGTCTGTATTGTATCGGATAGGGATACTCGGTTTACTTCTAAATTTTGGGCTAGACTACAGTCAGCCATGGGGACGAGACTCACCTTTAGTACTGCCTTTCACCCCCAAACTGATGGACAATCGGAGAGAACTATCCAAACCTTGGAAGATATGCTGAGGGCCTGTGTTATTGACCTTACAGGAAGCTGGGATGACCATTTACCCCTGATTGAGTTTGCTTATAATAATAGCTTCCAAGCCAGTATTCAGATGGCACCATATGAAGCCCTGTATGGAAGGAAATGCAGGTCACCCATATGTTGGGACGAGGTTGGTGAAAGAAAGCTTTTGGGGCCAGAAATTGTCCAGATAACCACAGATAAAATAGCATTAATTCGTGAAAGGCTCAGGACAGCTCAGTGTCGGCACAAGAGTTATGCCGATAACCGAAGGAGAGATCTTGATGTTGAGGAAGGTGATCGAGTTTTCCTAAAAATCTCATCAATAAAGGGCATTATGAGATTCGGCAAGAAAGGAAAGTTGAGCCCACATTACATCGGACCATTTGAAATCCTGGAAGGAATCGGAGGTGTCGCTTATAGGCTTGCCTTACCACCCGAATTGGCAAACGTCCATAATGTCTTTCATGTATCTTCACTACGAAAATATCAGCCCGACCCATCCCATATCTTAAAATATGAACCTTTACCTATCAGGAAGGACATATCCTTCATTGAGCAGCCAATTTTGATACTGGATATAAGGGTGCAAGTGTTGCGTAACAAGGAGATTCCTTTGATTCATGTATTATGGCAGTCCCATTCAAGAGAAGAGTCAACATGGGAACGAGAAGACGAAATCAGAGAAAAATACCCTTATCTTTTTCAGGAATCAGGTACGCAAATTTAGAGGACTAAATTTCTTTAAGGGGAGAAGAATGTAACAATCCTAAAATTTTAAAAAAAAAAAGGAAAAAAAGAGAAAAAAAAAAGAAAAAAAAAAAAGAAGAGAAAAGATACTTTTAAATAGGTGATGGTCGGTTTGAGTATGATGGTCCTTGGGGACCATCACTATTTTCAAAGGTTTTTACTTGGTTTAAACTTTTGCTTGCTGCTTGCCACGTCCTTTAGTAGACGTGGTTTTCATATGTTAAAAACAGACTCTTAACGCGACACCTCAGGTATGAGGTAGAGCGTAATAAAATAATAAAACAATACGTTATAAGACTTAAAATAGGGGAGGTGAGCACTCCCACCCTAGAAAATTTTGAGATCTCTCTCTCTCTCTAGTCGAAACACAGTGAACTCCTCTCTCGAACCGAATTTTTTCTCGGAAGCTCCCTCTCAAATATTTGTGGGTAAGTGACATTGTCTTCCTGAAAAATAGTCTGTTTTTAATAAATAGTGATATTTCCTTTTAGAATCTTTATTTTATAAGTTTTGTGTGTAAGTGACCCCATTGTCTCGAAAAATAATCCTTTCTTTTTAAAAATGAAATGAAATAATTATTTCTGCTTATGATCATGAATTTTAGGCGCGATAAATTTTATGCGCACGTGACCTCATTATCTTGAAAAATAATCTTTTTAATAAAAATTGTGATATTTTATCTATGTTAGAAATTTTGAATGCTGTAAATTATGAAAAAATAAATTTATTTATTTTTCTTGTCTATTGTTAGAAATAAATGTGATATTTCTGCCTTTAGAAAAATTGTAATATTTCTTTCTACTGTTTTGAATATTTAGACATTGTAAAATTTATGTGAAAATGACTGCCTTATTATTTAAAAATTGACATTTTTGCAATTGAATATAGTATTGTTGTGAAATGTTTATTTGTAGATTGATATCTCATAAATTGTGATAATTCCGTATTCTTGAATTTCTATAAGAGTTTTTCTATACATATTAAATTGGCAATTATGCTAGAATGCCTTTACAAACTGCTACCTTTCTAAATTTGAGCCCAAAATATTTGATTGGTTATTTTTGAAATGTTATAGAGAGTGACTGTTATTAATGGTTTAAGTGAAATTCATATTAATGATTTCAGTGATATGTTGAGTACATAATATTGCTGCTTTCGAATGTTTAAAGAGATTTAGAAATAATTTAAGTATGCAAGTGGACTCATCCGGTTTGCCGGTGAGGTATAAGTGGACCTATCTGGGACGCCGGTAGGGATTAAGTGGACTCATCCGGTACGCCGATTTTAAGTGGACCTATCTGGGACGCCGATAGGGATTAAGTGGACCCATCAGGACGCTGATGGGGTATATAGGTGACCTACTTGGGACGCCAGTAGGGTATTTTGTGAAATCCTTTGAATTATGCACTGCCGTTAAAAGTGTTATAAGCATTTCAATTACTCGGATTATACTTAATTATGCATTTGTTGAAAGTGAAACTGTTGATGCATTTCTGTTAATAGATCTCATTTTGGAAAATATTGGTATCTTTCAATCATGATTATTTTTAGGATTATGATGATCACTTACTGAGTAGTCAAACTCATCAAACTATGGTAAACATTTTTTCAGGATAACTGCGGATTCATTTTGAGTGCTAGTCAAGATCAACCTTGGAAGATATTGTTGTTGTGCTAGCTTTCTTTTGTTACTTTGTAAGACCTCGCCACTGTAAATTTGTCCTATCAATAGATGTATATATGTTTTGTCTGTCACATCTCAGGAATAACAGTATTGTAAATTCTTGGCGTGTGACAATACTGGAATGGTAAAAGGTGGCTTAAAACCTTTTAGGTTTGGAGCTGGGTGGCTAGAGGAAAACGAGGTGCTGGAAATTATTAGAACTACGTGGGCCAACACGATTGTGATAGGCTCCCTGGATTTTCATTTACACAAAAAATTGGTTAATATCAAACATAAGTTGATTTTATGGAAGCGTGAGAATCAGTTTGATGTTAAGGCCAAAATTGATAAGGTTTTGGGAGATATTCAAGCGATTGATTGCTCCATTTAGTAGAGTGGTTGTATTTCCCAATAGGTTATCAGTGAGCGTACTTCGAAATGTAATGAGTTAGGGGAGCTTCGTACGGTGGAAGAGATCTACTGGAGGCAAAGATCTAGATCCAAATGGCTTAAAGAGGGTGATTTGAATATAAAGTATTTCCATGCTAATGCCAATGCTCGTAGAGACAAAATGACCTTTCTGGCCTCTCCATTCCAAGGGTGGATTCTGAAAATGATAATGCATTTGAAGAGGCAGTGATTGGTCATTTCAGAAAGTCCTTTTCTTCAGAGGTTAAGGTGACACCTTTGTTGAATAGTTCCCTTCAAAGTTCTTTTTGTGGATGGGAAATTACAGTTGGAAAGAGAAATTTCCATAGAGGAGTTGCATAAGGTTGTTTTTGCACTCCTTGGAGACAAGGCCCCTGGCCTTGATGGTTTTCCCCTTTGGTTTTTCCACCATTTTTGGAATGTTATTAAGGGAGAGTTATTGGTTTTCTTGAAAAACTATATAGCAACTGGGAAAATTTTAAAGGGATAAACTCCACTTTTTTAGCCTAGATCCCAAAAAAGGATACAATTTCAGGCCTCTCTGATATTAGACCGATCGGTCTTTTAACTAGTCTTTATAAAATTATTGCAAAAGTCTTGGCTGAAAGACTAAAGGTTGTTCTCCCTTCTCTTATTCTTGCACTCAGTCTGCGGTTATTCAAGATCGACAACACAAATAGTGTTTTGGTGGCACAAGAATGTATTTACTCTAGAGTTCTTAGCAAGAAGCTGGGTATTCTGTTAAAACTGGATATGGAGAAAGCATACGATCGGGTCGAATGGGGTATTTTACTTGAAATCATGAAAGTGATAGGCTTTGGTGATATGTGGCGATCTTGGATCAAGGGATGTTTGTCCTCGTTGCACTTCTCTGTATTATTTAAAAGAAGCCTGATAGGGCTTTTTAGTGCTTCTAGAGGATTGAGACAAGGTGATCCTTTGTCCCCTTTCTTGTTTACAATTTATGCAGAGTGCTTTAGTCTTTTGCTAAGCAGAATGGAAAGTTTGAGTATTTTTCAGGGTTTTCGATTCCTAATTCCGAAATAGTTATTTCTCACCTTCAGTATGCGGATGATACTTTGATATTTTGTGATGCAGAGGCTAATCAGGTTTCTAATATTGCTCGAATTCTGAATATTTGTAAAGTGACTTTGGGTTTTAAAGTTAACTTTCACAATCGTCACTGGTTCGGATTAACTGTTTGGAAGGGGTGGCTGGTGATTTGGCTACTTTGTTTGGATGTAAGGTTGGCTCCTTCCCTATTTTATATTTGGGGCTCCCTATTTCTGACTCGAGACTTATCATTGCTGTGTGAGATATTGTGCTTGAAAGAGTACAAGGTAGATTGACACTCTGGAAGTACAAGTATTTGTCTTTAGGCGATAGGGTTACCTTCTTGAGATCTTACCTTGCTAACCTCCCGGTGTACCAATTGTCTCTAATCCACATGCCTGCTTCTGTTGCTAAAAGATTGGAAAAAATGATGTGGGATTTCCTGTGGGGGTCAACTGATGTGAATAGGAAGTTTCATTTATTAAAGTGGGATAGAGTGTGTTCTCCAAAGACGGAAGGTGGTTTGGGCAAAGGAAAAATAAAATTGGTGAATCAGGCATTGTTGTGTAGGTGGTGGTGGCATAGCCTTATTTTTAAAGATTAGTTGTGGTATAGAGTTCTTGCTTTATAATATGGCGTTTAGGGAGAAAATATGTGGATTGGGGGTGGTAGAGGTTCTCAGACCTTGTATATGTGGAAGGCTGTATATAATTGTAGACCAATTGTGTCTAGTTATTTCAAATGGAGTGTAGGGGATGGAAGGAATGTCTCATTCTGGCATCACAAATGGCTGGGCAAGTACCCCTTAAAAGTGGCCTATCCCGACTTATTTAGGAGTGCTACTTAACCAGATGTGACTATTTGGGAGGTCATTGACCGTACGGGAGAATTAACTTCTTGAAATATTGCATATAATCGGGTGAGTGAGCTGATTTTTTCACAGTGGTGTGCCCTTATGGAATTGTTGAATGGGGTTTCTATCTCTTATAATGCTAAGGATGAGGTGATTTGGGAGATTGAACAGGATTGTACTTTCACAGTAAAGTCCTGCTACAAACTTCTCTGTCATGACTGATGGAAAGCCTCTTGCCCGTCACTTGCTAAAGTCTGGAAGTGACCAGTTCCTCATAAAGTTCAGGTCTTTATTTGATTGGCAGCTCTGAATAAGGTTCTCACTACTGACAATGCTATCAAAAGGGGGAAAATTTTACCTAATGTTTGCCTCCTCTGTAAAGCGGATGAGGAAACCGATACTCATCTATTTATTCATTGCTCATTCACAGTGGAATTTGGTTTTGGCTCTTTAACTTAGTCAGGGTTTCTATGGTACTCCCTTCGTTCGTGGCTGGCGTTGTTTCTTAACTTTCCATTCCTCATCTGTCTAAGATGGGGAAAATTATTTAGCAAATCGCAAAGGGAATCATCTTCTGGGAAGTTTGGAAAGAGAGAAATAGGCAGACTTTTAATTTCCTTTCTTTGTTTTATTAAACAATATCAAACTCTCTATTTGGAATTCAATTTTGTATACAAGAAAGGAAAGAATATCGGCAAGGTAGATGTAATGGCTAATCTTGATAGCCTTTTCCTATTGGGGAGACCAGGTACAAGGTTAAGATGCCTTTGGATGGCGCCTCCTTGTGATTGCCTAAAGTTAAATTTCGATGGAAGCTCATTGGGGAATCCAGGTGTTGCAGGTATTGGTGGGGTGGTGCGTGACTCTGCTGCCAATATTATTTTTTCCTTCGCTGGCCAGATTCGAGTTAGAACAGCCAACTATGCTGAGCTTACTGCCGTGTTGTGTGGGGTTAAAGTGTTAGTTGATAAATTTTCGGGTTGTTCTTGTATCTGTGAAGGGGACTTCTTAAATGTTGTTAAATGGTGTAAAAAGGAACAACGCTTACCCTGGGAACTTCATGGCCTTTGGCTGCAAGTCATGGATGTAGTTGAAACAAGCTCTATTTCATTTGTTCATGTTTTTAGGGAAGCTAATGCCCTGGCAGATTCTTTGGCGAAAAGTGGGGTGCTTTTATCTTCTCTTGTTATTTTGAATGATGTAATATCTCTCCCTACTTAGCAATAGAATCTTTGAATCTTTGTCAAAAAAACAAACAAAAGGTTGGATATAGTAGCTACCCCTTCCATATGGCCTAAAGATTTTGAGCTCCCAGGGAGCATTTCCTCCCCTTACACCTTTTTAGTAGCACACAAGTAAGAATTATTGTCACGACTTAATATCTTTGGATTTGACATATTTAAAATAGTATGGACTCGGTTTCCATGCGACCAAGCCCACATATGTTGAAATGTGGGCCTCTTAATAAATCTATTTTTTAGATGGATTTTAAGACTTAATTTTTAAGGTCCATGTAATCTCTAACATGGAGATCATGAATATGAAAAAATAAATAAATTTAAAAAACTAAAAATAGTAATTCTAGTAAGAAAAGATTTGGATCGTTAGTTTCCATTGTTTTAGATGGAACACCTACTTGGATCCATCTTTAAGATGGAAGCTTTACATTTTCTAGACCATATATGTACAAATACAGTCCAGCCCATATGAAACCATTTTCCTAGTAATAAACCACATGATGAAGTAGATTCTAAAGGTGAGGTAAATAGAAGGTACCTCACCTTATACTATACAAGTAAGGCGCTCCTATAATTTTACCAAAAGATATAGTTTTGGTGTTCGAAACCTTATGTGGCTTTAAATTCTATGTTCAAGCCTAATTATGAAATTTTAAATTTCAAAGATGGTGCATATTGAACATATTTATAAATACTACAAATCTTAAAAATAGCAACCTAAATAACTTCCTATACGATGTAATTCTTTTATATTTCTTTTAAAAAAAGGTCAAGATAATCAATTGGAAAGTTTTGCAAGTTCATAGCACTATTTTCTACTAGATTTTATGGTGCACGTTGCTTCTATGATATAAGATTGCTACCATATATAAACTTTTCTAATTTTTTTCTATTTTTTTGAGAAAAAGTAACAATTTTCATTTATCACTAAAACCAAATACAGTATTGCACAACTTCAAAAAACTGGCAAATATTACATAAAAAAAATGCACCTAAAGTAAATCAATCAATAATTAAAGCATTAGCAGAAACTCCTGCCTTCACAAGATTGTCAGCCTCCATATTGCTCTCTCTAAACTTAACAGAAAAATGCAACTCCTTTCATACATCAATCAATTCACAAATCAGACAATGTAATTTCCATGGAAATTGTGCCTCCCCCTTTAATCCATTTTACAATATTCATGGAGTCCCTTTCAATTACAGTAGGCATACCAAAATCTCTAGTTAATTTCACACCTTGCAATGCTGCCTTACATTCTGCTTTATTCGTTTTTCCATAAAATTTCTTTAGACTATCTCCATTGTTATCTCTAATAATCCCACCAACCCCTGCAGGGATAGGATTTCCCATAGAATTGCCATCAAAATTAACTTTGATCCAACCTTCATCTTGACATTTCCATATGCCCACTCTTATACCTTTTGGTATACGATCGCTAAGCAGTATATCCAAATTAATCATTATGTTAAACCGAGATACACCCCACCGTAGTTTGTCAACTCCAAGCCAATAAGCTACTATACCTTTAATCCTTTCCACAACCTGCACCTGTCTTTATCCTATCTTCAAAACACCTTTGATTTCTCACATAATTCCCAACATACAGCAGCCCATACCACTTTCCAAATAATTCTCGCTCTTTTGCTCAATCCATTCATTAACCAATCCCCCAATACATTATCAAACTGAACAGGGCCCATTCCATTCAGATCCAAACCCATAAGAATTTTAGTCCAAATCTGCTTAGAAAATTCACATTCCCATAATAAATTTTCAATAAATTCCTTATTCTATTCGTACATGATTCAAACATTCACAATTATCTTACCTTTCTTTCGCAACATATCAACTGTTAGAACTCTTCTCAATTCAACAACCACAAAATGGCCCTTACTTTCAATGGAACAACCCACTTCCAGATCTTCCCTGCTGCCTTATCCGTCCATCTAATATGGTCATTAAATAACAACTTATAAGACGAACTCACAAAAAATTAACGATTTTTACTAGGTTCCCAAATAAATTTATCCTCCAACTTAGGATGATAATAAATCTGTTTAAGAAGATCCAGACATTGCATATATTCGTTCACAACCTCATTACTAACTCTTCTATAAGAACAAACTATATCCAAAACCATTACCTTTGACCATCGCACAAACAGATTTACTTTTCGAAGTAACTTTAGCAAAACAAAGAGGAAATTGAATAATTATTTCTCATATTACCCAAAAAGAAGATACTATGGGCTCGTATACCTTTCCAAATGGATGATATACCTTTCTTCCTTAAACTTTTTGCCACAAATACTATGTTCAGTATTTTCCTATATTTCTCCCTTAAAATCCTGTATTATAATTGATCCTTTTCTGTTGCACATCTCTACCACCATTTAGTTAACAAAGCAGTATTTATAATTTGTATCTTTGTAATACCCAAACCCCCTTCATCCATTACAGTGCACACTTTATCCCATTTAACAAGATCCTATTTCTTCTTACCATCCTGTTCACCCCACAAGAACCTTCTCATCAAATCCTCTATCGTTTTTGTGACATCTCTCAGTATTTTAAGCAAAGGCATAAAGTGTATTGGTAAATTTGCTACAACAACCTTTATCATTATAATTCTGCCCCCCAAAGACAAAAGTCGAACTTTCCAAGAATCTAACTTATATTGGATTCTTTGAATTACTAGATCCCACAAAGTCACCCTACTGTAACTATCAGATAGCGGTAAACCCAAATATCTAACTGGAAATCTACCCACTAAACAATTTATACAATTAGCAATCTATCTGACTTTGCTATCCTCACAAGCAACACCAATAATATGTATTCTATTCAAATTTATCTTGTACCCTGTTAACAATTCAAAAAGCCTTTGAAATCTCTTCAATACCATGATTTCAGCCTTATTAGTCTCATGGTTCTTAACCTGAAAACCACTTAACGAAGCTTTTTCAACCAGTGAAGATAACATCACACTGCAAACTTCTCCTGCAATTGTAAACAAAAAGGGAGATAATGGATCACCTTGACGGAATCCCTCTTGAGACATTAAAAAAGCCTTTCGGTTTCCCATTAATTGGAATGGAAAAATGAGTTGAGCTCTAACAACCTCCCACCCATTATAACCATCTATCTCCAACGCCCATAGCTTTCAAGGTTTGCAATAAAATCCTCCATTCTACTTTATCATATGCCTTTACAAGATCAATTTCGCATATTATACTTTCTTTCTTATCAACAATTCGGGAACTAATAACTTCTTGAGCACATAAAATACTATCCATGATTCGCTTATTTTGAATAAAGGCTGATTGAGAGCCTTTAATCACAAAAGGCAAAATACATTTAAGTCTCTTAGCTAAACATTTAGCAAGGATCTTGTAAAGGCTGGATATTAGACTAATAGGCCTAATGTCCTCCAAACATTCAATACTACTCTTCATAGGTATAAGAGCAACAAAAGTAGATTTAATGCTAATGTTCACCACACCTATGTCATGAAATTCAGTAATCATCTTTACTCACATCCGTTTTGACAGTTTCCCAGTATTGCTGAAAGAAACCTAATGGAAAACCATTAGACCCAGGAGCCCGATCACTTGCAAGATTGAAAACTTCTTTAATTTCATTTTCAGTGAAGATTCTTTCAAGCCATACACAACTCTCATCAGATAACTTATGGAAACGTAGTTTACTAAAATTTAATTTAGGAACCTCAATAGATGTAAAAGCATCTTGAAAATGCTTTACAATGGCATTTTCCAATCCTATCTCATCCCCCTCCATCACCCCTTTAAGCATAAACCCTTGAAAACTATTTGATCTATTCCTTCAAGTCTCTCTTTTTAAGCCATTTGATTCTTGCCATTTGTTTTCAATATGTTTCATCAGCCCAAAGCCAACCATGTAGTTCAGTCATCAAAGTGCTTCGAGTCACCATCTTCTCTTACAATAACACCCGAATTGAGCTCCTTTTCATCTAAACATTGAATTTTCTCCAATGTTTCCTCTACTTTCCTCTTATAATCCACCTTATGCTCTTTTCTCCAATCTACTAAATTCTTCTTCACTCCTTGCATCTTTTTGGCAGCTACATAACTTGACCACCTGTGAACATAATTGCTGTTCCAAGCATCTCTAACCATCTCAGCCATAGCCTGCTCTTGAGTCCAAGCCATTTCAAATTTAAAATAACCTCTAGCCCTTGTCAAAATCTCACTTTCCCAAATTAATGAATGTGGCCAGATGACATTTTGGGTAGAGCTCTAACAGTGCTCAAAGGGAATGACTCTGCCCATTCCATATTAACCAAAAGCCTGTCAAGCCTAGTCATAATTGGGTTGACCACTCAATTTTTTGTCCAGGTAAACACATAATTGGGTTCTCCTTAAAAATCGTACTTTTTTTTTTCCATTTTTTTCTCTTCTTTTTCTTCTTCTTCTTCTTTTCTATTCTTTCCTTTTCTTCTCTCTTTTTTTTTTTTTTTTTTTTTTTTTTTTTTTTTCATTTTGAATTGAATACCTTTTTTCGGTTTAGAGAGAGAGAAAGAGAGAGGAGCATGCAGTCTAAGGCATGAAGTAGGATTCGAACCCAAGACCTTTCCGTCCATTGTACTTATATTCTAGGATGGACAATTTATGTAATTGGAAGATTTTAAGGGTGTGGTTTGCACAGAGTTGCAACCTCAAACCGTCAAATTAAGATGCCCGCCAAAATTTCGTAATGAAATGCAATTTTGATGTTGCAAAGTCCTTGGATGGTGTGAAAATTTATTTTTATCTTTAATTATAAAATTTCAAACTTCCAACATGATTCAAATCAAAAAATTTTACATGGTGGTCCTATTCTCTCTCTTTTTATTTTTTTTTCTTTTCTTGGTCCGATGTTTATAGCATAGAACTGCTTTTTTATTTTAATTCTTTTTATTTTTTTTAGTTTGTAAGGTTGTCCAATGGGTTGGAGGGATATTAGGGGTCAGTCCAATATTTTGAATATCGAACTACCCTAAACTTTACCATTGTTCGATATTGTCATAGAGCTCTAGATTTCAAAAATAATTTCGCAGTTCGATATTTACGACAATGGGCCCCAAGACGTATGATTTATGTAACATCGGACAACTTTTCCAGTGAAAGGGTCTGATGTCTAGAACTTCTGACAATTATGCCTACTTCAAACTTTAACAGGACAAATCTGATATTCCAAACATCAGATCGCCCATAATAGGGCTATCTAATATTCGAAACATCATATTGACCTCTAATAGACTTCTTCGTCACACACTACATATTAAAAATAACAAAACATAAAATAAAATAGCATTTTGATATTGCAAATATTGCATGGAGGGGCAAAATTGAAAAAAATGAATAAACATAAGAGAGCATGATACCTGCGTAAAACATGGAAAAAATTGGCCTCTACAATAATAAAACCAAAATATTACAGCATGCGCATAATTTTTCAAAAAAGCAATTTCTCGCCTTAGAACCTCATCCAGAAAGCACTTTGGGTAGAAACCCATACGATGAGTTACAATATATAGTATTTTTCAGGCTTGAAATCTTTATTTTTTTCACATCCATAATAGTCAATATTGAGATGATCAATTTGAAGGTTTTTTTATATTGAAAAAGTGTTTTTTTGGTGAGATTTAAGATGCGGCTTTATTTTTCCCTTGAGTCCGTACCTTATTTAAACATTTAGGTTATGTAAATCATTTTCTGCACACACATACTACGTGAGTGTGTGTGGGATTTGGATATTAAAATTCCAGATCATCTTTAGTCAAACTCAAGATGAAGTTCTCAAAAAAAAAAGAAAAAAAAAAAAAAAAAAAAAAAAAGGAAACATGATTTTTATTCCGAAGATTGCTTCAAATCAATTCCCCTGAAGACTAAGAGGATCCACTGGGGTTCGAAGAGCCCAAGTGTTTTTTTTATTTATCAAAATATATCTAAATTTCCAATGATTTAGCAATTTATCATTTCCAACTATTCCAACACATGGTCATGTATATTTTGTTGGATATTTCAAAAGATATAGGTAAAATACTAAATAATTAATCTCTAACGTGTGTTTTGGTAAATTTTCTTATTTTTATCTTTTTTATTTAGAATTGTTCAAAAGGCAATCAAAGATTAGTAAATTATCATTTCAAGAGATAACTTTTTGGGGGACCTCAACTATGCGTTTTTTTCTATTGCTTGCACAACCAGAAGGTTTCTATTCCCTATTAATATTCATTTGTATGTTATTGGTTTATGGATGGGGTTTCTTTGAGTTAGCAGACTCATATGTACAAGTGCGGCCCCTCTGTAAAATTTACCTTAAAGATGGATTTTTTATTGAAAATTTTAAATGATCATCATGCAAGCCAAGCTGACCATAATAAATATGAAAAAAAAAAAAAAAAAAGTTTTTTGAACTTTAAAATGCGCCTTTTTGGAGGAAGTTTTTTGCACCATCATATTTGATTTGGCCCCAGTTCAAAATTGCTTGATATTAAAGAAATCACATAAATTCTTAAAAAAATATTGTGTTGAACATCTTTTGAAAAAATGAGATAAAGATTCACCAAAACCCCATAAACCAACTCTCCATGATATCCTACTTCTGAGTAAGCCTATAAGATGCATTAAAGAGGATGAAGATGAGATGAAAACTCAGATAAAAGAATTGACTGGGTTAATTAGTCATCTAGTCAGATTATTCTTGTGCAGCTTTTATTGTGAGAAATCATTCAAAAGGAAAAAGAGGAAAATTCATACTGATAATTAATTATATTCCTCTAAATCATATCACAATAGATATTAAATGGCCATTACACAATAAAGAAGAGTTGATACAGAGAGTTGCAGAAAGAAGGATTTTCTCAAAATTTGATTGCAAGTCAGGTTATCATCAAGTGAAAATTGAAAAAGAAGATATTCACAAAACAAGATTTTCTATTCTTGAAGGATTATATTAATGGCTAGTAATGCCCTTCGAACTAAAAGATGCTCCATCACAGTTTTAGAGGATGATGGATTCAATATTTAAACAATGCTATAAATTTATTACTAACTATATATATGATTTTGTTGGCTATTCAGATAACATGCAAGAACATTTGGAGCATCTCAAAATATTTGCAGGAACGGTACAGAAAGATGGAATAGGTATTTCTTCTTCAAAAGGCAAATTTCAGATCACTAAAGAATCAATTAATTTTCTTGGTGTACATGTATCCATTGGCCAAATCCATATGTAACCCCATGTCATTCAAAAAATTAAAAATTTCCAAACAAGCTGAAAGATGTTGAATGCCATAAATTACTTTGTAGTGTCAATTATGTTTGAGATTTTATTCTCAAGCTTTCTGAGAAAACCAAGAAAATTAGACAAGCAATAAAAGAAGAACTATTCCGATCATCTGAAGAAGCTGCTTAAGAGGTAAGAAACCTCAAAAGCACAATCTCTGCGCCCTCTCGCACAAGTATATGGAGGTCATTTTATTCTTTCTACAGATATATCATCTGACATTTAGGCGGCAGTTCTACTAAAGAAAGATAACAAAGAAGAAAGAATATGTGCATACACTAGTGGCCAGTTCAAAAAGCATGGTAAATTATTGGCCCTCTAAAAACGAAATTTTGGCTGCAGACAGAGGAGTCGAAAAGTTTCATACCAGTCTAATTGGAGAAACATTTACTCTCAGAACCGACTCTTCAAATTTAGTGAGCATTATGAAAAAGAAAATCACCTACAGCCCAAAAGTACAAAGATGTGCATGGATGCAGTTTATCTTAGTTTTTATGTTGAAAATGTTATGGGAAAAGAACATCAACTTTCAGGTGCCCTCACCAGAGAGATGAAAATGATAAGAATGGTCGAGAAATATGCAGTCATGAAAAATGAGTGGCTAACGTGGTCCTTAGAAACCCCGGATGAAAGACAAAAATGTTGCCAAAAGATTAGGAATTATTTTTCTCCTGAACTAGAAAATACTGATTTGACTACATGAAATTATCCTAATATTGATTTCTTTCTCACATCTACAGGAAGAATCAGTATAGTAATAAAAATAATTTCAAGTAGACATCCCTAGAACCCGAATTAATTACCTAGATTATTGAAAATGAAGTATTGGATGACTTGCTAATTCGCAGAAGATAGTTATATCCTAATCATATTGCTAGAGATGTTATGACCAAATTAATAGGATATACAAATTGGAAAAAAATTTATACAAATATTTTCAAAGAATTAATTTTACCGAGCAAGGTTTTATTCGAAGGTATAAAGATGAAATTCTTTGTAATCATTGAACATCCAGCATAAAGCCCCCAACATCAGTTCAGCTACCAGATAATTTCTACAAAAATTTTAAAACTTACGAGAGTTGCATTTTTGTATGGCTCATTACAAAGATTTCTACAACATTATTGAAGATGATTCACCAAATGAGTCTTCAGAATCATCTCAAAATATCTCGCAAAGAAACAAGATATGGTTTTCTTGAAGTAGTTTTATTTTATGAAAAGTAATTTACGTTTTATAGGTGGTTTTACGATTTAACTTTTTAATGTGTGGAAGATAGAGTAATGAGTGCTTGTAATTATGTTTTGTACTTTTTGGTTTTATCTTTACTTTTAAGTGTATATATAAAAAAGTGTCACGTGGATATACCTGATGTACCAGGCTATTTGATTTTACTGTTTTGGGTGGTATTACTTTCTGTCTTTGGTTTTAGCCATTATTTTGTAAGCCACATTGTGGTAATCTAGGGCAAGATTTCACAATAAATATGTAACCACCTGTATGAAATAAAACACAAGTGAAGTTGAGTTTGCAGTTTACAAATTAATTTGGTAACCAAGCCCGGTAAAGTCATCGCACTCTAATAATATTTGGTAGACCCGTCTTATCCTATGCCCTGATGAACTTTAGGACATCGAATCTCTGTTTTACCTTGAGCGTAATTTGGTTAGGAATACCGAGAGGTGTTGTTAACTATTTCTGTAGGTCATCTGATTGAGAGGGCTAGCAAGTCATAGGCATTAAAAGGATAAGTCATAGGCATTAAAAGTATATCTCGGCAAACTGTTGATAGTTAAGCACAATACACACCCCCTTCGTCTAGCTTATTACCTATTTGTTCTCTATATCCTTGTTGTAAGTTATTTCAAGTAACTTTTATATCAAAAAATCCCAAAAAAATAGTCTCTCTGTTTCCCTTTTGTTCCCTCTAATTTCTCTCTGTAGTTCCAATGTTTCTTACCTTTTAGAACCTTTTTTTTTTTTTTTTTGTGTTTCTCTCTTATTTCTCTCTTATTGTTTACTACTCTCCATCTCTTATAAAAAAAAAGGGAAAGCTTTCTATGTTCTCCCTACAACATAGAAGTTCTATGTTCCCCTTATCCAACTGTCCATTTTTTAATAGAGGGCTAAGATTGCCCGAATCACAATGTCACGTCTCTACACTGTTTTATTTTTAATTTTTTTGTTTTGATACCAAATTTGGACGTCCATTCCTATATTAAACTCGCACTAACAAAAAATATAAAAAAAATATTTTCAATCAAATAAAATGATCAAAATACCGCTGAAAGATTTAAGGGGTATTTTGGTCATTATGTTTTATCAAAAAATTATTGTTAATATTTTTTAATAAGTGCGCCCCAATGAGAAGATGGCACGTACCAAATTTCATATTCAAAAAAATTGTATTAAAAAAACTAAAAATAAAATACTTTTAGACATCAGATCTAAGATTAAACGGTGAGTGTCTCTCTTGATAAAAAGAGGACAGCTGGATGGTAAGGGAACATAAAACTTCTATGTTGTAGGGGAAACATAGAAAGCTTTCCCAAAAACAAATATCCATATCTCTCTCTTCTTTATTCTTTTCTACTTTCAATTACTCTTCACATTGAGTTTCTCTTCTTATACCTTAAATACTCTTCTTATTCCTCGTTGTCTTCTTACTCTTATCTATTTTTTTACTCCTCATTAAAGCCCTCATACTTCTCCTCTCTTTACGTATCCTTCTTAAAGGCCATATTTTGTGGTCCTATTTAGTCTCTCTTTAGTCCTTCACATTTGTGTCTTTCCTTAAACCTTCTATACACTCTCTCTGTAAATAAAATCGTATCACTGAGTCCTCTATATCATCAGCTTTTTGAGCCTCTCGTATTGAGATTCTCTCTCTCCATTCAACTCTGTTACTTAGACTTAAGACTTTCTCTCTCAAACTCCCTCTCTCTCTTTCCCCTACTCACTAAGAACTCTCTCTCACAACATCTTTCCCCCTCTTTCTACTCTATTCACCTTTTCTCTGACTTTCTAGTATCAGAGGTTTTTTTTTTATTTTTTTAGGAAAATACATCTAAATTTCCAATGATTTGACAATTTATCATTTTTCAACTATTCCGACACATGTTCATGTGTATTTTGTTGGATATTTTGAAAGATATAAGTAAAATTCTAAATAATTAATCTACAACGTGTGTCTTGGTAAATTTTATTATTTTTATCTGGAATTGTGCATAAAGGTAATCAAAGATCAGTAAATTAGCATTTTAGAAAATAAAATTTTGAGGGACCTCGACCATGCGTTTTTTATTGCTTGCACAACCAGTAGGTATTTTTTCATATTAATATTCATTTGTATGTTATTTGTTCATGGATGGGGTTTCTATGAGTTAGCCGACACATATGTCCATGTACAGTCCCTCTCTAAAATTTACCTTAAAGATGGATTTTTTAGATTTTTTATCTAAAATTTTAAAAGATCATCCTGTAAGTCACGCTGATGATAAATATGAAAAAAAAAAAAAAGAACTTTAAAATGTGCCTTGTTGGAGGATTTTTTGGCACCGTCATATTTGATTTGACCCCATGCGCTTTACACAACGTCCATCTTAAAGATGGATGTTGACGAGTCAGCTGGCGCAAGCACTTGTCTTTTGTTTATTTATTTATTGATCAAGTACAAGAATTCATTAAGGTAATGAATGAGTACATCAAAAAAGAAAAAGGAAAGAGAAAGAAAGACAAAAGCAAACACCGGAACAAAGTAAAGGGGAGTGTTTGCGCTTCGAACTGTGCTGACCTCTGAGATGAGATCTACTCAAATCATAGTAAAACTTAGTTAATTTTTCGGAGAAAGTGGAGTCACTTGAATTATAAGCACAAAAAAATCCCAGATCTATATAGATCCGGTCTTTTTTTGAGTCTACTGGCAATGCCAACTCCAAATATCTATTTTGACCTAAAAAATGCTTCTAAATTTAATTAAATCTAATAATAATTTAATTTTCAGAAAAATAAAAACAAAGAAGAGAATTAAATAAAGAAACACAAACTAAATTTAATAAAGAAAGAAATAGATACCTCTAGAGATCCGAAACCCTTTGGGGCTTGAATCAGGCCGCTGTTCTGATTTGTCCCACCATCTCCTTTTTTAGATGTCTTTGCTTGCTGAAATTCATAGATCTAAGGCTCTTTGACTTAGATATAGGATTCTTAAGGCAAGAAGAAAATTTAAGAATTTTAGTGAGGGACTGCCTAGGCTTTTTTTGGCAATAGAAAATAATTTTTTTAGTTTTCTTAGCACTATAACTCAGCTTTTTTCTAAGATTTGAGCAGCTCTCATCTCAGAGATTGGCACTGATAGGAGCGTAAACAGTTTGGTGCCGACCGTGGGGCCATTGAGCTTTAGATCTATATTTTAGACTTAAAAAAGGCTTCTTCTTTCTTTTCTTTTTTTTCTCATAGTTATTTTTCCAGTGAAATAAATAAATAAATAGAAAAAAGAAAAATAATATAAATTTGAAAATATTTTAATTTTTTTTTCAAGATCTTACCTTTTTTCTCTCCATAAAAAAATTACGATCTTTTTTCTCTAAATCTTTATATATTTTAGATTAATCTTTATCATCTTTTTCATCAATCTTTATTATCTTTTTTAGATCATCTTCTTTTAGATCCATCTTGATCATCTTATCTTTAGATATTCTTTTTTATCTATCTTTCCGTTCACCTTTATATCATGTTTTTTTTTTATATCATCTTGATCATCTTTGTGTTTTTTAGATCATCTTTTTTTAGACCATCTTTATTCGTTTTAGATCATCATTTTTTGGATCATCTTGATCATCTTTGTTTTTTATCTTCGTTTACATCACTTTTATCATTTTTTTTAGATCTTCTTTTATTAATGTTCATCATCTTTAGATCATCTTTATCTTCTTTAGAGCATTTTTTTTATCATCTTTTAGATCATTTTTATCTTCTTTAGAGGCATCTTTATCGTCTTTAGAAGCATCTTTATTTTCTTTAATTACACCTTTTATCTTCTTTATATCATACTTTTCTTCTTTAAGTGTGTATTTATCTTTTTAGAATGCATCTTTTAGAAACAAATCTTTATCTATTTCCTTATAGAAAAAAAAATCTTTATCTCTTTTAATAAAATAATTTTTTTAAAAATGGAAAAAAGAATAAAATAGATCTAGCATATCTCTGCTTTATCTGTTTAAGTTAGGAATAGATCTCATCTTTTTTTATCTTATCTTTTGCTTTTAAGCCTTATCTACATAGTTTAGGATTTTCTTGACTTTATCTTCTTTTTTAGAAATATTTTTCCTTTAGAAGCATCTTTATCTCATTTTTAAAAAGACATCTTTCTTAGATTAAAAAAAAGGCGAGGGGTAAAATTTTTTTAAAAAAAAAGCAAGGAATTTTGTGCATAGCCTTGTAGTTATGTTTCATGGAAACTCAATTATTAAGTCTATTACATAGTCTAGACCCCTTTGGATGACTTGACCTACAGGACCTTATGGCTAAGTTCCCTGGGTCTACCCTATATCAAATCAGTTGATATCACGTTTCAGTGGGTACATAATCCCATATTAATTGAGTCTAGCTAATCCATTTGTAGTCCAGCCAAGTCGTATAGTCCAACAAGTCTGAATGGCTCGAGCTACTCAAAATAACCAGGGCATTCGACCTGGTACTAAAGAACTAGGGTTAAACCCACCTTCATCTTCTAAGTCTAGGTCTAGGGAAGATGCTGCATAATCAGGGATGCACCTCCTACAAATGTCGAAATCAAAGGGTGACGTTGCTCAACTAAAGTCACAACACCCATCAATGTCAAAACTTAGAGTTGATGTTACCCAATTAGGAGCACACTATCCACCTCCTCAAAATACCCATTTTAGGGGCCACCAACTCAATAAGGTCCATAGCAACCCAGATGATGCACTCATCAGACAGACTAACATGTTACACTTAGAGTATTGTCGAAAATTAAGTCAGGGCCCAACCAATGCTAACCACTAAGGAAAATTAGAGAGTCAAACATCTTCATCTAAACCCAAGAGTTCATCAAGTCATGCTTCTATTCCTCAAGGTTCACACTTATATAATTCTAGGGACTACGAGACCCTTTCAATTGAGTTTCTTAAGAACTTACCCAAGGTCAAGGCCTTCTTGAGGAGTGCTAGCACAGGTGAGTCACACGTCCCACCTAGGGTATCCAATCATCGATCAGGCTAGAGTCAAGGAATCTCTCTAGCCCCTGAACAGAAATGTCATGTGAGTTCTACCCTATCAACGAGCCAACACTGCCTTTTATAGAACCAGCTCGATTACGGGACCATCCATCCCATAGCCAGTCCAGACCTGACCCTCCTTAGGTCATGTATAATCACTCGCAGGCAACCTCTTCGGGCCATCTCAGTCTGACACCATTATTTACATGTGGCCTATGCTTAGGTGCCTCGATCTCACCCTCATGATCTAAATGATTTGGCGGCACGTATCTCGGGTTTCTAGTGAAACCTGGACTTGATATCGCTCTCTCAAGAACCTTGCTCAAGAGAAAGGGCAGATATACCAACCGATGAGAGAGGAATTTAATGTGGGTTTGGGACTTACTCGGGCTAGCCCGTGTGGGCGCCCTCTTAGATTACAAAGAAAGCCCCCCATCTGCTTTAGCTGGTTCAGAATCGCCTCCCTTGACCTGCGATCACCTTATTTTCTGCACAACACTACTATGGTTAACTTGCAAGACAAGTGGGCCGAAGGCCCACCCTTGTCCTAAGGCAAGGCACATTCGCATGACAAAGAATGTGAGAGGTTAAAGTGATGAAGTTCAAAGTCTAAATAAAAACATAAAAGAGAAGAGAACTTAATGAAGAGGCGAGACTAGCGTAACAACTGGAAAGTTACCGACTCAGAGTGGTAGCAAGATAGGCAAGGTACTCAAGACCAGCGCGACGGCAATACTACACGAAACTGAGGCCGAAATGGCAGTGCTAGGCCAAGTCTACCCTCAATCAAGTGAGAAGAGAAAAAAAAAAGAGAAGAAAAGGGAATGAAGAGAGAGAAAGCAAGACGGTGAAGGGGAGAAGAATCCAGACAGCAGTGAACCTCGCCGTTAGCATCATGAGGAGACACCGTGTCCCTTACGGGCGGCGATGGCGCCTGATAGCTCCCCATGAGGCACACGATGCTGGACGTGGAACACGAGAGAAACACGGACGACAAGAACCATCACTGTTGGCACCGCGAGAATGCAACACGTCTCTTGTGGACAGTGATAGCTTTTGGTGAGGCACACGGCTATAACTTCTGATGGGTCATGCAACGATTACCTCTCGTGGTGCGCACAACGAAAGTCATGGGGCACAAGGGAAGCTTGCACACGGCGATAGACGTGGAGAGGAGTGGAAGGAGCTTGTGCGTGGCGATGGGCACCGAACGAACGGATGAAGCCTGCGCATGACGATAGGAGCCAACTGCAAAAGGGAGGCTCACGGACGACGATGACTCTTGTCGCGACCCTTCACGGACGGCGATGGACATCGTCGCTTATCATAGTTACGCGGCAGGGTGAAGCCCCAGCGGATGGCAATAAGCTTCGCTATCCACGTTCATCGCTATGCGCGACTTGTGGAATTATAGGAAAGAGAAAAAGAAAAGAAAGAGGCATGCACGACATTGCCACTACCGTGCATGGCCTCTGAGGGATGCTCAGATGAAGAAGAAGAAGAAAGAAAAGTTGAGAGAGAAAATTTACCTTGAACCTAGGGGTATCGGCCCAAAGTTTTTCTCTTCTTACTATCTCTCTCCAAACGTGACCCAACAATGAGAAGAAAGAAAAACTTTATTTAGTAAAAACTCTCATTTGTGAAGATGTCAAGCCTTTTTTCGTACAATGATGATACGTGGTATATATAGAAGTGTGTTGCCAGAAATTAAGATTTAATTGAATTAAAAGAAATTAAAAAATAGGATACAAAATGATAGATTTGCCCTTTCTTAACAATTTGTGAAATTTCAAAACAGTTCATGTGCTGCCCTAGAACGTGCATGATTTTTCATAGATGATCCAAGGTTGTTCTGATGCTCGTTTAATTGAAAGATGGCTGTTTTCTTGTAGGGCTCGACATGGCGATCAATTTGATACCATGGATCGTATTTTTAGAGCACGATCATGTGACTTGAAATTTCAGTGAATCTTGAAACTTTTGATGGATTGTGTGCTCGTTCCTTAATATTTTTCTGTGATTTCTTCGCTGGATCACACTGAGCGTGCCGTCACGATCGCGGGGCAACAAACACAGCTTGATTCCATGCCTAAATGAAGATTTTACAACTTTGGAATTTTGGCCGAAATCTGGAATTCCTAGGACGGAATGTACAGTTGCTTCGTCGGCTTTGTGTGCAAAATCCGACCGCTCATCATGCACAAAGTTCGGACCAGTGGTACCCATGGACTTTATGCACGTAATGGAACTGGTCTCGTGTCGATTGAGCTCGTGAGCGACATTATTTGGCTGCTTGAGCGAGGCACGTCGCTGCTAATTTTTCTGCACTTTCTTCAAGGATCAGCAACTTCTCTCTAGCTTTTCTTTGCTCTCGGGTGTCGTCGCAGGGTGTGCCACATATCGAAACGCTCGTCTTGATGAGACAAATACGCTCACAATATTTGGGTTTGATCCAACTTGAGACAGGTGAGATATGAGTGACTAAAGTCACTAGTCGTGACTGCCCCTTTAATGGAGTTGAGTTGCAGGGTGGCCATACGGAAATAGAGTGCGGCTCCTACTGTTTCACTCTTTTGCCTATAATGTTTTTCTGGAATGTCCGTTCAATTTGAAATTTGACCTTTGGAAGTTTTCAACTGTGCCGGATCGAATGGCGCTAATCGCATAGCAAATTGAGACACCGAAAATATAGCTCTAGTTATAGGGTCCGTTTTAGGGTGCTAGAGGTTAATTATGTCGAAACTGTTTCTCAGTCTGCACTGCCTTAGACATGTCATAATATGACAAAACTTTAGAGTAGACTTTTGAGAGTCCTTATGAAGATCTTGGCCAGTTCTGGGGCTATTTTGAGACTTCAAAATTTCCACTGTTTGTTAGGCTCTATTGACCGGGGACCCATGATGATGAAAAATGTCTTCCAACAGTATTCCCCACCAAATGTTGTGCTTCAAGAGAAGTGAGAAGTACAATTATTTGGAAAATTTCCCCTGGCTAGCCATAAGACTACAGAACGTTGAGGAGATCCACACAATGCTATAACCAGGATGCTCAAACGTTTGGACGCAATGTGCAAGTCCATCCATGGAGGCTTTAGGGGGAGAAGAGACTTTTGAGGGAATCGAAGTCCTTACCCTCGAGAGACTATTTACGATGCTTACAGCTTGAGGATTTTAGGTAGACCTCATTGGCCAGAATCGGGCTTATCTGGAGGCCAAATGCTATGAACCTTTGATCGGCATTTTTTGCTGCTACACCGGGTTAGCTTTTGATTGTCAAGGTATCTCTATAGATCCCGTCCGGTGGGGTCCAGTCAGGGGGCTTCCGACCTAACTCAAAAGTCTAGGCCTATCAGCTGGAGGGAATTTTAGAGAGGCAGCCTCGTGAGCCCCATCTTGCTGGGTCCAATTGAAAATCTGGGCTTGTCGGCTAAGGAAGGTTTTAGGCGAGCCAATCTCATGGCAAGACATTACCTTGAAGTCTATAGTAGATTAGGCCCTGACTTTATTAGTTTCTTGCCTTCGTGGGGATCTTTAGCATTTTGGAGGGATCTTTTTTTAATCGTTCTCACCCTCAAGGACTCCTGTTGTTTTTTGTGGTAAATTGTGGGAGATCTTATGCAGCTCTCACTCCTGGGTGAGCCATTTTGTGTTGTGATTGGAAGATAGCAATTGAGGATTTTAGGTAGACCTCGTTAGCCAGCATAATGACTCTTTGGCAATTGTGTGTCGGCTGAGGCTATGGTGCTGCGTCAACCTGCTTTGTTGGTCCACAAGCCCTTTTGCAGGTTTTCACTTGAACAGGAGAAGTGGCGTCGTGAAGACAGTTTTGACCAACTTCCTTTGTTTTTCGTGCTTTTTTACCCAAGACCTTGCAGCCATGTCCACCCTTTTCATCTGTTTTTGCTCATGATGCCCTTTGGGATTTTCACCGTACCTGAGTTTTTGTTTTAACGGAACTCTTTTACTCATGGTTTCTTGACCATGCCCGTCAGTCATTTTTACTTATGGCGTTCCCCTATCCTGATGTACACCATGCTCTTTTTTTATGAAGTCGTGTTTAGGGTCATGCCTTCGAGACCTGTGCGAAGCCTTTTAATGTCATGCAAGTAGGATGCACACTATAGTTTAGGGTCATACAGCTGGACCATAGTGGTGTTGCATGACAGTCGGTAGAGGCCATGGAGTGAGTATGGTGATGGTTTTGACTCATTTCGAGGAGATAGCATGGGGCTACCCTATGAAGGAAGAATGGTGGGTGAAGAGTGATGAACCACTAGCTGAAGACGAGTATGGCTGGCGAGATGGCTCACCGTTTTTTGAGCGTGGGTAAGACTCACTGAGAAATGATGGACGGTGTGCGCACGCGAATGGGTCGGTTAGGGAAAGCGTGCGTGACATAAAGGGGGTGTGCGCGTATGTGGAGTCACTGGAGAGGTAATAAAGGTAGTGCGTGCACACGAATGGGTCCCTTAGGGAAAATGTGCGTGAAAATGCACGTAAAAGGGATGTGCACGTATGCTGCGACGTCTTTAAGGTCATGCCTCCTGGACCTGTGCAAAGCAGTTTAACGTCATGCGGCCAAGATGTGCACTATGGTTTAAGGTCATATAGCTTGGACCGTGGATATGCAGTTTAAAGTCATGCTACTAGGATCAGGCAGTTTAAGGTCGTGCAGTTAAACCTTCGCTATAGTTTAAGGTCATATAGTTTGGACCATGGTTATGCAGTTTAAAGTCATGCAACCAGGCTGTTTAAGGTCATGCAACGAGACCTCCACTGTAGTTAAGGTCATATAGTTTGGACCATGATGCTGACCTTTTAGTGTCATACAGCTAGGACGTAAACCATGGTTTATGGTCATATAGTTCGGACAGTGGCTATGCAATTTAAAGTCATGGAGCTAGGACTAGGTAGTTTAAGGTCGTGCAACTAGACCGCCGCTACAGTTTAAAGTCGTATAGTTTGGACTATGGCTATGAAGTTTAGGGTCATGCAACAGGGACCCTTGTGTGGATCGCCATGTGGGTGAAGATGCATAGGGAATAGGTATGTGGATAGCAATCTAACTCCCTGAGGATAAAGACAGTCGAGGCTATACACAAGTAGAGAGATTTAGATGAAGATGGTGACCCTAAAAGGATTGGCAAGCGAAGCAGACTTCACGGAGGATTAAGAGGGTAAGTGTGACTCCTTGGGGATGATGAGTAATGGTGTGCATGTAACTCTGCTGAGAATGACAGGACAAAGTACAGATGCAACCCCACTGGGGGTAGTGGGTCTCAATAGGGAGTGACTCCTATTGGGGTATTGGTGTGAAACAAACCCACAGGGGATTAAAGGGATAAGCATGACTCCCTTTTTCTTTTGTATACGCCTAGCTCCACTGGAGATGTTGATGGAACACACTTGGCAAAGTGGTGCATCCATTTCAAAGTTTAAAGTCATGTGTGTGGACTATTTGTCGCACTGTTTATCGTTTTACTACAGGGACGTGCATTACAGTTTTAAAGTCTTGTAGCACAAACCATGGCTATACAGTCTAAAGTCATGCAGATAGGACCATGCAGTTTAAGGTCATGCAACTAAACCTTTGCTAAAGTTTAAGGTTATGTAGTTTGGACCAAGCGGTTTAAGGTCGTGCAACAAGACTGTGGCTGTGCAGTTTAGGGTCATGCGACCAGAACCAAGGCTATGCAGTTTAAGGTCATGCAGCACAGACCTTGGCTATGCAGTTTAAGGTCAGGCGGCATGGACCATGGCTGTGCAGTTTAAGGTCATGCAGCATGAACCACGGCTGTGCAGTTTAAGGTCATGCAGCACGGACCACGACTGTGCAGTTTAGGGTCATTTAGCATGGACCAGAGCTGTGCAGATTAGGGTCTTGTGGCTAGGATCAAGGCTGTACAGTTTAGGGTCATGCAGCATGGACCAACGCTATGCAGTTACAGTCATGCAGCACAGACCAAGGCTATGCAGTTTAAGGTCATGCAGCACGGACCAAGGCTCTGCAATTTAAGGTCATGCAGCATGGACCACGGCCGTACAGTTTAGGGTCATGCAGCATGGACAAGGGCTGTGCAGTTTAGGGTCATGTGGCTAGGACCAAGGCTGTGCAATTTAAGGTCATGCAGCACAGACCAAGGCTGTGCAGTTTAAGGTCATGCAGCACGGATCAAGGCTGTGCAGTTTAAGGTCTTGTAGCACAAACCAAAGTTGTTCAGTTTGAGATCATGTAGCACGGACCAAGGTTGTGTAGTTTAAGGTCATGCAGCACTGACTAAAGCTCTACAGTTTAAGGTCATGTAGCATGGACCATACCTGTACAATTTAGTGTCATCCAGCATGGACCAGGGTTGTGCAGTTTAGGGTCATGCGGCTAGGACCAAGGCTGTCCAGTTTAAAGTCATGCAGCACGGACCAGGCCTGTGCAGTTTAGGGTCATGCGACTAGGACCAAGGCTGTTCAATTTAAGGTCATGCAGCACGGACCACGGCTATGCAGTTTAGGGTCATGCTGCATGGACCAGGGCTATGAAGTTTAGGGTCATGCAACTCGGACCAAGAATGTGCAGTTTATGGCCATGTAGCACGGACAAAGGCTGTGCAGTTTAAAGTCATGAAGCACGGACTCTGGCTGTATAGTTTAAGGTCATGCAGCATGGACCTTGGCTGTGCAGTTTAACGTTATGCGGCGTGGACTATGGTGTGGGGAGAATGTGACTCTAGGGGGAATAGAGTCGTAATTGGGGACTCGACTCCCGAAGGAGTGAGGTTGGGATGCAGGGAATGAACTTCCTTGGGATGCAAGACGAAGGTCCAGATAGGAGTGCCGCGACGTGCACATGATGCTAAGTTCGAGATGGCGTTCGTGGTGTTAGGCTGTTAATAAAGGGTGCGCGACGTTAACCACTTGGTGACTTGCATGACGCTAGCCTTTTGGTGAGGAGCGTGGCGTTAACTCTGGACGGCCGTGCGACGATGGCCTTTGACGAAGTGCACGATGATAACATCTTACACAATGCATGGTGATAGCCCTTGACGAAGGCGCATGACGATAGCATCTTACGCAAAGCATGATGATAGCCCTTGACGAAGTGTGCAGCAATAGAATCTTACGCAGCACACAGTGATAGCCCTTGACAAAGAGCACGGTGATGGCCTTTGACGAAGGCGCACGACGATAGCATCTTGCACAGTGCAGGAAGATAGCCCTTGACGAAGCACATGGCGATAGCATCTTACGTAGAGCACAACGATAGCCCTTGATGAAGGCGCGCGGTGATAGCATCTTACGTAGTGCATGACGATTGCCTCTAGTGAAGGCACGCGGCAATAACCCTTTCGCGTCTTGAGCTTGGCCCGCTCCGGCTTGATCTTATTGTCGTCAAAAGGTGAGGACTAGAGCATCATTTCAAATTTGTGAGGGGTAGCTTGTGCCACTGCTGAGTATAAAAGGGGAAAACCCCATTTCTTTATTTTACCGAAGGGTAAAACAGTTGAAGAGAAATTTAGAGAGACACAAAGTGAGCTGGAGATTTCTTCGAGAGTTTCCCGGTTAGAATTTTTCCTAGCCAATATTTGCAGTAGACAACCCTTCAGGAGCTTTCTGATTAGCTTCAGCAGGTTGTGGGCCTTTGCGGCGTGTGGGCCTTTGCGGCGTGCTTGCGGATGTTTTCAAAGGGTGTCAAGGCTCTCCGGAGCCCGAAAGACGGGCTTCTCAAGGGCTCACCAAGACCTTTCCGGTGAAGCTACAGGCATCACAGTGGTGTTTTGCCGGAGTTATGGTCCTTTCCTGATAGTCCTGACGCTGAAGGGGAGGTTGCAGAGAAGTCAAGGGAATCCGACTGTCATCTGGTTAGTGGAAGATAAAGAGGAGCAATAGTGGGCTCACTGGAAACGCAGTGGAATTCCAGTGAACTTGTGGTGAGCTGTTGAAGTGCGGAAACAGGGAGAAGGGAAATCCGTAGGGTCACAAGGAACTTTTCGGTAATTCCGGTGGTTCTTTCTATTTTCTTGACGACAAGTAGTAGGCGGAGAGGGGTTTTTCGGTGAACAGGAGTTTGTTTCCGATGAGAAGAGGAAGCACCGGTGAGAAGAGGAAGCTCAGGTGAGAACCCGAGGTGTCACAGACCTGCAACAGTCGAGAGACAAAGGGTGGTGACACAGCGAATGGTCGCCTTTCGCACGCATGGCGTCGGGCAACGTCGTGATTGTCTGGCGGCATGCTCATATTCTAAGGGACATGGTATGCCGCACGTGTGACATGTACGAACAACTGGAGTGTAGGCAGCATTAAGTGCTTTAGTTCGATAGACGACGATAGCCCCTTGGTTGTAAGACAACGATAGTTTTTCCTTCTTCAATAGACGACGATAGTTCTGCTTTCTTCGTGAGACGAAGATAGCTTGACAGCCTTACGCCTTGAATGACCAGTAGGCGATACGCCCCTGTGAGTGCAGTTTTTCGCGGCCGCTTAGTGTCCTGTGGCAGCGAAGCGTCTTGATCTAATGGCCCAGCCTTCAGGAGCTATTCCAGACATGAAGAACCTCGCGCGAGTAAGGGAGCTCGGCACTAATGAATTCACCGGTGAAAGCTTGGTTAGGGGTGAGCCCATCTGGCTCACCGAGGCATTTTTTGAACCCAGAGGCCTTTAAGCATCACCTTTGTTAGTGACCCTGTCCGGTTAGTGATGAGGGAAGATAATGACGGCAATCTGAGGGTAGAGGAAGCGGTAGGCCTCCTGCATTGCCTACATCAAAACATAGCCTTGAATAGGGACTTGTTGACTCTAAGCAAGCGGATGGTGAAAACCCCCAACATGAAATGGTCCTCCGCCGAGCTGCGGGTGCAAGGGGAGCACCAATATTTGAAGGGTTACTCCTCATGGACCATAAGAGTGCTCAACCGGTACAGGGACATTCTAAAGAATGCTTCCCTGTTGGTCGCCATTCAGTGCTCAGTAGGCTACTATGACCACTGTTCGAACATGGTCAAGGTCCTTTTGGAGACTTGGAGCCATGTTAGCAACACATGTTTGTTTGGTCGTGGGGAAGCAAGGATATCTCTGCTAGATATTTATTTCATTGTTGGGCTGCCGCTCATTGGTAATGATGAAGCTGATCCATCACCGAGGAAAGGGGAGGAGGAGGCCCCACCAATTTTAAGCTGCAGAAGGAGAATGAGCACATCTTCTTTGTCGCTTATCTGGTTCCGCAAAGCAGACATTATCCGTCTAGGCACTTTCTATGTGGCCTGTGACATAGTGAGGGGGCAAAAATATGCACTTGCACAGCCGGTCCTTTGCACTATCTACTACAGCCTAAGAGCCGTGTCTAGGGGAAAAATTTATCAAGGGGATGAAGGAGGGAACGACATAGTGGATGGTGAAGCCTTCCCAAGGGACTTCAAGACGCCTTTCCCCTTTCATTATGTATATTGCTGTCTTGGGGCTTATTTCTCGGGCACCTACGTCATAATCGAAGAATTGTAGGAAACGATGTGCTCATTTCTGCTGAGGATTGACTGGCAAAAGCAATCTTCCTTACTCCCGGCCATGCGTGCAGTTTGTTCTTCAACGACCACCTCCACATGAGGAGGCCCGCCTTCCCAATAGGGAATCTTATAGACCGTGCCTTTGTTGACGAGCTGAGCAAGAGCCTGAAGGTGCTCCTACTACTCATAAGGAGCTGATGTATATGCTGAGTGTCAGGGGTGGTGTTCTTCCCTACCGTACTACTCATAGTGCAAAACTTGAGGGGTATTTCCCTCATAGGTTTTCTCGACAGTATGGGCTCGATCAAGGCTGCCCATTCTCCGTACTTTTTGGGAAGCGTCATAGCAAGGTGGCTCACTGGAAGAAGGACCAGTTAGGCACCCACCGGGAGACTTGGCTCTCAAGGCACATTCACACAACTTGGGCCATGTTTTTGGAGCTCACAAAGGTTAGTAAGTATATGCTGCCATATTTCGGAAGAAGAGTGCGAGTGACTGAAGCCCATGAACTTTGGTGGCGAATCACCAGCAAGAGGTATTAGGATGTTGGTTACCCTTGGAAAAGGGAGAACCCTCACTGGAGCAAGGAGACGCGGCAAAGGAGGATGGTAATGACTCCTCCGCTAAGGGAGGTATTCACCCTGGGCTTTCCTTAGGACTGGCGCCTCCTTGGGTGGCCGCACCAAATTATCGTGGACATGTCTCTGTATTGGTTTCTTGACATAAAGAAGGAGACATAGAGAATTTTTTACAATATCTCTACTATTTTCAATGGAAAGAGGGCCGAAAGGTCCCGGGGTAGGAAGGATGCCTAGTCAAAGATCTAAATGAGTTGATAGGGAGTTGCTCTCATAGAAAGTTGACCGCTAATTCCTTCAAATCAAGCACCTCAAAGGCTGTTGCACCTAAGGCGAGAGGAAAGAAGAGAAAGCGGGCTACCCCAATGGCTCCACATGCTCCGGCTAAGAAGGCACCCAATGGTTTGAAATGCACAGGGCATAAGATGTCATGGGTCCACGAGCCAGAAGATGGCTCCTCACCTTTGGCTTCTTCAGAGGGTTGCATGTCTCCTGCTATTTCGACATCGCCCTCTGCTCTTGAGGATTCACCTTCTCATTCATCTGAAGCATCTTTTGGCCCTTCAGAGGCTCAGGCTGGTGCTCAGATCCAATTTCCCTGATCAAAATTGCTTCGGATCAGGAAGTGGCTGGAGGGGAGTGCCCAGTCCCGATGGAGGTGAATGGGGCTGATGAGGTTGGCCTTGATGAGGCGGCCTAAGCGGAGAGGGCCTCTGAAGCTCTGAAGGCTGTGTTGCTTATCGAGGAAAGGGAAACCTTAGTAGATCTTGTGGCCATGGAAGAGGTTGGAGCCCCAGGGACGGAAGAGGGACCACCCGAGCAGCAGGAGGTTGCTACCTCAAGTGATGTAGTTGTCGGGGAGAGGAAGGACACCCTCAGGGATCAGGTTAGGAGGGCCCAGAGAAGGTATCCTTGAATGTCAAAGAGGCAGGCCCTGTGGAGGAGCCTGTAGTTGACGTGGCTCCCCCAGAGGACAAGGGCGAGGAAGGAGAGGGGGAAAGTGTCGAACCTGTCATGGTGGAGATGGTGGTTCAAGAGGAAGGGACACAGGGAGAGGTTACTGTCTTCCGAGAGGAGGCTGCGGAGGTGTAGCCTGACACTGAGGTAGTAGCTCTAGGTTAGGAGGTCATCCTTGGCATGACTGAGGCTGCGGAGCCTACAAAGGGTGAAGCTACAACACCTAAGCGCGAGAGGGTCGAGCTCGAAGTGGTCAAGGCAGGGGATTTGAGCGAGAGTGTTGTTGCTGAGCTACCAGGACAGCCTGAGGTTGCCCCCGAGTCTGGGGAGCTTGAGGTCTTGACTACAACTGGGGACCCTCCTACTGTGGTTGCCCCTACTGTACTGCTTAGGCCTACTTTTAGTGGGCTGTCAGGTGTCATTTTTTAAGTGCTTCAAATGGGCCTCCAGAAAGTGAAGGAGTTGTCCCTTAAAGAGCTTGGAACATCGATCCCACAATTGAGGGGGAACACCTTAGGGAGTGTGCTCGAAGTCCTCCCTTACTTTGACAACATTGCCAATGAGCTGGAGGGATGGAGAATGAAGGCCCTGCTGGCAGAAAAGTCCGCAACGCGTCTAGAGGGCTCACAGCTCAAGTCATTGGAGGCTTCTCTAGCACAGAACCGGGAGCTGGCAGAGGTCCAAGTAGGGGAGATGGAGGCCTCGACATGCAAAGCGATCTCAGGAAGCATGTTCTGTATGCAGGTCTGGACAGCTTCTTTCTTAGTCATGGGAGTGGCATGAAAGGTTGCCAGCTCTCTCCTTTGAACTTCGTAGAAGCGTTGATAAAACAACTGCTCCATTCCTGCCATGTGTGCACTGAGTTTGGAGGCAGCCGAGCATACCATTGGAAGGCTGGCCCCTCGAGAGTTTCAACAAATTGACAGCGAAGGAGTCGTCCGTCAGTTGCCTTCTCTGGACAGGCCGCTTGGAAGTGGGCAGTATGCTAGTGTGGGGATGTAGTACCGTTGAATAGGGGGGAGCTTCCCCTTGTGGTAGTTTGGGGCAAACGGCACATGGTCGATGTACGAAGGGTACGACTTCTGGTAAAGCAGTGCATCTGGCATGCCCGGGACCTTGTTCTTGAGACTATGGGCCACCATGGATTTTATGTCGGTTTGGGAAACCCCGCGGGAAGCAGATTTGTCCTGAGAGACCAGTGGGGGAGTTTGCCAGGGAATGGTGTCTTCACCAGCCGAAGAATCGGTCTCATGGTGAGAAGAGGGGGACTTGGAGGCTTCTAGGTGTTTCATATTTTCAATGATGGATTGCATCATTACCTTGAATCTGTTCATCCACTCTTCCTAGGAGTCATCTGGATCATTAATCACCATGACACTGATCATTTCTTTTAGAAGGTTAGAGTCAGAAAGAGTGATGGATGGTTGGGGTTGGTGAGTCATGCGTGCCAAGTCAGTTTGTAGGGGCTCATCCTGCCCCGACTGGACTCAAGCCTTGTATGCCGACCTTGTGAGGACCAGTTCTCGACGGTCTTGGAACCGTGGCTTCTGAGCAGTGATCACCGATCAATATTCTTGGACTGGCTTGGGCTCTGGGATCTGCAGAGGGAAGAAGGGAATACGAGGTAGGAGGTCGCCAAAGGTTGTAACCTCAATTGCCTTGGGGGCTTCTTTGGTCAGAATCTGCAGACCTTTCTTCTGTTTAATCTTGAGGCTGATTGCCATGGGGGCTTCTTTGGTCAGAATCTGCAGACCTTTCTTCTGCTTAATCTTGAGGTTGATATGGACGTCTTTTCATAACCGAGCCTGAGATTTGGACTGCCCCACTATTCTTGAGCAGGCGAGGGCTGTGTCTATTAGCTGGGGTCCAAGGACTACGAGCAACCTGGGTTGTTGCCTTAGAGGCTGGAGGCTCCTGTCTGACATCAATCCGTTACCTCGAATTCCTTTGTGGGGCTCGGGTCCACGGCTGACCTGAGGCTGGCTCAAGCTGGTACTCTTAGGGAAGACCTTTGAGTACCAGGTCTCGAGGTGCTTGCCTAGTGAGAGAGGAGTGATAGAAGAAGGAGCTGGTTCGTGACTCCGCTTGAGTGTGTGCACCTTTAGGGTTAGCTGTCCCGGTGACCTGAAGGTCAGCCCGGGTTTGCTCAACAGGTTCGACCTTAGGAGGTCGAGACCCACGAGCTTGTGTCATTGAGCGATCGGGTAGAAGCCCATCTCTCACAGGGTGAAGCTGTGTATGGTGAGGGGGAGGACAAAGTGATCGACCCTCATGTGCTCGAGTTGGCGTCGAACTAGCATTGCCCCGAGCTGTGGGATGCGTGACATGCATAGGGTTTGGTCCGAGAAGGCCTAGCCTTGAACACGAGTTCGAGGTAGCACGAAGGTTGCCCCGAGGTGTTGCTTGAGTGGTTGGGCCACAAGCTTTTAGGTGTGCGCGTGGGGTGGAGATCCCAGGATTTCGGCTTCCGTGTACAGATCCTTCAGGTGTAGAGGTTCGGGGTAGTGAAGGAATTTGAGGGGTAGCCTTGCGGCAACCCTCAAAAGTGATGGCAACTTGATTCCCTTTCACAAGAGTGGATAGGGCAGTCTTCTAGCGTACCCCTGCAATATGACTGGCAAGGGACTTGCCAGTTGCAGATGTGCTACTAATGCAAGGGGCCTGGATGGAGTGTCCACCAGGGCGAGGAAACAGGGAGTCAGGGACCTTTAAGGCCCTTCTCACACCAACCCAGGAAATAACCTGGGAGCCGAACTGTGAGTTGCGACTCAGAAGGAGTGTAGGGAAGGAAGCTTGAGTAGCTCACTTCCCAGGGGTAGTCACAAGTGCAGGGATAAGAAAGTCCTCGACTCGGATAAATGGGTTGAATAACCCAAGTTCCATAGAAAGTAGTGCAGAAAGTAAAAGATGGTACTGGTCAAACAGAGTGAACCGACGAAGGGGTAATAAGTCCCCAATGGAGTCGCCAAGCTGGTTAGGTGCCTCGATCTCGCCTTCCGGAACTAGATGATCTGACGGCATGTATCTCGGATTTCTAGTGAATACGGGATTTGAGATTGCGCTCTTAGGAACCTTGCTCAACGGCAAGGGTAGGTATACCAACCGATGAGAGAGGAATTTAAGGTGGGTTCGAGACTTACTCCGGCTAGCCCTCGTGGGAGCCCTCTTAGATCACGAAGAAAGCCCCCCAGTTGCTTTAGCTGGTTCGAAATCACCTCCCTTAACCTGCGATCACATTGTTTTCTACATAACACTACTATGGTTAACTTGCAAGACAAGTGGGCCAAAAGGCCCACCCTTGTCTTAAGGTAATACACATTCTCATGGCTAAGAATGTGAGAGGTTAGAGTGATGAAGTGGAAAGTCCAAATAAAGATAGAAAAGAGAAGAGAACATGATGAAGAGACAAGACTAGCGTGACAGTTCGAAAGTTACTGATTCGGAGTGCTAGCAAGATGGGCATGGTACTTGAGACCAGCGCGATAGTAATACTACTCGAAATCGAGGCCGATATGGCAGTGCTAGGTCAAGTCTACCCTCAGTCAAGTGTGAAGATAAAAGAAAGATGAGAAGAAAAGGGAACGAAGAGACAGAAAGCGAGGCGGTAGGGGGGAAAGAATCCAGGCGGCAGTGGACCTCGTCGTTAGCATCATGAGGAGACACCGCGGCCCTTGCTGGCGGCGATGGCTTCAGATGAGCCTCACGGTGATAGCTCGCCGTGAGGCACATGGCGCTAGACGTGGGACACGAGAGAAACCCACGGATGGCAAGAAGCATTGCCGTTGGCAACGCGAGAAGGCCACACGTCTCTTGCAGACGGCAATAGCTTTTGGTGAGGAGCACGATGATAACTTCTCATGGGTCACGCGACGATTACCTCTTGTGGAGTGCACGACGATACGCATGGGGCACAAGGGAAGCCTGCGCACGACGATAGAAGTGGAGAGGCACGGAAGGAGCCTGCACGCGGCGATGGGCACCGAATGAACGGAGGAAGCCTGCTCACAACAATAGGCACCTGGCTCAAAAGAGAGGCTCGAGAATGGCGATGAGTATTGTCTCGACCCTTCTTGAACGACGATGGACATCGTCGCTTGCCATAGTCACGCGGCAAGGTGAAGCCCCCACGGACGGTAATAAGCTTGGCTATCGCATTCCTCACTAAGACGTTGAGGATATACTTGCAGACAACGATGAGCAGTGCCGTCTGCAAATCTCGTCGAGAGATGGAGACACGCAAATAGAAGTGGAAAAGGAGCTTGCACATGGCGCTGCCATCGCTATGCGCAACCTGTAGATTTACAAGAAGGAGACTGTCGTGCATGGCCTCTGAGGGACGCTCAGACGAAGAAGAAGAAGAGAGAAAAGATAAGAAAGAAAATTTACCTTGAGCCTAGGGGTACTGGTCCCAAATTTACTCTCTCCTTACTCTCTCTCTCCAAAAGTGACCCAATAATTAGAAGAAAGAGAAACTTTATTAAGTAAAAGCTCTATCTTTTGGCAAGGCTTCAAGCCTTTTTCGTACAATGATGGTACGTGGTATATATAGAAGTGTGCCCAAACATGGGTGGATGATCAAAATTAAACCTAATTGCTGTAAATTAAGATTTAACTGAATTAAAATACATTAGAAAATATGGTACAAAATGAAAAATTTGCCCCTTCCTAACAATTTGTGGAATTTCAAAACAGTCTTTGTCTTGCCTTAGAACGTGCATGATTTTTCATGGATGATCTGGGGTCATTTTGATGCCCATTTGATCAAAAGATGGTTGTTTTCTTATAAGGCTCAGCATGAGAATCAATTCGATACCAACTTCGAGCCATATATCGTATTTTTAGGGCACGATCATGTGACTTGAAATTTTAATGGATCTTGAAACTCTGGATCGATCGTATGCCCGTTCCTTGAGTTTTTTTGTGATTTCTTCGCTGGATCACACTGACCATGATGTCATGATCGTAGGGCACAAACGCAGCTCGATTTCGTGCCCGAATGAAGATTTCGCAACTTTTGAATTTTTGCTGGAATCTGGAATTTCGGTGACGGAATTTCCAATTTCTTCATCGGCTTCATGTACAAAATCCGACCACTCTTAATGCGTGAAGTTCGAACCAGTGATACCCATGGACCTTATGCAAGCGATAGAAGTGGTTTCACGTCGATCGAGCTCATGAGCGGCATGATTTGACCGCTCATGCAAGGCACAACATTGTTAATTTTCCTATACTTTCTTCACGGATCAGCAACTTCTCTCTAGATTTTCTTCACGCTCAGATTAGGACTCCTAAGTTAATTGAGATTGCCCAACAGAAAAGTGAATTATCCACATTGAAAGAGACTCTGACTAAGATCGCAGTTCCAAATATACTCGCTCCATGATCTTATGTCAATGATGTAATTGAGGATGTCGAACCCCTTCCTCTGGGTTTTGAATTTCCTCAGTTTGAAAATAAGTTCAACCGGAAAGGCGATCTTGAAAATCACATCACTGCTTACATATTGACTGTTCCTGCACTTGAAGAAAAACCACATTATCTTAAGGCCATGTTTCCATACACTCTCTCTGGACAACCTTTAATGTAGTTCCAGGAGGTAGTTACTAAATACCTTAATCAAACTCCCGATGAGTTATTTCAACCTTTTGTTGAGCAATATCGCGGGACCAAAGAGAGACTAAAGAACCTTGGCGAGTTGGTCTCCACCCGAAAAAATCATGACGAGTTGGTCACAGACTTTGTCCAAAGATTTAAAGAGGATGCATCAAAAATCATTGATTGCACGCTTTCTGAAGTTTTTAAGATTAGTAAGGCCATAGAGAATGCTTCCGCTAAGTATAAACTCTACCTCAGTAAAAGTATTTGGCTTTTCTCTTTTGACTCAATGTTAGAAATGGTTTCACATTATGAGAGAACAAAGGAAAGGACCCGAGATCGGTTACATTGGGGGCAAGAGCCTGATGAAACCATACTAGAGTAAGAGTGAGATGAGCTCATGATGGAACAAGAGCCAAACTACAGTGAAGATTCATTTGAATGTGACTATGAAGAGATGACAATTAAAGAATGTGAAGCCGATCCCAAGGCAGAATCATCATCAAAATCATTTAAGGATATAGATGAGGCTTACTCTAAACAACTCCTGGTAATATCAGATGATATGACTGATAAAGATGAAGAAGACCTAGTTGGTATCATCCTGATAAAGATCAATGACTTGAAATCCCTGCTCAAGCCTGAAAATCATCCAATATGGCCTTGGGGGACAAAAATATACCACCCTGAAAGTGAAGACTGAAATGGTAGAGTGATGTACATTACTAAAGAATTTCAGAAACCAAATGGTGAGAATTTCCTTAGCCCAGTGTCCATGATCCAAGAGAGAATGGAAGAGCAAACTACCCTACAGGAAGTTTCAATGAAGTTGAAAGAACAAACTTGCAAAAGACTCAAGACACCCCTATCCTAGATAGCGGGGCAAAGGTAGATGACCCAAATCCTGAGGCTATAGATTCTTAAATTCCAATTGATGAGAGTAACTGTATCCAGAGTTTAAAAACTCAATAAAAAGAGAGCTATTCAAGCAAAATCTCGAATCTGGTTGAAGATACGAGCCCACAGAAAGTTCAAGACATCCCTGTGATACATGTCACCATAAAAGAAATGACCTAATCATTCTCATCTTTCAAATAAGTGCAGTGGGTGGCCCACAGGAGGCTCAAGTCATCAATGAGGTCAACCGAGATTCTGAAGCTAGGGACTCCCAAGACTACATTTGTAAGGAATGTTTTATTCTCGATAGTGCAATCCAAGAAGAAAAGAAAGAGTCAAGCATAGAGGATTATACTAAACTATCCCCTAAGGTGAATTCAAAAGAAGAACCATCCCCTCAACAATGGATGAGAGAACTTGAACCTCTAGAGATGCTAAGAGGACCACCTGGGCCACCATCACTTGACTTCTTGATAGACCCACCTATTTAGGATGAATAGTTGACCCTAGAGCATTCAATTACACCAGTCTCTATGAATGATCCAACAATCAATACCGAAAAAGGGAATGATTCAAATTTGATTATCCCTGAAGATCCAACACTTTTGCAAGAGTTAAAAGAAAATGAATCCCCTATAAATTCTAAGGAAACCGCCTATGTCACTTTCACAAGATTCCCTGGATAACGCACCTATCTGATATGAAGAACAGGATATTGAAGATCAAAGCACACTATTCCCTGATGAAAAAGGAACCTAAGAAAAAGATGGGGGAAGGGGAATGACTCCACTACATGGGGCACCCCACATTCAAGAAGAAAAAAAAGATTCAACAGGGGCAGTCCTATCCACCAGTTTGTTATGGATCGTTTCATTTGATGGAAATGTTGTAGAGGCGGTTCCATCCAAGATAATGATTGTCTCATCATATGGAGAAGACCCTATAGGGGCAGCCTCGCCAAACCACTTGATAGGGGCACCCTCACTTGATGAAAATAAAGCAGGGGCAACCGGTGAGGCACAAGCCTTATATGACGACACCCAGCATGCCTCAAAGTGATTTACTCCCCAAGAGAAACATGAAGTTGCAATTGAAAAAAATTATCGAAAAGGCGTGGGGTGGTCACTTACTACTCTGTATCAAATAAGCCAAGTGGGGCATCCGTGCTCTGCTTAGGCATTATGCTCCATGTCATTGATAACCTAAGGAGTTGAAAAATAGGAAAAACAAAAAAATAAAAACAAAAGAAAAAAAAATAAAGGTAGAAAATTGCTTAGCTGACCAAATAAGAGATCGAATGACTAGGAAGCCAAGAGCGACTCTGAATTTGAAGATCAAGGCTCGAGTGAAGCAATCCAAGGAGGAAATACTTTATAAGAATTTGACAACTGATGTCAAAGAAGTATCAGATACCAACTAGGGACAAGGAAAATCTAAGAATAAGTAAGACGAAGACCTCCCTACCACTTGGAAAAAGGAATGATGATCGAACTCTTATCTATTTTTGAGGACGAAGTGTCAAAACGAAGTGTCAAAAAGAAACGAAAAAAAAAAAAAACCACCGACTCTTTTTCATCTTCTTCTTTCTTCATATTCTTCAAAAAGAAAATAGTAAAAAAAAAAAAAAAAAATTTGCCTGGATGAAAAAGAAACAAAAAAAGTAATCCAGAGTGTTGGAAAAAAAGGCCGCTAAGCTGAACACCCGAAGGGACCCTGGGGGAAAAAAAATAATACGCCGAACTAAAAATCCTAAAGGAAACCTGAGCGTTGGAAAAAAGACCACCAGGCTGAACACCCGAAAGGGACCCCGGGCTGACATAAAAATAGAACTAATCTATCTTATCGTCTCTTCACTAAAAATTCTTCACTTCTTAAGTTAAAATGGCATCAGGGGCAACCGGTGAGGCACAAGCCTTATATGACGACACCCAGCATGCCTCAAAGTGATTTACTCCCCAAGAGAAACATGAAGTTGCAATTGAAAAAAATTATCGAAAAGGCGTGGGGTGGTCACTTACTACTCTGTATCAAATAAGCCAAGTGGGGCATCCGTGCTCTGCTTAGGCATTATGCTCCATGTCATTGATAACCTAAGGAGTTGAAAAATAGGAAAAACAAAAAAATAAAAACAAAAGAAAAAAAAATAAAGGTAGAAAATTGCTTAGCTGACCAAATAAGAGATCGAATGACTAGGAAGCCAAGAGCGACTCTGAATTTGAAGATCAAGGCTCGAGTGAAGCAATCCAAGGAGGAAATACTTTATAAGAATTTGACAACTGATGTCAAAGAAGTATCAGATACCAACTAGGGACAAGGAAAATCTAAGAATAAGTAAGACGAAGACCTCCCTACCACTTGGAAAAAGGAATGATGATCGAACTCTTATCTATTTTTGAGGACGAAGTGTCAAAACGAAGTGTCAAAAAGAAACGAAAAAAAAAAAAAACCACCGACTCTTTTTCATCTTCTTCTTTCTTCATATTCTTCAAAAAGAAAATAGTAAAAAAAAAAAAAAAAAATTTGCCTGGATGAAAAAGAAACAAAAAAAGTAATCCAGAGTGTTGGAAAAAAAGGCCGCTAAGCTGAACACCCGAAGGGACCCTGGGGGAAAAAAAATAATACGCCGAACTAAAAATCCTAAAGGAAACCTGAGCGTTGGAAAAAAGACCACCAGGCTGAACACCCGAAAGGGACCCCGGGCTGACATAAAAATAGAACTAATCTATCTTATCGTCTCTTCACTAAAAATTCTTCACTTCTTAAGTTAAAATGGCATCAGATGGCAAAGTAAATTGAAGATATTAGTCTAAGTACACTTGAAAAGCTTTGACTATCTAAACTTCAAAGGAGAGTTAGTCGACAAACAAAATTGGAAATCCAAAGATATTCTGAGCACTCTGGGGCAGCATCCCATATTTTCCAAGACACCAGTTTTCTAGGAAAACAAGAAAAGTCTTATTTGAATTGTGACATAAGAGCTAAGATTGGAAAATGAGGAAGTACTTGGTGATTCTTGATCCTGAAAGTTTGAAGTAGAGGCTCGACAAGCTTATGTTGGAAAGAAAAAAAGAAAAAGAAAGGATAGCTCCATGCTGCTTACCAAACTTGTTTTTTCAAAATTTCTCATCCATCTTCAAAATTTCCCCTATGTGTTTCGTGATTTTTCAAAAAGTCTTAATTATTTTTAGTTAAAAAGTAACCCAAAACTTTGTTTCTGTTTCAAAATTCAATCTCTCTTCAAAAATTTCTAAATTGTGGAGTTTCATGGAGGCTTCGATATGATGCATTTGTCGCTACCAAATCCTGGATTATTGTGCTTGCAAACATTTAGATCAACTCATAGGTTCCCAAGCCTAAACCTGTGGACCACAAGAATCAGAATTGAAGGCAAACAAGAAGTTCAATGCGCCAGGAATTCATCATCCCACCATTTCTTTTAAATCAAACTCTCATTCGATTTGAGAACTAGACCCCATGAAAAAGGTCTAAAGTCAAAAATGGCTATACTGACATCACTCATATAGTATTGGTGTGACTACAACAAGGAATGTCACCAGCTCAAAGATAGCAAGGTTCATGTTGCTTGTCACTTCGAATATCGATTATCGGAGATCTTTCAATCGTACTGAATTAAAGATATCAATGCCAGTTCGATGTCTTATGGATCAAAAGTATCCATAGGCATACCGCTTACCCAAAAGGTATTGTTCATTCAAAAGAATAGTCCCTCAAAAAAAAAAAAATTCCTTCCCACCATGTCTCAGGTGTCATTTACTTCTTTGTCCTTCACCTGGTGCTCTAGGTGAATGCCAAAGAGGTGCACTGTAGACTCTCCCCTCAAAATTCTGGTTAAGTGCACTCCTAAAAACGTCGATTTTGAGTCTAAAGGACCATAAAACCCTAGTAGACCATAGACAATCTAGACCTAATATAATTGCTTCAAAACTTCCCAAAGCCTATATCTTTGAAGTAGACCCCGAGAACTTTCCAATGGTCTAAGAATCGCTTGAATCAGACATAGAGATAAAAGGATCAAACAAATGACAGTTTGGTCCTAGTGAGAACCAAGTGTCAGCCCGCAAGCCAGGCCATGACATGGCCCGACAGGCCCAGACGTAGCTTGATGATGCAACAAACGTGTTTTCGTTAATTAAATAAGGTCAAAACCTCAAGTTAAATACAAAAAATTCCGAAAAAAAAACTAAAAAAATATGAAAAATTACCAATTGAATCCTATAAATACCCCCTTCTATAACCCAAAAATAGAAGAGTAAAGAGATCAAGAAATCCCTTATAAATTCCTACAATTAGAAAAATAGCCCCAATATACCTAAAAATATGAAAAAAACCTAGAAAATTACTAACAAATTAGGAAAAATCAGAAAATAATAAGCAAATACCAAATTTCATATTCAACCTCCTTAGGAGATCCCAAAACCCATAGAAAACCAAGGAAATTCTCCTCTAATGCTACAAAACTCTTAAGTAGACCCTACCTAAAATTATCAGCTTTTTCCCCTGCTTTAGCATTCTCAATTTTTCCTCCTACCTTAGAAATCCTAAATCTAGGTTAAATAATATTAGATCTACCAATTTCAACAAGAAAAGATATCCAAAAAAAGAGATGGTGGCGCAAATCAGAAAAGCGGCCTGATCCAAGCATGAAACTCTGAGATCGCGTCCCTAGAGGTAAGTATTTCTTTTTTTACTTAATTTAGTTTGTTTATCTTCATTTAATTCTCTTATTTATTTTATTTTTGTGGAAATTAAATTATTATTAGATTTAATTAAATGTAGAAGCATTTTTAAGTCAAAATACGGATTTGGAGCTGGCGCTGCTAATGACTCGGAAAAAGATCGGATATGTATAGATCTGGGATTTTTTTGAGCCCGTAATTCAAGCGACCCCACTTTCTCAATTTTTTTCAAACAATTAGCTAAGTTTTGCTAAGATTTGAGTAGATCTCATCCTAGAAGTCAGTGTATCAGAGTGTAAACAAGGAGAAAAGCCACTGTCCTTTAGGCTATGGCCCTCTTCGCCAACAAGTCAGCGTCATAGTTGGAAGCCTCGGTCGAAATGAAGAAATAACACATCACAACCCCTGAGAAGGACAAAAATATCATCCATAACAGCACTAAGCTTCCAAGGAGTAGAATCAAAATTAATGCACCACCTTATAACATTCATCAAATCTCCTTCAATAATAACCTTACGGTAGGATTGGTCGAGCTTAGATAACCCCATTTTCAGTGCCCAAAGCTCAATTTTATTAATTTCATAAGAATGCATCCTCCGAAAATAGGACCATAACGTATTCTCATGGAGGTCCCAAAGGAGTCCCCAAAAACCAAAACATTGTCCTCTGCCATCATAATTGAGTTTAACCCAACCATCAAGTAGCTTAATCCAGACCCAGCGAAAAGTGAATCTCCTCTGTTTATTTGTTTGCTATTTCATTTCTTTATCATTTATAGAGAAAGATTTGGTGGCCCTAATATTAATCGTTATTTCTTTTGAAAGGAGAAAAGATTTGAAACTCGAAATGTTGTGCTCCTAGATGCTCTTGAACTGTCCATTTGATGAGCGACCAAATCTATTGGCTTTGCTTTAAAGGTGTATAAAAGTTAAGTCAATTTGGTTTGCAAGACCACCATATGCACTCCCTTCGTCAAAAGAAATACGCATTAAAAAGAAGAAAAAAAAAATTAGGAATGCACGTAAGTAAAATCTACTCCATAATAAACAAGGTATTTTGGAATAACTTTCACCACATTAGAGAGAGACAGAAAGGGGGCCCATTCGTCAAAAAGAATACGAATTAAAAAGAAGAACAAAAAATAGAAATATTTGTAAGTAAAATCCATCCCCATACAAAAAAAAAAAAAAGGTATTTTGGAATACCATTCACCACATTAGAGAGAGAGAAAGAGAAAGGGTACGAGAGACAGAAAGGATATGTAAGTAAAATCCACCCCATACAAAAAAAATGAAACAAGATATTTTGGAATACCTTTCGCCGTTCTCGGGAGAGAGAGAAAGAGAAAGAGAATCGAACCCGTGACGTGCACGGAATACATACAACCTTGACAACTACTAAAGCCGTCAGTTTGTAATTCGAACTATTATTTTATATTCTAAATCATATGTGTAGAATGCTCCACAAGATTACGTTGTATATCTAGCATCTCCAATAAAAGGCCTATCAGGAATATTTTCTCAATTGAGGGGATCCATTTTAGACTCAATAAGAATCTCCAAAAGAAGACAAAAAAAAAAAAAAAATGGAAACAGGATTTTGGGCTTTTAAACACGTAGATCTCTCTCATATAAAAATTAGATGGTCTTCGTTGAGGACATTATTTTTTGGACAATTGTTTCATGGGGACTGGATTGCATTTCTACAATATGCGATCCAAGATATAAAGATCGATGCAAATAGGGTTAATATGGATGCAAATAGGTGGTCCATCTACAAACAATTGAAATTAATGGTCCGAATGTTTTTTAATAGAATTATTCTTTTTAACTTTCAAAATTTATTTATTTTTCATATTCATAATCTCCATGTTAGAAATTACATGTCCTTAAAAATTAAGTCCAAAAGTCCATCTCAAAAATAAATTTTTAAGAGGTGACTCATTTTTACATGAACTCATAGAAACCATGTCCATATGTTTTTTTAGAGGGTGTATTTTTTTTGTTGGTAGAATACTCAAGGCTATTCATCTGAGGGAATATGTATCCATGGGTGCAGCACAATCTTTTGGCCCCCACCCATATCTATCTTATTTGTTTGACACGTGCATCTATTTGGAAAGGTAAGTAATAAAATAGAGTGAACCTACTAGGGGAAGGGAACTGGAAAACCAATGCAAAGATATAATAAATGTCGTATTTGACCTAAGTCACGTTGAATCTCCTTTGGTCCACAATCAATTAATCAAATACTTAATGTATAATTAGTGGTGGAACTTTGGGATGTCGAATATAGTTTTGATATTCTTTAAAACTCCTCATGGAACTCAAGAAAGATAGGCCTTGACACCAACATCACGTGGACGTTCCTCAAGTCTTGATTCTTTTAGCAAAATTGCTCATTACTTGAGGAATTGATGCTTAGAGTTGATTGTAGAACTCGATTCATTTTTGCAATGAGATTTAATACTGAATCTAAGGGATGGCAAACACTCTCCTATTAGCGATTGATATTTTCTGATCGTTGCAACTACGACTCAATTTTGCCAATCTCTTTTTGAAGTTTGCATATTTTTTACTTGAATACCTTATATGGCTTGATCTATACCAGCTTTAATTTGTTGATTCATAATCTTCATGATATGTAGGAAAATATCATTATTCAAAAGAGCGATTTTCAATATCATTGTGATGAATGAATCTTTGGAAGTATTACTACCCATTCATGTAGGGAACATGAGAAGGAACAAAAACAAACCAGAAAAGTACCAAAAAAAAAATGAAAAAAAAAAAAAAACAAGTATGATATGTTATATCTTATCTCTGGGTATGTAGTGCAGAACACCTTAGAGGTTAAGATATTTGGCCATATCTTGAGGTTTGCATTGTCCACCGCAAAAATATATTTTCACACGACCAAACCTAACTTGTGCCTAAGAAATCTAATCAATAATCAAATCTCTTAACACTGTATAAGGCCTATTTCATCTAGAGTGACAAAGCCTATTCCTGCTTGATATCCTCCATTGTCAATATTAACAAAATTTATCGAAATCACTTGTTCTCCAATTTTAATCGGAACATTAACAGCAAATTATATTAATTTTTCGTCTACCACTCATAGTATCGACTTCTTGTCCTTGTGAGTATTTCACCCAATCTTTTCTTTCAACCTTTTTCTTTGGGTAAAATACTGGAAGATCACGCATCATCCATGGAATAGTTAAATTCATTTCTCTTATAGAAGAATATTTATTCCAATAGTGTAAAAACTTGATTTCAAGCAAAGGTGTATCTTCAAAACCAGTTGTGTTTTGTTTTTTTGGATAAGTGATGTTACCATATAGCCATCCACAAAAAAATAGAGCCATGCACAAGCCATTTTTTGAAAAAAAAAAAAGAAAAAAAGAGTACCTTTGATGATGCAAATTAGATGGGCAGACGGATGTGGATATGGGATTGCGACAAAGAGAGATAATCTATTGTGTTTTGACAACCGATAGACGTAGAGAACGAAAGCCTAGGCCAAAGAGACAGAGAACTTGAGGAAAAATGAGAGAGAGAGAGGGCGAGCCTGTGTTTGAAGCCCTAATTCAAATATGCTAAGTATCACAACTACAAGATAGCTTGAAACTTAAAGAAAATCGTGCATGTGTTGTGTGACATTAGAAACATCGGACAACAAATTTTCATATGCCCAACACCTCCAATGTCAGACTTCCAAGGGCTTTGACTTTTGGGGCTCTCCGACATTGAGCAACAAATAGGGCTGTTCGACATCACTAGTACCGACTAGACCTTGAATAAACAAAAATAGAAATAATGGAGAAATTGTCACTCGTTTGATATTGCAAATGTCAAGTAGGGGGGTAAAAAAAAAAGAGAAAAAGGGTGGCTGGGGGGGAGATGGTCTCTATGTAAATTTAGAAAAAATATGGATAAAACCATAATATTGGGTAAGATATTTGTTTCATACATAATTTTCTCTATCTAAAATGGGGAAGATGATTTGGAAGGCGTATAGGGTGACTATTTTGTGAGAATTTTGGGAAGAAATAAATGGGAGAACTTTTAAAGGAAGGGCCCTGAAGTTTGGAGTATGTGTGGGGATGGTTATCGATTGCTAAAGAAGATAGCGGTCTCTTCAAAATTGATTTATTGGTGAATTTGAAGGAATAATTCATCTGCAGGGGTCTAAAGTTAGGCCAAATGGAAATTGAAACCTCCACCTTCAGGCAAAACATTGATGGCGGCTATTCATTGATGGTAGTTTCGGCTATTTCTAATCGTAACTAAATCTTCAATTTTTGTGAAAGAGAAATTGAAGCCAAACAGGTATTTAATGATGACTTTGGTTTATTAGGGGCATCGGCACGTAGTTTCGGCTAGGAGGAAATAAAATCTTTCCTCAGGATTCTTACGAATAGAAATAAGGAACGACATAACTAGAAGTATTTGTTCAAATCCCTCTCTCTTCTAAGAAGGATCATCTAGAAAGCAAATATCTTTGGACACGTTCAGACAGAAAAGCTGACATAGATGTTATGGATTGAATTAAAAAAAAAAAAAGAATTCGGATTTGCTATAACTCCCTTCTTTCTTGCCCATCAAAAGATGTTTTTTATTTCTATCTAGTTTTCTTGCTTTACGCAGTGAAAATCTATCCATCATCATAAAGGAGCCAAATGAAAGCAAAGTTTCATGGTTGGTTTTGAATTAGAGACGTTGAAATCTGTTGGAAATTCAAGGCCAGATAGAAGTAAGTGACCATTTAAGCAATAGTTCTGGGGCAATTCCTACTCAAGTCCATACAACACCACGACAACTAATGGGGCAGAATTTAGCTCACTTTTGTAACGTCCAAAATTCTTTGCAGAGAGGCAGCTAGGTAGGATGGTAATTTTTTTAAGGGAATTCCTTAAATGCAATGTGGTGTAATAAAGAACTGAGGGCACCTCTAAAGTTGGGATTGATCTAGCTACAAATAATATATGTTGGGAATTTCTTTTGGTGAGGTGTACAGAGAAGTTAATGGAGCAGTAGATACTTTGATGAAGTTAGGAGTTTATCACACAGGCCTCTTGTTGTCTGATGGTGGTTTATTACTACTATTTGCTTCATTAATATAACCTCATTTCAGCGATAGGAGTTCATAATTTCATAAAAAAAAAAAAGTAACATTGAGTTGGTCTAGGAACGTCAAGCGAAATCCCTTATGGAGTATACTTTGGCTTAGAACACAAATAGTTTTAGGTGCTTGCTTGTCTATACGGTAATATTTTTGCAATATTATGGTATGATCCAATTTTTACATAGTTTACATGAAGAACCTGCCCTATCCTTCTTTTGTTTTTTCCAAACCCCCAAAGTTCAATATTTGCAGCTTCGGAATATTTTTTTATTTTTTATTTTTTATTTTTTTGGACAGTTCGATATTTATTACAAAGGATCGCAGGAGGTCTGATTTATGTGACATTGGACTGCTTGTCCGTTGAGCCTGTCCAATATCTAGAACATCGATCACTAGGCCTACTTCATACACAGTTTGATATGCCAAACAACGGACCACTCATAATAGGGCTATCTAATGATCAAAACATCAGACTGGCCCCTCATATACCTCTAAGACAATCACTAAATATCAAAAAATTAGAAATAAAAACAAAATTGCAGGCTAATTTTATAAATATTGTATCGAGGGGAAAAATTGAAAGAAACTAAAATATGAGAGAGCAAAAATTCTCGTAAAATGTGGGATAAATTGGACCATACCATAATACCACAAAACTATGATGGTATTGGCCTAATTTTCTAAAAACGTAATGCCTCTCCTTCAAACTTCATCCAAAAAACATTTTGGGTATGGGAAATCCATATGTTATGTTACAATATACACTATTTTTTGGGCTTAAAATCCTTTTTTTTTTACATCCATAATAGTAAATATCGAGATGATCAAATTGAAGGTTTACTAACATTAAAAATACATTTTGTGGTGATATTTGTAATGTGCTTTACTTCTTTCCATAGTGTTGGAGCCTATTTTAGCCTGTAAATCATTTGTTGGGCATACGTATTAGGTGACTGCTTCCACCTAACAAAGTTGTGAGATTATTTTGGATATTAAAATTTCCAGATCATCTTTTGTCAAACTCTAGATCAAGTTTTTTTTGAAAAGGGAAAAAACAAACACAATTTGTAGTTCGAAGAAGAATGCTTCAAATAAATTCCCTCCAGGAGACACTCTAAGAGGGACCACTATGGTTCTAACAATGCAATAGTCTTTTTGGGAAAATTTATCAACATATGCTCAAATTTTCAACAATTTAGCTATTTACCATTTTCCAACAATTCCAGCACATGGTTATTTGTATTTTGATGGATATTTCGAAAGATATTAAATAATTGATCTTTCAAGTGTATTTTGATAATTTTTACCATCTTTATTATTATTATTATTATTCAAAATGGTTCAAAATGTAATAAAAGATCGGTAAATTATCATAATTAAAAATAAATAAAATTGGGGGGTCTCGACCTAGCATTTTGTGTTGTATGCCAAACTAGAAAGATATTTTTCTTTTTTTATTGTCATTTATATGTTGTTTATTTATTTCTTTATTTATTATTTGCAGAGAAAGATTTGGTGGTGCCATGAGACCAAATTGGCAGTCAAAGCACCATGAAAATAGAATTTGAAACATGTTTATTAATCTCTATTTCTTTTCGAAAGAGAAAAGATTTGGGACTAAAAATATATAAGGGTGGCAATGAACCCGACTAGACCCATGACCTGATAGGTATACCCGACCTCGGGTCAGGGTATGGGTTCAAATTTTGAACCCAAATACTATTCGGGTCTGGGTCCGCGTCTTACCGAACCCTACTCATATCAATAGTCATAGCGTATATGGTGGCAATCACGCGTCTTTAGGCGTATGTTAAGTATTATATTGTTACAATATTTGCAACATTTACACAATATTATTGGCCAAAAAAATAATAACTATAACCTCATAATCATAGGGTGGCGGCAATGGTTCAATTCAAATTTTGGACCCGAATGCCGGTTCACTTAGTCTCGAGCGTTTGGACCTGAATGTCGGGGTCCACTTAGACTCAACCGTTTGGGAGAGAAAATTATTCCCCTACAAAAAACAGCAAGGTATTTTAGAATACCTTGGAATAAATTTGAGACCGATGGCAACAACGAGGAGAATAAAATAGAAAAGGCAGCGCGTCAAAGGCGACGAGTGAGTGTTCCAACTAAAAGACCTCGAAGCCCAAGAACAACACTTCACCACGACAGCACATTAAGCGGTCGATGTTACATTCCCTCAATTAAATATATATTATAAATCAGAGAATTTTATGTTGACTGCTATATATTTATGACCGCGTATAAAATGCCTATTTAGGAGTTTATTTTATTTTTATTTTTTTTAAAAAAAAAATTTAAAATGAGAGCATTCACTTAGGCTCGGTAGGCAAGAATCTTCAAAAAAGAAAAACAGTAAAAGGGATTTTAGGGTTTTAAATACGTAGATCTCTTAGTCAAAGAATTTGATGGCCTCCGTCAAGGACATTATTTTTTTCATAGATCGGGTATACTCTTATTTCTTTTGGTTGGTAGTTAAGTGGAGAAGGTTACATTTAGATATACAGTCATGAAAATACTCGGGGATTTTCATTCGAGCATGTACCAGCAGGTGCAACATGATATATTTTGGATCTATACATATTAGTGGCGGACACATGCTCCGCATATGCGTGCTTTAGAAATTATCTGAGGCATTCACATATACCATAGTAACTGAGAAAAGTTGTAACAATTATTGTTGTTAATTCAAGAATTTTATGTTTTATGTAAGTTTATTTCATATAAAATATATCTTATAATTTTTAATAACGATTATATACGAGACCAAAATAAAAATATAAAGCATTATAAGGTAAACCATATGTAGTGAGATAATTTGACTATGAAAACTTGTAAATACTATATCTAAAAATGACTTGATTACAAAGAGCTAATATATTATTGCTCACAGAAAGATAGGAATTCTCATAAGTCTCTCAATTATAATTTGACCTAGAACCTTATATGATGACAAGTCATAATCTTTTATTAGTGGTGAGGCCTTCATCAAATTTTATTCATCATCTTACTAACTGTATTTACTTGATTATAGTGATTTTCATTCTCCTATCAAAATAAAGTGTAGAGCGAGAAACTGTATAAAATTATGTTGCAAAGTAATGGACATGGAAATGATTGTAAGGAATCCTTTAATTTTCTATAGTTTATCCAAATAAAAGATTTGAAGAATCCTTGATACGGAAAATCTATTGATTTTTTTGGATTTCAAATATCCAATATTCCTAATTTCCTCCCATCCAAACGGGCCCTTAACATTTTTAGTTAAACTCGAGATCAAGTTCTAAAAAAGGGAAAAAAATGATTTGCAGTTCAAAGAATGCTTCAAATGAAGGAAAAAGTTTATATAAGGTGTCAACATTATATAAGGTGCACTTCAAAAATAAGAAATCCCTCAAATCGATCATCTCGACCTTGAGATTCATAGACATGAAAAAAAGGGATTTGTAATCTTCAAAATAGTTCATCTTCTAATATATTATTTTGACCATCCATTTTCAAGATTTTCAAGTGTTTATAACACGTTTTCTAGAACTTTAAATTTTATAATTGGGGCAACAATAGATTTTCATATCATCACAAGACTTTGCAGCACCAAAACTGCATTTTCAGTTTACTTTAAGTGTATAAGGTTGGCACCTCATACAAACTTCACCCTAATGAATTTCCCTCAAAGACAAAAAAAAAGTACCACTAGAATTTTAAGAGCTCAAGAGTCCCCTTTTTCCCTTTTTTTTTTTATTTTTTATTTTTTATTTTTTTTTTAAGCTGATTTGTTGAAAATGTTAGGAGCCTTTTTTTTCTTTTTTAAGCTGATTTATTAAGATATATATAAATTTTCAAGAATTTAACAATTGACCCTTTTTCAATTGTTCCAACATATTTCCGTATTTATATTCATTTATATGTTTTTATTTATTTCTTTATTCATTATTTTTAGAGTTTGGTGGTGCCATGGAACCAAATTGTATGTATGGTGGTAAAAACACCATCGTAATAAAATTTATTTAATCCTAAGTATTTCAAAACTATGTTTGTTAATCTCTTTTAGTTGTTTCAACACATGGTCATGTGTATTTTAATAAATTTCCTTATTTTTATCCCTTTTTTTTGGGAATTGTTCAAAAGGTGATTCAAAAATCGGTAAATTATTGTATAAAAGATTAGTTTTTTGGGGCCTTAGACCATGCATGTTTTTGTTGCATACCCAACAGAAGATCTTTTTCCTTATTTATATCCATTTATATGCTTGTTTATTTATTTATTATTTGCATAGAAAGATTTGGTGGTGCCATGGAAAAAAATTGTATATATGGTGGTAAAGCCACCTTGGTAATAGAATTCGTTTGATTCTAAGTATTTCAAAACTAGGTTTGTCTGTTGTGAAAAAAGAAAAGATTTGAAACTCGAAAATGTATATAAAAGCTGAGTCAATTTGGTTTTGCAAATTGAACCGTCAAATTTCAAGGGTCCAAATCTCAAATTTTGAAGACCTCTAAAATGTGTATAAAAACTTCGTCAATTTGGTTTTGCAAGCACTTACCTTAACAACAAAGAATAAGAAGAGGTACCTTGACGCCCATTAACTACACGGCACCATGACAACCGATTGGCCGTCGATAATGCATACCCTCATTTACCTTTACATTCTAATATCGACAGTTTTAATATCGACCATTTTATTTGAGACAATTTTATGTAAGGGTGTGGTTTTGCAAAAGGTTGCAATCTTAAACAATCAAAGTAAAGTGTACGCACAAACTTTGCAGATGCAATTTTGATGTCTAGAAGTCGTAAGATCTTTGTAGATGCAATTTTGATGTCTAAAGTCCTAAGATAGTGTGAGAATCTATTTTTGTTAAATGCATTAATTTTCGGACTCAAATCTATCTCAAATTTTAAGTTTTAGAGAGAGAGTATTTTAAAATTTTAGAGAGAGAGACTATATTAAATTTTAAAGAGAGAAATCACCTGAAAATATTAGAGAGAAAAACTCTCAAAATTTTTAGAGAAACAATCAAAATTAAGTTTTGGGGGCAAGTATATAAAATTTTAGAGACAAAAACCATATCAACTTGTAGAGAGAGAAACTACCTCAAAATTTTTACAGAGAGAATATCCCAAATTTTGAGGTTTAGAGAGAGCAAGTATATTAAAAAATTTAAAGTGAGAAACTTTTTCAAATTTCATTACCACACAATTGACATGGAAATGATCGTAAGGAATTCATGAATTTTGAATAATTTATCCAAAGGATGCGGTTTGTGTAGAGCTGAGGCTCTAAACAATCAAAGTAAAACGCACCTTTAAATAGGGTCGAGAAATGTTGTTTCAATACTGGAAATCTTTGTGATAGCCTTTAAATATATTTTCATTTTTAGTTATAAAATTTAAAGCTTCACTGTAGATCAAGTAGATCTATGAACTTGAAAATTAACGATCCAGAATGCACTATTTCCAAACCTTGAAATCCATTTTTTTCTTATCTCCATACATCTTGATGTCGAGATGATCAATTTGAGAATATTTGGGCATCAACACAACCTCTTCTAGTGAATTTTTTGATGTGCGCTCTAATTTGATTGTTTAGAGCCTCTGCTCTATATAAACTCTTTCCTTATCGAAATAAGATGCCTCACAAGAATCCTTGATACAAAAAATCTATAGATTTTCTTGGATTTCAAATATCCAAGATTCCTAATTTCCTCCTATCCAAACGAGCCCGTATTTAAGGTGCAATTGGCATACATATATATCCGTAGCTATAGAGGTAAGGTGCACCTTCAAATTTTATCATGGTATATAATTTTGATGTAAAATGTTATCAAGATTTTCTTAAAATCTATTTTTATATCTAATTATAAAATTTTAAATTTCAAAAATGGTTAAAATCAAGTAGATCTACAAACATATGAAAATCTTGAAAATGGACAGTATAGACAATATGTTGTAAAATGCACTATTTTTGAGACTTAAAATCTTTTTATTTTTCATGGTCATACATCTCGATATCAAGATGATCAATCAAATGGTTTTTCAACATTAAAACTACCTTTTTTGATGGATTTTTGAGATGCATCTATAGTTCTACATTATAAAGTTGCATCCTTATATAAACTTTTTTCTTTTATTTATATTCTAAAATGGACAATATATGCAATTACACGATTTTAAGTGTGTGGTTTGCATACGGTTGCAACCTCAAACAATCACATTAAGCTGCACGCTCAAAATTTGTGATGAAATGCAATTTTGAATTTGAAAAGTCCTTTTTATCTTTAATTATAAAATTTTAAACTCAAAACATAGTTCAAATAAAAATTTTTATTTGGAGTCATTTTTTTTCTGATTTTTTCTCTTGGTCTCATATTTGCAGCATCAAACTATTTTTTTATTTTAATTTTTTTTAATATTTTTTGGTCTGTAGAGCTGTCCAATGGGCTGGAGGGATATAAGGGATCGGTTCGATATTCTGAACATTGAACTGCAATAAACTTTAGCATTGTTCGATATCACTAATATCGTAGAGGTCCAAACTTCAAAAAGTTTTTGGGCGGTCTGATATTTATGAAAATAAGCCACAAGACGTATGATTTTTGTAACGTTGGACAATTTATCCAGTAAAAGGGTCTCATGTCTAGAATATCAGACTACTATGCCTACTTCAATATTTCAATCATCGGATCGCTCATAATAGGACTATCTAATATTCGAAACATCAGACTGACCCCTAATATACTTCTAAAAAAAATTATAATAGTCAATGTCAAGATAATCAATTTGAAGGTATTTTGGTATTGAAAATACAATTTGGTGGTGCCATGAGACCGAATTACATATATCCGGCCAAAACACCATGGAAATAGAATTAGACCCTAAGTATTTCAAAACATGTTGATTAATCGGTATTTCTCTTTAATACGAAAAGCTAGCGCATTAAAAAGGAGAAAAAAAAAGAAAAAGGAATAGCATGTATGGGACAAAAATCTTCTCAAAAAAGCAATGTATTTTTGAAGGGAAAGGTTTCTATGCTTCCCCTACAGCATAGAAGTTCTATCCTCCCCCTACCATCCAGTTGTTCAATTTTAATCAAGAGAGTCACTCGTCATTTGATCTTAGATCTGATGTTTCAAAGTATTTTATTTTTAGCTTTTTTTATACAAATTGTATGAAAATGAAATTTAGTACGTGTCATCTTCTCATTGGGCGCACCTATAAAAAATATTAAAAATAATTTTTCAATAAAATAGAATGACCAAAATACCTCTTGAAATATTCAGGGGTATTTTCGTCATTTTGTTTTATTGAAAATATTTTTTTATATTTTTCGCTAGTACAAGTTTAATAGAGGAATGGACATCCAAAATTTGGTGTCAAAATAGTTTATAGAAAAAAATTAAAAATAAAATAGTGTAGAGACGTGACATTGTGATTGAGACAATCTTAGCCCTCCATTCAAAATGGACGGTTGGATAAAGGGGAAGATGGAACTTCTATGCTGTAGAGGAGGCATAGAAAGCTTGCCCATTTTAGAATACCTTTCAATGTAGACAGAGAGAGGGGAGCCAAAAATACATGCCACCATGATAGCTAGTTAAGCCGTTAGTAAACAAATTGTTCTATTTATTTTATGAGTAATGATCCTATGAGATCCTACCACACCCATGTTTGTAGGACCCAAAGGGTCACGCCGGTATACCGTACAAGATTACGCTGTATATTTACCACCTCATATAAAAGGCTTATTAGGAGTATTTTCTCATTTAAAAATAAGGGGATTCACTTTAGGCTCAATAGAAAAGACTCTTCATAAGGAAAAACAAAAAATAAAAATAGAAAAAAATTGAAAAATGGATTTTGGGCTTTTAAACATGTAGATCTCTCTCATTTCAAAGATTGGATGGTCTTTATCGGGGACAATATTTTTTGGAAAATGTTTACATAGAGCCAAGGCTCTAAACAATCAAATTAGAACCCACCTCAAAAATTTCAATAAAAGAGGTTATTTTGATTCCCAAATATCCCCAAATCGATTATCTCGACTTCAAAATGCATGCACATGAGAAAAAAAATGGATTTTAAGTTTTGAAAATAGTGCATCTTGTAACACATTTTTGGAACATTAATTTATGTGATTTTCAAGTTTTCATAGATCTACGCGATCTACTCTATTTTTGAAGCTTTAAATTTTGTAATGAAAGATGAAAATATATTTTAAGGCTATCAAAAAGAATTTCAGTATAGAAATCACATTTCTCGATACTATTTGAAGGTGCGTTTTACTGTGATTGTTTAGACCCTCGGCTCTATAGAAACTGTACCCTTATTTTTTTGGGAAAATTTATTTATACCCTCAATATTTGGAAATCATTTTTCAAAATACCCAAAGTTTCAAAATCTTTCTTGCGACATAGGGTTCCAATATTTTATATCTTCCAACCCCCTAGACTCAAATAACCCTACTTGACCGCATACTATTAACTCAAACAAATCATAAAATGACATATTTTTCTCTTCCATCGTAAAGTCTTTTTTCTCTCTGTAACCTCTCTTCTTCTCTCTCAAGATGGGGAATAACATCTCTCTCTCTCTCTCAAGACTGAGCAAAATATCTCTCTCCTCTTTCTTTCTCTCTCAAGACTGAGTAAAATGTCTCTTTCCTCTCTCTCTCTCTCTCAACATTAAGCAAAACATCTTTCTTTTCTCCCTCTCTCTAAAAAAAAAAACCACATCTCTCAAGCCCTTATTATGGTCTCTCTCAAAATCTCCAACTCTCTCCGTTTATCTCTCTCTCCTCTCTCTCTCAAAAATCCACAGAGCATCCTCTACTCAACTTCTTGGGGGATCGTTCTAATCCCTCTTGCCACCTCTATAAGTAAAAGAGCTAATGACCCACCATCAAGAGCAGGTAAAGGAAGCAAATTTATTACTGCAAGATTAAGTTTAAGAATGACTGCAAATTGATAGAGGCCATCAGTGCTTGATCTTACGACCTTTGCTCCTACAACAATAATGGCTAAAGGCCTTGAAACCTTACTTGCTGATTGTGAAAAATTGAAAAAGTTTGTTTCAAACTATCCAACAGATTCATAAAAGGACCCGAAAACTCTATGCTAGCATAGACCATAGCCTCAGTGAGATTTTTGGGTTTCATCTTTGAAACTCTAAAATTAGCAGACATTTGAACTCCAATCCTTCTGGTTCTATTTGAATTAAAATCCAGGGTGCTCCAATTTCCAAAATCTTATTTTCTCTCTCTACCTTTATCGCGATGCTCCTACCAAAGCTTTTCTTTATCATATCAACAACTTCAAATATAGAGAAAGTGGATTTAGACAAAGAATTATCATTTACACTAAGAATTATATCCCGAGAGGATAATCCTTCAACAAATTATGATATAACGAGTACCCTATCGATAACTGGTCTACACTTTAACAAATTCTCATCATCAACTTAGATATCACTCTCAGGATCATTATCTAAAAACCCACAAAACCACCTAGAGGAAAGGCCCTGATAGAGAACTCTACATTCTTGGCATTGAATTTTGCTAACACAAGACCGAAACCCACAACAAACATACTCACATGGATTCCTTGAAGATATGCAGCCAAGAAATGGCCTCTCTCATAGACTATGATAATGGCTGCTAATGCAACAACATCAAGAGAAGATTGGGGTTACTCTAAGCTTCCAAGAGAGAGGTCTGCAATGGTGGAGGGCCTCAAATCTCTGTTACACAGGAAGAATGAATGAGATTTGAGAAGAGGAATTTAGGCTTTTGAGGCCATTCTGGATTTAATTTTGCAGAAGAGAGCTTCACAAATGAGAAACCAGAACTTGGCCTTAAGAGAGAGAGAGAGGAGAGAGAGACATTATGCTCTCTCTTAAGAGAGATATATAGAGAAGTTAATAGAGAAGAGGGACGCAAGGTTTGAGAGAAAAATATATTATTTTCTTATTTGTTTGGGTCAATATTATGTGGTCAATGGGGGTTATTTGAGTCCAAAGGGTTTGGAAGATACAAAAGATTGGAACCCTATGCAGTAAGAAAGGTTTTTAAACCATGGGTCTTCTGAGAAATAGGTTCCAAAGATAGGGGGTCTAGATAAATTTTCCCTATTTTTTTTCGTAGATGGGGTATAAGTTTTCCTTTTAGTTGGAAGCTAGGTAGAAAAGGCTACATGTAGATATTTAAGGTCCTGAAAATACTCAAGGATATTCATCTGACAAAATATTTATCCACGGGTGCATCACAATTTTTTGGCTTTACACATAGGAAAGGTATATAATAAGACCATTTACTTTTGGTACAAGGTGGTTACAGTTAATCTTGACTACTCAATGTGAAATTGGGTGGCTGCATTTATTTCATTGACCGAGCTTAAAGTTCAAAAGAATATTTTCTTAAACTTTGCACGCACCCAAGCTATCAGATTTCGCATTAGATGGTTGTAAGTAATTTCGACCTCCCCATACCAAAGGTAAATGGTCTCATTGTATAAAATCCCTTGTATGTATCTATCTTATTTGTTTGACGCGTACACCTATTTGGAAAGGTAAGTTGTAAAATGGCATGGGACCTACTAGGGGAAGGGGATTGGAAAACCAATACAAATATATAATGAAATGTCTTATTTGACCTAACTCACATTGAATCTGCCTTAGTTGGTTGACACGTACACTATCTGGTACTTTGTCTTCTTACATGAACCAGTTAATCAAATACTTTATATAACTAGTGTGGAACTTTGGGATGTCGACCATAGTTTTGATTTCTCTTTAAAACTGCTCATGAAACCTAAGAAAGATCAGCCTTGATACCAACATCATGTGGACATTCCTCAAGTCATGATTCTTATACCAAAATTTGCTAATTACTTGTGGAATTGGTGCCTAGAGTTGATTGTAGAACTCAATGTATCCTTACAATGAGATTTAATACCGAATCTAAGGGATTGCGAGCACTGTCTTACTAGCAATTGGTGTTTAATCTCTTTTTGAAATTTGTATATTTTTTACTTGAATACCTTCCACGGCTTGGTTTATACCAACTTTAATTTGTTGACTCATAATCTTTATGATTTGTAGCAAAATGTCCTTATTCAAAAGAACGGGTTTTTGTATCATTGTGATGAATGAATCTTTGGAAGTATTACTACCCATTCATGTAGGGAACATGAGAAAGAACAAAAACAAAGCAGAAAAGTAACAAAAAAAGCAAAAAAAGAAAAGCAAAACAATTGCGAGATGTTATATCTTCTTTCCGGGTCGGTAAAAGAGTCCACCCTAGAGGTTAAGAAATTTGGCCATATCTTGAGGCCTGCATACTCCATCCAAAACATATATTTTCACATGACCAAACCTAACTTGCACCTAAAAAACCTAATCAGTATTAAATCCTAACGTAGTATCATCTTTTAAATATTGAACTTTTCAACTCTACCTTTCAATTCTCTTTAAAAAAAAAAAAACATAAATACCCGAATTTAAATAAATTAAAAATCATATAACCTAAACCTAATTTTGATATATATATAAATATAGTAAAAATAATTTAAAACCCTTTACATTAAATTGCATTTGAACCAAACTGCAATTCTGAAGAAATTTAGAGGACAATATTTGTGTAAAATTCTCCACACCCATAAAGAGGGATGTGGGTTTTATTTATAATAGTTATGTACTCATCATTGATTGATGAGTGTGCAGAATGACCAGATTTCTGACGACATTGCCAATGTCGCCATCTCCATTTCAAACATCACCAGGTCCGAAGATCTCCAACAGGCAGGAAATAGCCTAGCTGATGAGACTAAGAAGACACGTTGAGATGTCAGACTATACCGATAGACTTGGTAGGGTTGTACAGACACTTCAAGTGTCGGTCACACTGTGGTTAATGAAATGTGATAAGCCGAGGAGCATAACACAGTACAACCAAGGTGGCATCCCAGTTAGCATTTGACGACACTACAAATGTCGTTGTTACCATTCAAAACAACTTCGAGCTATGATTGGTCCATCAAAACCAGATCAGAATCACCAGAACACGATACGTGTCCAAAACAGAGCCAGAAGGCAGTTGGAAGGCCGTCGGGCCAATGCCAATGGCGCCACGTACTGACAGAGGAATATCAATCACATTAATGAGTAATTAATATTTCTTGACTATCACTAATGTGGAATTAAGGCATGGCACTGATCCAAATGCCACCAGTGCCACTCCAAATTTTGCCAAAACTCTGATGGTCCGAAATTCACACAAAACCGACTTACTGGTTTTGCAGGGTCCGTTTTGCCTATAAAAAGCTCCTCTTGCCTCAAGCTTATGGTCCAAATCCTCAGGAATTTTTAGCCTAAGCTATGTCCGAGCTTCTTTAATCTTAGGCTTAGGCTATGTTCAAAATCCCTTGACTTTGAGTTCAAGCTTAAGATTATATGAGGAAGCCCCAAGGTGAGCCCATTTGAGCAAACTCCATCCTTCCTAAACCTGTGAATCCAAAACTAAGATTTTAACCCCTTCAAGCTATTCTATTAAACCGAAGGTAGTTCAGATAATCCGATTTTTCAGGCCCTCTTCATCTTATTTCTATTTACCCTGTTAAAATCCGAAATTTTAAGATTGATTGTGCAATTACTCGATCAGAATCGGCGCAAAGTCTGGGTGCTGGGCCTGGGGGCTTGGCCTAAAACATCATTTTCTCTCTTTTCTTTCCTTTTACCTCCTGCATTTATTCTCTTTTAGTTACATTTATATATTTTTCCCTATTTTATTCTATTTATGATCAGCCTTACTCCCTCTTTTTCTTCATTTAATGAGGTATTTATTGCCGTTATTTATTTACGTTTGGCTCTCTTTCTCTTTTAATATCATATTTATGGTTTTTGTTTGTTTGCCTTTAGTTATCTACTTCACCCTCTCTTAGTTATCATTAATTTATCTCAGTTTGTTACATTATTTCTCTTCCTCTTTTACTCTTTTTTTTAGTATAGATCTCTCTCACCCTCTCTCTCTTCTTCTTCTCCCCTTTTCCTTTCATTTTTATTTAGGGTTTCCTCGCTAGTAGGACACCATTTCAATGGTGATGATGCTCGAGGTTCACAATGACCCCCTGCACCTATACTTTGTTCAATAGTTTAGTCTTTTCCTCCCCTCACATTCTCTTGTATTTATTTTCACTTTGTGTTATTTATTACCTTTATTATTGTCTGGTATTTATCGCCTCTTCCTCTTGTTTAGTGTTTTATTCTCATTCACTCCTTTATTTTCCTTCTCCCTTTAGTGTTTTATTTCTCCCCTCGTTTTTTTATCTTTAATATAGCATTCTCTCTCTTATTTGCTTTACATTTATCTTCTTATCTTCATAGTCTTATTTCCTTTACTTAGATATTACATGCCTAACTTAGATAGTAGCTTAGATTTCCTAGATTCAATGCTTTTTATCTTTTTGTTATTTTTACATTTCATAGTTAGATTATTCACCTATGTTCATCTTTATTTCCCTACCCTGTTAGTTCATTTGTTGTTGTCTTCTTTTCTTCTTTCTCTAAATCTATTTTCCTAAAATCTCCTTTTTATCTTCAAACCACTTTGAAAATCTTCTTGTTGAGTTCCAAAGTTGAAATAGAAGGGAAGTCGGCTTTGCCGGTGGTCCGAGAAGGATAAGGTCATAGGACCAGACTCTCCCTTAGAATGTAATTTAACGAGACCCATTCTCTTCCAACTATTTGATTTGTTTGCACCTGAAACCAAAGTGGGGGCGAAGTATCTTGCTTGCATTTTCAAGAATAAACGTAACAAATCTATACAGATATGTAAAGAGGTTGCCATATGAAGAAATTACAATATATCGAATATATCATATTAAACCTTATCAAGATCGTATCTTTCTAGATCATTACCATTCTTATTACTCCCCTTCAAGCTTTTTTCAATGTGAAACATGGACAACTTGTTTTCTATTGAACGATGCTGTGAAGTAGTTAGACCTATTGTTAAAATATCAGCAAGTTTTTGGTAGTTGAAATATAATCAAGTGTAATCTCTCGCTTTCAATATTTTCTTGAATAAAATGATAATCCAATCCAATTGGCTTGATTTGTGCATGATGAACTGGATTAAAGGCAAGCTTTATTGCACTCTGATTATCACAACGAAGAATTGCATGTTGAATTCTAATACCCAATTCGGATAGAATGTGGCGGTACCACGTAATTTCAACAGTCATGGAATACATTGTTTGATATTTTGCTTATGAACTTGAACGATAAACAATCATTTGCTCTTTACTACTCTAAGACACTAGAGATCCTGCAAAGAAAATACAAAATCCAGATATCGACCTTCTTGTATCGAGATCTCCCACGTAGTCTGCATCAGAATAGGCGATAAGATTAATCTATCCTCCACCAATGGGAAAGAAAAGACCATCACTCAGGATACCCTTCACTTATCGGAGAATCATTTTAGCTGTTATGAGGTGCATTTCACGAGGATCATGCATAAACTGACATACTTGATTGACAACATAGGTTGTATCTGGTTAAGTGAATGTAAGATATTGTAGACGACCAACAAGACTTCTATACTGTTCTGGGTCTTGAACATAATCACCATCTCTAGCAGATAATTTTTTTGTTGTGCCCACTAACATTGGTGATAGTTTACAGTTACGCATTCCAAAATTTTAATAACATATCAGTGCATATTTGTGTTATATCAATTCCATACATTGTCTTGTGCGCTCAACTTCCACACCTATGAAATATTTTAGATTTCCAAGATCCTTCATAGCAAAGTGACCTCTAAGTCATAGGTGGACATAGACAATTTATATATTTCTTGTTGTTTGACCCAGTTTGAACAAATATCTCTAACTTGAACTATCTTCCTCTAGATAGATTCTATCTCAATTTTCTTCCTGCATAGCAGTCTAACCAGTGTTTCTAAAACCGCTAGGTGGCACCTAGGCGGTCGGGCAGGTCCAGGCCGCCCAACACCTTGGCGGGTACCAAGAACCTCGGCGGCCTAGTAGAAATTTGTTTTTTGGATTTTCTCTCTCTAAAATAGCCTTTAATGGGTTTTAGATTTCAAATGAACCTAAAAACCATAATTTTGCCCCTTTAGTATTAAAAAAATGACCCAAAAATACCCTCAAGGAGCCGCATTTCCGCCCCTAGGCGGGGCGCAGGCCCTGGGTGACCGCCTAGGTGGGTTTAGGTAGGCCCCTAAGTGGGTTCTCGGGCGCCTAGGGATATCTACCTAGTTTGACCGCCTAGGCCTAGGTGCATTCTGGACCGCCTTGGTGCTGAGCGGTCCACTTTTTAAAACTATGAGTATAACATCTTTCCTCATGGATGACTACCAAATCCCTGGGCCCTGCGTTAGGTAGCTCTCTTCTGGAATAGAAACATTGCGACATCGATAATATTAATTAACTGAACAAAGATGGTTTACGGTAGTTTTCTAGTAAATTGTAGGTAGGGTACATTGTTGTCGAACTCATGCCTCAAAGCGTATTTTGTTTGCCTTTGTCTCATATTTTCTTACATTTTAGGTTTGACGTTGGGCACACATCCTCTTTTACCATTCATCCTTGCCAAACTTGTTCTTACCGAGTACTCAATATCCACAGTCTCACTTGCATTCTAAGCTCACCTGACATGTGATCTTTGTAGTTACTCATTGTACACTTGATATGTGCAAATTTACACCTGCCATGTACTTTGTCTAGGGTCCTTCACATCCGGAAGGAGAGCTATAAATTTGAGGCACTCAAAAGAGAGGCACTTTACCCCTTGAGACTAGTTAATTGAATTTAATGAGATTGCCCTATATCAAAGAAGGGTCCCTATCCATAGTGATACTTATGATTTCCCTTGAACCCTGCCATTTCAAGTTACTACCCTTGGTTGTGTCCTTGATGCAACTTGACATTCCTTTCCTCTTTCTTCATTGATTATGAAAACAAAGGTTGTGGAGTAGATCAGGATTGAGTTTTGTTCGGCTCACTGAGTCTTCAATTGACTTGACAAGTCTTATCCAAGTAAAACATGTATCCTCATAGCCCAATGATTCAGTAACTTATTTAGTCTTATAAAAAACTCAGGAAATCTTACAACTCAACTGAATTTTTTTTCTAAAGAAAGCTTATTTTTTTTACGATTTGTCAAGTACCTTGAGTTGACACTAACAAGTGTTCAATATTAAAACCGAGTTTTCTAATGGTTGGAGAGAAGCCCAATCATATGATTGAAGATATTCACCATTGCCCTGTATGCTAATAGGAGCTGTTGACCTTAACTGCCCATGCCATATGAAATTTCCCATAGCGTGCATCTTGTGAGCATATGCATATCTTCATGAACTCCTAGAATCCTATGTTTTTGTTTCAAGATAAAGAGTACTAAGAGTTTACTAATTATATCATGATCAAGTCCTTATTACTTCGACAAAATGACATTTTATTCTTTTTTTTCTGTATCTTTAAGCTGTAATATTTTGCTTAAATATTCCATCTCAGTTTGTTCTAGTCAAAAGTTAAAACTCAGTTTGTGCCAGTCTCAAACCTGAATTGGAACGTATCATCTTCCTGATATCAGTCAATGAAGGGACCCATGTAATTTACTATCTTGCTATTATTATTATTATTTGGTGTTCATGTGAAGGTTGTTAAATGGGAAAGGCTTTGAACATCATATGTTTGTTTGTTGCATACTTCTTTTTCTCTTAAATATGGCATGATCCAAATGGTCTAGCAAACAACATTGTCATAAGGGTTATCACTTTCCAACAGTGGGTTGGAACTTGGAACCAATATGGAGGAAGAGTTGAACGATGAATTCCCATTCTCCCTCCATCTTCATCCAACCTATTCATGGCTTAATGATAGCCCTTATGAGCATGTTGTTATGATGTTCATGTTTAAGAAGACGGATGCGGCTGCCTAGGTGGCCAGGGGTCTGAGGCGCTTAGGCGGGCACCCAGATACCTGGACGGCCTTAAGGGAAGGGGGTTGGGTAGGGGCCATATGTTGTTTTGTGCATATGTTTTGTGAATGTTTGTGTGTATGTGTTTAGTGTGTATATGTACATGCGCATGTATGTGTATGCATGAGGTCTCGCATAAAATTCTTAAAGGTCATTTTTTTTTCTTTTGATTTCTTTTGGATTTGTATTTGTGAAAGAGGTCTCCAATAGTTGGAGGATATGTTGATAGAGAGAAAATCTGAGAGAGAGTGAGAGAGAGACCTTGTATCGATCGGTTGGAGGCTTTTTTTTCTTCTTCTTACATGTAAAGAGGGAGTATATAGGTCCATGTGTATCTTTCTATGTGTATGTATGTGAGTGAGAGAAAGAGAGGCCACACATCAAACACTTGGAGTCCATCTTTTTCTTATTCTTCATCTCATATGTAGAGATAGCACATGGACTTAAGAGAGAGAGAGCGAGAGAGAGAGAGAGAATGGCAATACTAGGCATTATATTTGTTTGGGTTAATTTCCATATATATATATATATATTTTTTATTTTTTATTTTTTATTTTTATTTTTAAAAAGGAAAGCACTACGTGGGCGCCCGCCTTAGGCATGCCTGCCCAGACCTATTGCCTAGGTGGAAAGGAGGCTGAATTTTTTCTCGTTGGATCATGTAACTTATACTTAAGGGCAGAACATTGATCCAAATAACTTTGTTGCATGTCTTCATCGTATCACTTATGGTAAATGCCTCTAGGAATTTGGACAATAGTGATGTTCCTCATAAATGTACGGATTTGCTTTCATGTCGTAGATCAGTACTCCTTCTCATTGTGTTTAATGCATGGAAGGCAATTGATTTGTTTGATATTGCATAATTGGTTGTGCGAAGAGGACTTTTGAGTGTCTTCTAGACAATGCTTTTGACACTTTTTTTCTTCCACGTATGAGTTCTCAATGTATGCATGGAATCTTCTAGTGCAATTTAAGTGTCAAGTATCTTTTTTTGTTCATTTGCTTGTGCAGTATATGCCATCGGTTATGCTAGAAAAGTAGCTTATTAACAATGTGGAAGCAGTTTCAAAAGGTGAGTTGACTCTAAGAATAAGTAAATTCAACTCTAAGAAAAAGTGTAGACACCTCATTTTAAATCTGGTAAATTCTGTGATTTTCTGAACCTTTAAGACCACATTGTCCTAGTAAACCCAAATCCATAGTCTACACAGCCTACCTCGTGACTCAGAAATATTCTGCCTACCCAGGACCCTACAAATATCCTGTTTTGGCCCGAATTCATGTAGACGCCCTATTTTACCAAAACAATCATTTAAAATAGTAGAAAACTCTTTTTTGACCCAAATTTTCTCTGAGCTTCACAAGAGGCTGAAGAACACACCTGAAGTGAGAATTTTTAGCTTGGACCAACTTTGGGGCGACACTAGGATGGTCGCCCAGCCTAGATTGGGGGACACGAGTGGTGCCTCCCAACCGATTAGGGCGACGCCACTAGTGTCGTCTGGGCAACACCACTAGTGTCATCCTACCTTGTTCAAGCCCAAATTAGAAATTTCTTTTGGGCATTGATTTCTTGCATTGTTGTGTAGTTTTTGTTTGTTTGGGCAACACTAGGCGTGTCACCCAAACTCGAATCCCCAAAAATGGTATCTTGGTTTGGAGGATCTGTTGGTTATGGAAAAATGCCCTTCCCAACAGATCCTTAGCCTTTATAAACCCTTTTTCGTGGCCATTTGGGAAAAGGAAGATTGAAACTCTAACCCTTTCTCTTAGAGAAAGTTAAGCTTGAAACCCTAATTTGAAAAACCCTAACCCTATGCCTGAGAAACCTTAACCTAAACTTAGTTCTGAACCATCTCTAGGACACAACAACCTTTTTCAATCAGAGATCTTTTTGTCAACTTCTGAATTAGAGAGGCAAAGAAAACAAAAACTCTGATACGGGCGAGCCCTCGAAGGCTTGGGAGTCCCGGGCCATCCGGTCTGATTTGGTATTGTTTACTTATCCTTTCTCTCTTCTTCTTCTTCTTATTGCTTTGCTTTTATTTTGACTTATTTTGGTCAGTTTTCTTTGAACTCGTGTTTTAATGTCATGGATCATGCTGGCTCTGCCACAGATCTGAGAGCGGATCTTCTCGTTTCCGAACAGATTTGGCCTCTAATCTGAATTCGATTTGTTCCACTTTCTCTACCACATTATTTTATCAGTTTAAGTTGTCAAAATCCGAGATATTTTCATCGAAAGATCTGTTCGATTTTCATCGTAAACAGTATGGCGCCCACCATGGGCATCTCAAGCTTGATCCGAGCTTCAAAACACGAGTTTTATTCACTGTTTTACTATTTTTAGTCACAAAAAAGTCCCAAAAATCGGCTGTGACCAGGACCTAGGGTTTCGATGCTGTGAAACCCGGTTTGTCTTGGGCGACACTACTAATGCCGCTAGGTCCAGGGCACGCCCCCTGTCACCCAAATCTAGACATCTCTTAACTTCTGAGACTCTCTTATGACTGTTCAAAAAATTTTAGATCAAAATAAAATTTTTTAAAATTAAAAAATATATTTTTCTTAATACAATTATGTTATATCAGTACTCTTCTATTTTTACTTTATTTTAATTTATTTCATCAGAAATAATATTTACCCTGCTTCTGTAATTTCAATGTAACCTTATTTCATCAAAGTTAAAAAATAAAAAATAAAAAAGTACTTTTTTTTAGCGACACCAGCAATGTCACTCAGCCTGTGGGAGTGGCACCGGTAGTGGCGCTCGAGCGACACCACACATGTCGCCCAGTTACAATGGTCCCAGAAATTTCATGGGACCCCACATGCGTCTTCCAGAGACCGTTGGCTTCCTGTTCACCAATTTTGGGCTTAAAATAAATTTTTTTTTTTAAAAAAAATATTTTGTTTGAGATAGATATGTTCTGTTCCTGGCTTTTTTATTTTATTTTAGTTTGTTAATTCTGATTGAGATCCCCTACTTTCACCATGCTTAGTTTAACTGTGTTTCATCAAAGTTAAAAAGATAAGAAAAATTTAAAAATAAAAAATAAAAAAAATACATTGAGGATTACTTGCACCCTCCCTGAACCGTGTCGCGTTCGAGTCACCCTCGACATGGGTTGCACTCGACTTAGCATGGACTGTGCTTGGTTACATTGTTTTGATTGTATCTTCTAGGGGTTGCCTACCCCTCCATCTATACTATGCTTCGAGCGAGCTTCGCCTCGAAGCACGCATCGCTAGGTACGACTAGTGCCAAACGCTCTCTTTATATCTTCCTTACATTGTGTGCTTGACAATTATTTTTGATTGCGTGATTCTTTACACACTCCAGCACACATTGGATCGGGAATTTCGGGAAATCAGCAAACAAATATTTCGAAAACCCTAAAAGTTCATGTTAACGGCGTGAGGGGAACCTAGCTTTGAGAGTTGAGGCCGTTGGGGATTCACGTAACTTCAACTGTGAGCGCCCCTTCGTAATCCTTTACCTCAAAGCAACTCCGCGTATAGTAGGATCTGGTGAAAATCCTATAACAGGAGGCTAGGACCTATGTGGGGACGTATATCAGCCTAGTCGCATTTCAATAGTTAGGAACCCACTTTCAAGCAAAGCCTACCTATAATCTAGGTCAAAAGTTTTTGTGTTCTGTGCTTGCTTATTTCTGTTGGTTAATCTTTGATCTCAGTCCTGACCCTCTTTTGGTTTGAGCTGAACCCTCTAGGTCCAAGTCCAGGTTTGCACTCAACTTAGCTCAGGATCGAACCAGATTTCGCCTTGGTCCGAACTTAGGCTCCCTCTCAGTCCGAGCTAAAGGCCCATTCCTAGTTCATCTTTGATCCAGTCTGGGTCCATACCTAGTTTGATTATCACAACCCTCTGGGTCCAAACCTAGGCATGTACCCAGCTTAGCCCAGGTCCGAACCAAGTTTCACCTTGGTCCGAACTTAAGCTCCCTCTCGATCCGAGCTGAAGGCTTGTTCCTAGTTCATCTTTGATCTAGTCCAAATCCATACTTGGTTTGATTACAAAAATTCTTTGGGTCCAAGTTCAGGCTTATACCCAGCTTAGCCCAGGTCCGAATCAGGTTCACACCTAGGTCTAAAGCTAGGCCCCATTTTGGTCCAACCCAGAGGCTCATTCCTAAACCAACTTTGATCCAATCCGGGTCCACACCTGGTCTGAGTTTCATAACCCTCTTACTTGCACCCAGCTCAGTCCAGGTCCGAACCAGGCTCACACCCATGTCCGAACCTAGACCCACTCCAGATCCGAGCCGAGATTCGTACCCATCTAGTTTACATCTGAGATCTCAGTCTAGGTTCTAGCATATGTCTAAGCTTAGAGTTGCCTCTAGAGCTAGACTAAGCTTACCTTAGTTCAGGGTCTAAACCAAAACCCATGAGCCTAACAAGTTTTATTCAATCTAATCTTAGCCTAGGTCTAAGTTAAGGTTTTTCCCTTAGAATCAGGCTAGGTCTACCCTAAGTTGGTGAGTCTAGATCCTACCTAAGTCCAGATTCTAAAACCCCACCAAAAGCAATCACCATCTCAGACACTCAAGGCGACTATGATGATTGCTCCACGGCTGACTTTAAGCCTAACCTGCCCAAACCTAAGAGCCACTATGTCGCGATCCCTTGGGATTATTGACAGAACTCAGGTCAATCCATTATCCAACACCCAATTCATCAATTAGAGGCAGAGTTCCAAGGGTCCACTCCTAATCTTGAAATCTGTGTGGTCCGAAAAGTTGGCTCTGCCCGAAAAACTATGAATAGTCAAGGGGTCCAAGCAGGCGTCATCCTACAGGGGCTTTTAGGTAACCAAAGTAGAAGTCGAGCGAGGGAAGAAGTTGACGTTGTATCTAATGCCAATTCTCAGAAGTCACACCGAAATAACCCTGGGGCACAACGAACTCAAGACAAAGACCCACCTAAGCCTAGGGGATCTAACCTAGCCTCAAGCCACCGTAGTACAGCTCGTGATGACCTGAATACTGTACAGAGCAGAGGTGTCAATCTACACCGACCCTTAGGTGAGATGGGCATTCAAGCTGCCCCTAAAAGTCCAGTTGACCTAGGTTACACCGTTCATGCCCCAACTCACAGGTCGATCCCAAACAAGCTTAATGGTATAGGTCAACCCCTAGCACAACCAAGTCATCTTATTCTTCAATAGGTCCCTCTAGTTCATCCGGTCCAACAAACCGTGCAATTTTCGCAACCAGTGGCAAGACCCATGAGCAGTATGCCCTTTAGGCACCAATATATCAAACCGCTCCAGTGAGTGCGGCTCATCAATCTCAGGCCCATGCAGGCCAACATGTACCCCAATTCTCGACTCACCAGCTGGTGGGTCTACTGTCATGCCAAATACCAAACATGAAGGCACCATGCAAGCTATGCAGGGTATGCTTGTAAGAATGGGCATGTATGAAATTCTCCCAACGAAGACCTATGTTCATGAGACCGTTTGAGGCATGGAAGACCTTCTCCTGGGATTTGTCATCCCAAACTTTAGAAACAAGTTCAATGGGAAGAGCGATCTAAATACTCACGTCATCTCCTCTCCGTTAGAGCTTTGCGAGACAGTCTTAACCAGCTGAAGGCCATATTTTTTCAAACATTGACCGGAGAGGCCTTGAATTGGCATCGAAGAACAATGTTCGCTCAACTACACATCACTCCCTAGGCGAGCTCAGTGGAACGAAACAAAACCCAAGAGAATCCTTCGAGGATTTCATCTGTCGATTCCGCGAGGCGGTGATGCGGGTCATAGAATGTCTACTTATGGACTTAGCCAAAATCTCCATGGCCTTAGAGAACGCCGCTCTCGAATACAGGACCTTCTTAAGCCAAGGTCTTATCCCCCACTCTTTCGACTCCATGATTGAGCAGGTGGCGTAACATGAAAGGGTCAAAGGGACACCCCTCAGCACCAGGGCCGACAATAAATCGAAAACAACTCCCCAAAATAAGAATAAAAACAATAACAAGGGGAATGCTTTCGGTAAGGTTAATGAGATTGTCGTTAACTGACCAGCTAAAGGTTCAGCCACTCAACATAACAACCAGAATCAAAACCGAAGGGGTCAGCCTTGAGCCAATGCTCAAAATAATAACTAAAGGTGAGAGGATAATTTCCCCCCTCTCAAAGACCCCATTAGAAAAAGTGCTGAAATTACTTCTGACTAGAAATATGATTTATGTCTCGCAACGTCAGAAGCACCTTTCCAAGTCACGGATAAGAGCAAATGGTGCAAATGACATCAAAACCATGCTCTTGGTACTCAATACTACTTGTATTTAAAAAGGGTGATTCAAGGGTTAATCAATAGGGGAGAGATCACTGTCGCATTGAGAAATCAACCTGTCAAAGAACTTAATCAAAGATGGGTATCTTCACGAATCCTCTCGCTAAAAATATGGTCATAATGACTGAAAAACCGGGCGCTCAAGACAACTCAAAAGAGAATGTCGTCATTCACATGATTGAGAGTGGAGACAAAGAAGATGATCTCAGTCAATTCATATTTGCTTATGATCATCACTTTCAAGAGTCCGAATAAGATATTTTAAGCCTTCTAAGACGAAACCCTTGACCTCCAAACCTCGATAACCTTCCTAAATGGAATCAATATGGTGAAGATGATACGCTAGAAATCGATATAGTCAGAATCAATGAAAAAGCGTCATCTCTCAAACAAGGGGCCAACACCCTGAAATCTTCCATTACTCTCGATAGGGCTAACCCTGTCGAGCTTCAAGCTGGCAACGTTGATTCCTTAACCCGAAGAGGCCGAGTATTCAAACTCATTCAATTGATGGCCGATACTCTCGATGGAAGAATGAGAAACACCTCAAAAGCAAGACAACCAGCAGGGGTCGAAGATCACGCATCGAATAAATAAATTCAAGAATCCACAACCACCTACGAACTACTGGCTCATCTCGAGATGATCCAGACTCAAATCTCCATCTCGGAGCTGCATGCCAATTCACCAGCGCACAGAACCCAGATCGAAAAGGTCCTCGCCAAGACACACATCCTGAGTAACACACAGTCAGATGAGTTGTGCGGAATGATCAACCAACTGATGGCATCCGTTACCCAATATAGATGCCTTGGTCGACAATACTATGGGGCCCGAGATGTTATCATTCATGGATGGCTTCTCAGGCTACAACCAGATCCTCATGGCAGAAGAAGACTAAACCAAGACTTCTTTCATAATGCAATGGAGAATCTACTGCTGTCGTGTCATGCCCTTTGGCCTTAAAAATGCAAGGGCAACTTATTAATGGGTAATGACTAGAGTCTTCCACAACTTAATGCACACCTTTATGGAAGACTATGTCAACGACATTCTGGTAAAGTCGAAGGCCAGGTCTAATCATCTCGCCGACTTGAGAACCATTTTCGAAAGACTCTGTAAACATCAACTCAAGCTCAATCCACAAAAATGTGCCTTTGGAGTTGAATCTAGCAAATTACTATGCTCTATAGTGAGCCAAAGGGGCATTGAGGTGGACACGTCCAAAATACGAGCTACCACTGAAATGCCCCCTCCCCGGAACATCAGAGAAATCTGTGGGCTTCTAGATCGAATACAAGCCATAAGGTGTTTTATTTCACAACTGGCGAACAAGTGCGGCCGTTGAATAGGCTCCTTAAGAAGGACACCTCATTCATATGGGATAATAAATGCCAAGAAGCGTTCGATCAAGTCAAGGAGTACCTCACCAAACCTCCCATCCTTAGTCATCCTTGTCCAGATGAATCCATGTTCTTATACATGTCAGTGAAAGACAAGACCATGGGGGCAATGCTCGGACAATACGATGACCATGGAAAAGAACGAACCATATAATACATCAGCAAACTCTGGTGGACTACGAGACAAAATACATGGATGTGGTGAAGCACTGCTTGACTCTTGCGTGGGCCATGCAGAAGTAAAGACGCTATGTCTTATCTCATATAGTCAATCTCATCTCTAAAATTGACCCACTCAAGTACCTATTGGAAAGGCCAGTCCTTAACAGACGATTGGCGAAGTGGAGAATGCTATTAAGCGAGTTCGAGATTGAATATGTTACAAAAAAATCGATCAAAAGACAAGCTATTGCTGACCACTTGACTGAACATGCATTGTTAGATAACAGTCCCGTCAACACGAATCTCGCTGATGAAATCCTCTTCACAATCGAGGAATCAATTTGGGAGCTAAACTTCTATTGTGAAAGGAATGAATACGGGTCAGCTGTAGGGGTCATGCTATGCTCACCTGAGAAGATTTTAATGCCAACAGCCATCATATTGAATTTCCTATGTATTAATAACATTGTTGAATATGAGGCCTTGACAGCCGAGCTCGAGAATGCTATGCGAATGAAAATCCAGCAAATACAAGTGATTGGTGAATCCTTACTAGTCATAAACCAAGTTTAAGGGATTTGGAAGGTGAAAGAAAAAAAGCTCAAACTCTATCAAGAAAAGGTGGAAAAGATCATCCCATATTTTAAGAAAATCATCTTTAAGCACGTAAGCAGGGAAAATAATCGGTTTGTCGAGACCCTTGCGACCCTTGTTTTAATGGTTGATATTCCTTCAGAAATCACCACGTTGTTATTCTACATCAGGAACAAACATGTCCCTTCCCCACCAAGGATTGAAAAAGAAGTAGAGCAAGAAAATGAGAACGATGGGGAAGTGTCTCTCATGACTTCAGATGCGCTAGTTAAGGTAAAATCATGGTTCCACGATGTTTTATCCCTGTTGATATTTAGGTTTTACCCAAAGGAGCCACAAAAAAGGATAAAGAAGTCATTCAAAGGTTTTCTTTGGGATTCTTAGTGAGAGGTAATGTCTTGTTCAAGAAATCCTTCGATGGCATCATTCTACGGTGTCTTGATCAGCCAAAAATCGACCAAGTACTGACAGAGTTACACAATGAAGGAGGTTATTCTGGGGCAGCTGCCTTAGCTCAAAAAATCTAGCGCCAAGGCTATTATTGGACCACCATGGCCAAGATTGTTGGAAGTTCGTTAAGAGTTGTCATAAATGTCAACTTTATGGAGACCTCATCCATGCACCGTTCGTACCACTCAACTCAACACCACCCGTATAGCCTTTTGTCATGTGGGGTCTTGATATCATCGGAATGATCTCACCAAAAGCCTCAAACGGCCACCGTTTTATACTAATGACTACAAAGTACTTCACAAAATTGGTAGAGGTCACATCATTTGTCAAAATTGAGGGACAACATGTTGGCCGTTTCAACATTGTATTCAGATTCGGTGCTCCTTAGTCAATTATTCATTACAATGGATCCGACTTAAAACATGAAAAGGGCACTAAGGTGTGGAAAAATTTTGGGATAACGTAAAAATTCTCTACACCCTACTACCCTCAAGGAAACGGACAAGCAGAGGCCATAAACAAAGAACTTCTCATAATTATAAATAGAATAATAGAAGGTGGCAGATATTGGCACAAAAAGCTAAATGACGCGCTATGGGCCTACCGAACAACTAAGAAGACTCGTACTGGCATCACCCCATACTCATTGGTGTATGGTATGGAAGCAGTGCTAACCATTGAAGTTGAGATACCGTCTATTCGAGTGCTTATTCACAAAAATTCAGATGAGGAACAAAAGATCGAAGCACGAATCGCTGCCCTCGTTACTTTGGATGAAAGACGACTAAGAGCAGCACAAAATATCGTTGCTTACCAATGTAGAATCAAGAGGGCATACCAAAGAAAATGCGTTCCTCGACAATTCAAAGAAGGGGACATGGTATTCAAGAAAATCTTCCACCCTCTTGCAAATCCATACCATTTAGGCAAGATCAAACCTAATTGGGAGGATGCACGCAGACAATTCTTACAAGATAAAAAATCAGGAAGGGTACGAACTCAATGACCCCATTAATGCGATGCATCTCAAAAAATACTACCCGTAACGGGCTCAAAAGCGTGGTGAAAACCTGAAAAGGCATCACAAAGAAAAAAAAAAAAAATGGACATGGTGAAAACCTGAAAAGACATCACGGGTAAAGAAAAAAGACTAAAAAAACAAATGTCTGATTCAAAACCTCAAGTACAAACAAGTACCTGCGAGTTACAACAGTATTGCACAAAAAAAACACTCAAGCACAAACAAGTACTTGCAAGTTCCAATAATACGACACAAGCAGACCCTGAGGACGAAGACTCCTTTTAAACCCTACAGGTGCTTAACATAACCAACTCAGAAAGATGTGGGAGGGTGACATGAATGGAAAATCGAAGTGACTTCGACGAATCCTAGAAGAACATCGAGACTTCTCCAAGATGGAAGCCCAGCAAGAATCCAAAGAACTCTTCATGGAACCGCGAAGCACACGATGAAAGCTCCCAAGGTGAAAGGACAACTTCAAGACCTTTGAGTTCTCACGATCCCACTAAGAAATCATTTCATCATCTTTGGGTAAAACATAATAAAGAAAATGACAACCAAAGGGCCACAAAATTGTAAGGCCCGTCCCTTTTGAAAAAGTTTTTTTAATTTAATTGTTAAAACCCATCAATTTTCAAAACCCTTTTAGAAAGAACTTCCTCCATTACCGCAAGAGGTTAACCTGTTAGTCGTCTGGCCTCGTTCTCGAAGTCAACTTCCTACGTATGTTATGAAGGATTGAAACTAGTCAAGCACTCCATGGTTGTATGAGTATAATTACCAACTATCATATATCGAAGATGGGTGAACCTCGCCAATGACGATATTGGCTAATCTGGGAGCGTTTTTCTCTTGACTGGATCCGTTGAGGTAAAATGAGGCAAGCTCATCCCTGTGTGTGCGTACGATGACCCAACAGTCAAGAATTCGAGACAAAAACCTACAATTAGAGGACTGAATGTGTAGGAGTTCATAGTGAAAAGTGCGTGTAAAGAAAGTGTTCTACTATGCTTCGGCAAATAAAATTGCACACTTACTGATGAGCAAGAAACCCCCCCAACAGGGGCAAGTTGAATGGGGACTCCACAACAGGGGCAATAAAAAAAAAAAGTTTTCAAACTCCCCATAACAAGGGAAAAATTTAAAAATACCTCAAAATAGGGGCAAAGTAGAAAAAGACTTCCCTGATTGATCCCAACATTTCCAAGTAAAAAAACGTCAAACTCGGGCGACATAAAAGAGCCAAGACATGAAAAATGTCAAACTCGTGCGAAGTAAAAGAGCCAAGGCAGGTAACGTCTAGCCCCGTATGATTGTAAAAGGTCGGGTATATTCCGTCGAGCCCCATATGATGTAAAAGGGTCGGGTGTATTCCGTCTAACCCCGTATGACATTAAAGGTCGAGTGTATCCAGTTCAACATCAAACTCGTGCAATGTAAAAGAGTCGAGGCAGGTAGCATCTAGCCCCGTATGACATAAAAAGGTCGGGTGTATTCTGTCTAACCCCATATGACGTAAAAGGGTCGAGCGTATGGTCCATCGTTGCATGACGCTAAACTGCTTTGAGGGCTCTATGGTTGCAAGAGTTAAAACTGCTAAACAACTTTGTTTTTTGAAATATCTTTCTTTTTTAAAAATTTTCACTATATGTCTTGTGTTTTTAAAAACTTTAATTTCTTTGTTAAAATTGTAACATGTCCTTGTTCCGGGTTCTATTTAAAATATCCCTCTATCTTCAAAAATTCTAAAAAGTCTTATAAAATATCCCTCTCTCTTCGGAATAGGCCAAACAAGTCTCTTCTTATAAAAAACCTTTTCCTATAGAAAGCCTTAGAAAACCATAAGGAGGAAACCCTAAGGAAATCAAAGAAAATGGTAGGGTTAAAAAAAATTCAAATTGTGAAACCCCTGAAGTTAAGTGGCTTGGCCAGAAAATCCAACTCAAGTTTCAAGCTTGTGTAACTCACTGACATCTCACACCGAAAACCCTAGGAGGGAGGAAAATGCCCTAGGTCAATGACTTGGTGGGATTATGTTGGTGCGCCCTCTGACCACGTGACGTCATGAAGAAATTAAAAAATGTTTGCAGAATCTTTGACATTCACCTGCCCCTCAAGGGATAAGGAACCCCAAAGTGTCTACTTCTTTACTACTCACTTCTCCCTTGTAGGACAAGGAGTGCCAAAGAGGGGCAATTGTAAACACCCCATTTTAAATCTGGTAAATTCTATGGTTTCTTGAACCCTTAAGACCACACTGCCCTAGTAAACCTAAATCCATAGTCTACACAGCCTACCCCATGACCCAAAACCATTATGCCTACCCAGAACCCTACATATATCCTCTCTTGACCCGAAATCCTATAGACGTCCTGTTTTACCAAAAAAATCATTAAAAATAGTAGAAAAAAAATTTTCCTCCTAGAGCTTCAAGAGAGGCTTGGGAACACACTTGAAGTGGAAATTTTCAAATTTGACCAACTTTTGTTTGGGCGACAGTAGGAGTGTCGCCCAGCCTAGACTGGGCGACACGAGTGGTGCCGCCCAGCCGACTAGGGTGACACTACAGGTGTCGCCCAGCCTTGTTTAGGCCCAAATTAGAAATTTCTTTTGGGCGTTGATTTCTTGTGTTTTTGTATAGTTTTTACCATGTTGATTTGGGTGACACTAGGTATGTCACCCAAACCCAAATCCCCAAAAATGGTATCTTGGGTTGGAGGATCTGTTGGTTATGAAAAGTTGCCATTTCCAACTAATCCTTGGCCTTTATAAACCCCTTTTCGTAGCCATTTAGGAAGAGGAAGATTGAATTCCTAGCCCTTTTGCTCAGAGAAAGTTAAGCCTGAAACCCTAATCTACATTAACCCTAAGCTTGAGACACCTTAACCTAGACCTAGGCAACCCTAGTTCTAAACTATCTCTAGGACACAACAACCCTTTTCAATCAGAGATCTTCTGGTCAACTTTTGAATCATAGAGGCAAAGAGGATGCCGGTTATGATACGGGAGAGCCCTCGAATGCTTGGGTGTCTCGAGCCATCTGGCCCGGTTTGGTATTGTTTTCTTATCCGTTCTTTCTTCTTCTTATTGTTTTGATTTTATTTTGATTTATTTTGATCAGTTTTCTTTGAACTCATGTTTTAATATCTTGGATCATGCTAGCTCTGCCACAGATCTGAGAGCGGATCTCCTCGTTTACGAGCAGATCTAGCATCAGATCTGAATCGATTTGTCCCACTTTTTCTACTATTTTATTTTATCAGTTTAATGACTCAAAATCCCAGAGATTTTCTTTAGAAGGTTCTTTTTGCATTGACATTTTAACTTTTAGACTCGACATTTATCGGGCTTTCCACCAACTAACTCAGTTTCACATATGAAAGAATAAACTTTGTCAAAAATATCAACAACAATATTTTATTAATAACAAAATTGATGTTCGCTTTTGACCATTTGATTACACTAGTTGAATCTTTCTCCACTTTAGTTGGGTAGTATAAATTCTTAATAAGGTGTGGGCCTCGGAGTAACACCTTTCACTTAGCATCATTTGTCTTTCACATGTTAACGGGTAGCATTGGAACCATGGATGTTATGGCTGCGCTGCCCTGACCACCAAGACCAAAACCAAGTGCTCATTCCTTCCATGTTGTAGCCTCAATTACAGTGCACTCACCAATAAGTCTGTAGCAGCCACTTCCCAATCTCTCACCTCCCCTTTTGCTTTTACCCAGAGTTTTCCATATCATGGCTTACTTTGTATAGGATTTCACTATTTCTGGTCTTATGGGAACGTTTTCGAGGTCTGTCACATCAAGATTTTTCATTACCATTTATCGTATCAAAATGAAGGGAAAGTGAGATAATTGTATTTTGTTAGGGGTGTGTAGTTGTGTATGGGATTATGGAGGAAAGGGGTTTAAACTGGCGAAGTCCAGCTCATTTGCTCGACTGTACAAGAATGATGATGCTTCTAACCTGTAAAACCATATTAACTCAATCAAACACAGACGGTTGGAGAAACAGAAAAGGGGATAATTTTGTTTAAATTATTGCATATATGTGAAAGTTGGAGAAACAGAAATAGAAAAGGGGATAATTTTGTTTAAATTATTGCATATATGTGAAAGTTGGAGAAACAGAAATAGAAAAGGGGATAATTTTGTTTAAATTATTGCATATACATTTGTAAAAGTTGGAGAAACACAAACAATTTTATTTAAATTATTGCATGTACATATGTGAGCCTTCTAAAAACAAAGTGATCAGTTTTGTTTAAATTATTGCATATACATTTGTGAGCATTTTAAAAACAACGTGGTGTCCAAGATATCCCGTGTAATTGTGCAATGGTTAATCTATGCCAAAGAGTAAAGCAAAAGAACGATAAGAAAATGTTCAACTCTTTTGTTTCTTTTTTTTTTTTTTTTAATCTTGTTATTATTATGATTATTATGCTAGCTTGATAGATAATTAGATTTCTTACCGGATGGACCACAAATTTTCTGTTGGACAAAGCCCAATTAACCTGTTAAAACATTAAGAAACAAAAGATGATAAAAAATAGAGCAAAAAAAAAAAAAAAATTCCTCTTCAAAATCTTGGCAGCTGACACAAAAAAATACCAAGAAGAAAAATAATCACGAGTGATTGTGTATATTCTCGAATAGAATAAGCGGGAAACAAAAAAGGAACAAATTGGAACAAAATATATACCTTAGATGTGCCTCGAAGTCTTCCTACAACATGTATGGCCTCATCATCAATTTGGTAAATTGCACCAAATTACTCAGCCGTTTGCCAAAGTAGGTGCAAGTTGGAATTCAAATCAAGATTACAGCGAATAAGACTTTGCACCTCTTAGTATCTTTTTTTACTCGGATGCAAAGAGATCTATTATATCCACTTTGTTTAGGAAAGAATGCGATAAAAAACTCTGGTGTATCCTTTCAATAACCTGTGCCCAATCAAAAAAGGAAACTCAAACTTAAAAAATACTTGCTTATTTTAAATAAAATGGATTATTGACTTTTAATAGATAGTGGTTTCACATCCAAAGTGGAGGATAATAAAAAAAGCTCTCGGGTAACCTTTCAATAACCTGTGCCCAATCCAAAAAAGAAATTAAAACATATTTTTAAATAAAATGGATTATTGGCTTTTAATGGATAGTGGTTTCAAGTCCAAAGTGGAGGATAGTATTCCATCCTCAACCATTTCATCACGGCCCACTTTCAGAAGAGATGGCCCATTAAGTCAAAACTAACGTCCAAATTATTATTATTATTATCATTATCATCATCATCATCATCATCATCATCATTATCATCGTCATTATCATTATCTTTATTATTATTGATACGTATGTGTGCTCATAAAGTGCTCTAGACCCACTTGTCTGTCATGTTATATGTTCATAAAGGCTAGCGTAGGGGAGGCTCTAACCATCCTTATGCTAAGGGGCTTTCCGTAATCTAAGAGGGCATTTTCGTTTGTCCGAACGTGTCACGAATCCATCATGAGCTAGGTCCACCTTACACCATATAATTCTCTTTCACTAGTTGGTACCTACCCGCACGTGCACCACACCCAATGCGGTTTTCGAAAGAGTGATCTCAGGCAGGTCCCCGCTGCCGGTCCTAAAACTCAACAAGATCGAGGCCCAATCATAAAAATGTGCATATTCATATGATTTGTATCGTTCAAATAGTGGCATACAACATTGGTTAATTTTGCATATAATATAAAAATGTCATAAATGAGGAAAGTCAAATGGAGATTAATGCTAACAATATAATATAGAAGCTAATCTTATGTGCCCAAAGATATGTGATCTCTCACCATAAGTTTTTGACAATAACTCAAAATTTACAATTTTTATTTTAAAAATATAATTTTAAAAGTAAATCTTTGTATTTAGCATAAATAAAATACTAGTAATAAATATTTTCTTGATGGATGAGATATATAGTGTGTTCTCATGAGTGCACTTTAGACAATATACTTTCACATTTTCTGTCTTCTAGGGGCCTTAGGGGGGAGGGAGTCGTGTACAACAATATATGAACTATGAACTTAATTTTTATACTTCCAAAATAGCCAATACATTTATTATAAAAGATAATACTTTCCTTATCTATAATAATATATAGTATTTTTTTAATAATACTATAATAATATATAGTACTTTCTTTATCTATAATAATATATAGTACTTTCCTTATCTATAATAATATATAGTATTTATAAATTTATAATTTATAATTTGGCATTGATACTCTCATTTTGATAAAATATTTTATAAATTTAAATGCCCTCCAAGATAAGTTTCCTCCATTTGAAATGAATAAAATATGTTTTTGAATTAGAAACCAATGCTTTCTAAAAAACGATTTATATCGTATCTCACGAATTGCGTTTATCACACACCATACCGTTGTTGCTTTATGTAAGTATGATGGTACTGAATATTGATATAAAACTTCATAGATTCACCTAATAGCCCGTATAAACATTATAAAATACCATTTAAGTTTATGTTTGTTCGACCTATCAGCTAAAAATTATATTTCTAATTTTTTAGATCTAAAATTTAACTTTTTTTATTTTTAAATGTTAATAAAATGATAGATCTCTAAATTTTAGATGTACTTAATATTATTAAGTAATTCTATTTCATGTGGGACTAAGGACATAGTGTGTTACTAAGGGACTATATTAGATATTATTTTCAACCCAAAATAATGAATATTCAAATATTAATAATAATAATATTAAAACTCGTATTCAAATAATAAAAATAATAATATTAAAACTCGTGTGGTAAAATAATTGGATGGCATAAATGCCCTGCAAGGTAAGCATTCCTCTAAATAAAATATGTTTTTGAATTAGAAACTAACGCTTTCTTTCCATTCTTTTTACTATTTATTCTCAAATTTCTACTTTCTTGATTATTGTTTGCTACTTTTGTTAGTGTGGATTTAAATAGCATTATAATTATTAAACCTTAATTCAACAAACAAATGCTTTCCATTTCTAGTCAAAATTACATACGGACATTTTTTTTCACTCTTATATTACCGTATGGTTATATTTTACCCAAAAATTACAACAATCACTTCACCCCTATTACGAACCTTACATTACCAGTTATATTTTACCCAAAAATTATAATGAGAACCCAACAATTGCCTTTTTCGCGAAACAATGTTTCATATTAAAACTCTAATTTTTGTTGAAATATTACTGAAAATTATTAAAAATAAAATAAAAAATTTGATTCAAACCTTTTTAATTTTTAAGTATTGTTTAACTATCTAAATTAAAATAAAAAATATAATTCAAACCTTTTTCGTTTTTAAGTATTGTGTAATTATCTAAATTAAAATGATTAGATTTGGTTGCTTTTAAATTGAGAATATGATATTTATTTTTTAAAATTTTTAAATATTATTAAAATATAATAATACTATCTAATATTGTATACAATAAAAAAATGGTTAAAATCAATATACCTTTTTAGTCTCTTCCAATGCCCTAACATATTATATCTTCCATTGTAATCAGTTCGCTAAACAAAACTTTTAGTTTTTTAATGCTAGCATCACAAACTATATGGAGAAATGTTTGAAAGACTTATAAAAAAGTAGATAAACAAACTTATCACAACAAAAGTATCTTATTTCCAAACATGTCATATTAAAAGCATGTGATTCCAAATTAAGAATCATTTTCTGATAAATAAAATTTTGATTTTTTATATGCTTTTAGAATTTTATTCATTATTTCTTTTTATGCCTACAAAACAAGTGCGGAGCACATGCATTTCGCGCGTCTAATTAATTAGGACCTTGACGAATCCTATCATCTATTACCTTCTAATTTATGTTTCCTACGTGATCCATCCATCTCTATATAGAATCATAGAGTGAGAAAGAGAGAGTTGTGTGAGAGAGATTGTAATATATTTATCTCGTTAGGGTGGCAATGGATCCAATTAGGCCTGGGACTCAATCGTCAGACCCGATCTTGGGTCTTGGTATGGGTCCAAATTTTGGACCCAAAAGGTCGGGTTCGGTCCAAAACATGGACCCGAATATTATTCGGGTCCGTTTTCAAATCTAGCCGGATCCGACCTGAATAATATGGGCGTATGTGGGTATTCATAAATGTTGCCAATACATTTGTTTCTTAGGAATTTTCAGCTATTACATAAAATAGTGAAGAATGTGGGTGTATGTGGGTATTCAGTGTATATGCTGCCAATAATACAGGTATATGATGGCAAAAAAAAATGCTCATAGTCATAGCCCACGTGTCTCACATAAACAATAGCCGTGGCAATGGACCCTACCAAATCCGGGACCTGACGAGTAGACCTGACCTCGAGTCAAAGTATTGATCTAAATTTTGGACCCAAAAGATTGTCTCAGTCCAAAACCTAGTCTCCAAGTCCAGCAGGACCCGACGCATTTTCACCCCTATATTTATTGTTTTATTACTGATAGATATTTATTGCAACAAAAAAGAATTCAAAATATAAAATAAAAGAGTTTCGACTCAAAAAATATATAGGAAGCTTGGATTGAATCAATCGACACTTTCACTATTGCTTTAGAATAGAATACAAGGCTATAGTACAATAGAGCAACCACAATCTTTCACTTAAGCCTAACTCACCTTTTCTATCTCAACACACACATTACATCACAATAATGTCTTACTATTTATAGACACAATTAACCGCCTATACATATGGTCTACGAAGGGTCACATGGCCTATAGACTCAATTAACTGCCTATACATATGGTCTACAAAGGGTCACAAGGCCCAACATATTGTACACCTCTTTTTCAAGCACCCCTTCACATTGTACACCTCTTTTCACCAAGCACTCCATCACATTGTACACCTCTTTTCACCAAGCAGCCCATCACATTGTACACCTCTTTTCACCAAGCACCACATGGTTTAGTTAAGCCGCCACTTATGAACCTTCTAGAGAGATGGAATGAGCATAGTCACTAAAAGACAAATTAAAATTCAACATCCCTTCTTAATTTGTCACTCTCATTCCAAGTAACATTCTTAAATAAAATAATGTTTCAGTCTTTAGTGGCTTTGTCAAAATGTCTGCAACTTGTTCTTCTGATTTGCAAAACACAAGTTCAACTTCATTATTCTTCACATGCTCTTGAATGGAATGGAATCTTATATCTATGTGCTTGCTTCTTCCATAAAATACTGGATTTTTGGCCAATCCTATTACTGATTTGTTGTCGACCTTGATCGTTGTAGGGCCTTCTTGTGGTACCTGCAAATTCCTTAGCATATTTCGCAACCAAATAGCATGATACATACATGATGATGCTGCTACATATTCGGCTTCACATGTGGATAATGTAACAATTGGTTGCCTCTTTGAACACCAAGTAAAAGCTGTCGATCTAATATGAAATACATAACCTGTAGTACTTTTTCTATCATATAGGTCACCTCCCCAATCACTATCACAATAACCAATAATCTTGAGTTCATTTGAATGAGAATAGAGCAGTCCATAATCCAATGTGCCTTTTAGATAACGAAAAATCCTTTTGGCTGCCTTCAAGTCAGTTTTATTAGGAGCTTCCATATACCGACTTATTAGGCCCACTCCATACAAAATATCAGGTCTAGTACATATCAGGTAACGCAAACTTCCAACCAAGCTTTTAAAATAAGTGCCATCTACTCTAGTATCATCATATCTTCCATTTGTCTTACATTCTACTGGAGTAGTTACAGAACTACAATTCTCCATTTTAAAATTTTTGAGAATTTCCTTTGCATATCTATTTTGGCAAATATAGATCCCTTCGTCACATTGTTTAATTTGAATTCCAAGAAAGTAATTCATAAGCCCAATATCTGTCATCTGAAATTCAGTAATCATAGATTGCTTAAAATCACCAATCACGCTAAGGTTATTTCCAGTGAAAATTAAATCATCAACATATAAGCAAACTATCAATAGACCAATATAGAGCATGGTCAAAGGGGCACTTATAAAAACCATTTTCTTGAAAATATTTGTCGATTCTTAAATTCCAAGCTCTTGGAGCTTGTTTCAGACCATAAAGTGCCCTTTTCAATTTATAAACTTTATTTTCATGCCCCTTCATAATGTAACCCGGTGGTTGTTCAATATAAACTTCTTCAAGATGACCATTTAAAAATGTAGATTTGACATCCATTTGAAAAAATTTCCGTTTTCTTTGAGCAGCCAGACCAATAATTAATCTAATAGTATCCAATCTAACAACAGGAGCAAAAACCTCTTTGTAGTCAATCTCGGCTCTTTGCTTGTATCCTTTGGCAACCAATCTTGCTTTGTATATTTGTACTTCACCTTTCTCATTCTTCTTTGCTTTATAAACCCATTTCACACCAATTTCTTTATGCTGATTCGGAAGTGTTGTAAGGTTCCATGTGTCATTTTTCTCAATAGTTTGAATCTCCTTATCCATTGCTGTTTTCCACCATTTGTCACAAATTGCATAGTCGAAACTTATAGGTTCGAAGTCAAAGAAACGAAATAAACTGTGTGCATTCTTAGTATTTTTGTTTGAGCATAAATGTCACTCAAACTCCGTGTCCTTGGTGGCTTTTCATTTGATCTTTCATCCATGGAAGAAATAGATAAACTTGACTCTTGTTGAGGAGTTGAGGGTGGAGTATTTTCTTCTTGTGATCTCTCTTGAATGTTGTCATTTCCATTCATTTCAATTCTTACATGACTTTCCTTTCCTTTTTGTTCCATTGCCCTAGACTAAGAATATTATTTTTCATGCTTGGCACGTAATAGACTTTGGAAATAAATCCATGCTTTCCATTCTTGAAGCGCATTAAAATTTTACCTTTCCCTTTGATCGAAACTTTTGAGAAATTACCAAATGGTACATTACCATTCACTGATTCACCCAACTCCATGAACATTTCTTTTCTTCCGCATATGTGGACTGTCAAGAAACCACGAGTTGCTACTTTCACTCTCTTATTCTTTACATGCCAACAGGAAGATTAGTTCTTGATCCACTTTGGATTTTTCTACAAAGTTCACTTGTTCTCCATTTTCTTAAGAGTTCTTAAATCTACATTCAGAACTGTAATGGCCAAATTTTTTGCAATTAAAGCATTGAATCAAAGATCCATCATATCTTTGATGATTGAATGGTCGAGTAAAGTTTCTACCACCTCGACCTCTTGAGGATTACAACATCTGGTTGTTTCCTTTTCCGGCATTGAAATTGGAATTGTCATAGCATCATCCACTTTTATTAAATGTCCCACGTCCTCTTCGACCTCTAACTCTAAATCCTCCTTTTTCATCTTTTAGGGAGAGATTAGTTTTGAGCACTTATTCCAAAGGGGTGTTTGTCTTCTTCATCATTCTTTGTTCATGAGCTTGCAAAGAACCCACGAGTTGATCGGTAGTCATAGTCGACAAGTCTTTACTTTCTCCTATTGCTACAACTATGTGCTCAAATTTATGGGTAAGAGATCTTAATATTTTCTCCATGATACGCACCTCATCTAGCACCTCACCATTTCTATTGAGTTGGTTTGCTATTGCCAACACTCTTGAGAAGTAATCTGAATTAATTCTGTCTCTTTTATGTGAAGCATCTCGAACTCGGCTCTTAATGTCTGCAAACAAACTTTCTTCACTTTTTCTTCTCCTTTGAAAACATTTTGTAAGATCTCCCATGCTTGTTTTGCAGAGATCGCGAAAGCAACCTTTTCAAAGGTACTTTCGTCAATGCCATGATAGATTAAAAATCGAGCTATCTTGTCTAGTCTCCTTTATTCTTTTAGGACAGCCTTCTGATTGTTTGTTATTTTTGCTTCCTTTTCTGGGGTTCTGGGTTCATTGTATCTTTTTACAACAATTTCCCACCCATCATGTGATCCGAGTAGTGCTTTCATCTGGATGTACCAATTTTCATAATTTTCTTTTGTAAGACGAGGAACTTGTGGTTGGAATATCATACTTGAGGATGCCATTCTTTTCGAACCTTGCTTTGATACCAGTTTGATAGATATTTGTTGCAACAAAAAAGAATTCAAAATATAAATTAAAAGAGTTTTGACTCAAAAAATTTGTAGGAAGCTTGGATTGAATCAATCGACAATTTCACTATTGCTTTAGAATAAAACACGAGGCTGTAGTACAATAGAGTAACCACAATCTTTCACTTACGCGAACTCACCCTTTCTATCTCAACACACACACTACATCACAATAATGTCTTACTATTTATAGACTCAATTAACCGCCTATACATATGGTCTACGAAGGGTCACATGGCCCATCACATTGTACACCTCTTTTCACCAAGCACCCTTTCACATTGTACACTTCTTTTCACCAAGCACCCCATCACATTATACACCTCTTTTCACTAAGCATCCCATCACATTGTACACCTCTTTTCACCAAGCACCACATCGGTTTAGTTAAACCGCCACTTATGAATCTTCTAGAGAGAAGGAATGAGCATAGTCACTAAAAGACAAATTAATATTCAACAATTACATCAGATGTGATATTGATGCAGTTGAAACTCGCATGTCAACTTTCAAAGCTTCATTGGCATTTGTTTTTCCAAATTCGTTGGTTCTGATGTCTGCATCTTTTGAGTTAGTTCAAATTCTCTTGCTTAATGTTAATTCATGTCTCACTCTATCTCTATTGTTGTTTTTTTGTTAGAACTGCCTTGTTTCTCGCTCTATGAGTTTTCCCCAAGAATTAACTACCTTTCTGCAGTTCTAAAAAACTAATGGTCTCTCTCTCTCTCTCTCAGTTTTTAAGAATAGCTTCTCTCTCTAGCTCCAACTGGGAGGTTGCTATGTACAATGTCATTCTCTTTCACTCTCTCTCATTCTCTCTCTGTTGGTTTTTCTTTTCTTTTTCCTTGGAGAATGCCTCTTTGTTTCTTCATTGCTTTCAAGGGCTGTTTTTTCATGAAAATCTCTCTCTCTCTCTCACTCCTCTCGCCCTTTTGTTTCACTATTGCTCTGAAATGGATTGTTTTCTTCCATGGAAATGAATACAATCTCATGAAAATGACTACAATTCTTAGGTGTATTTTGGCAAGTTGCATTTTTATTTTTGTCTAGCTACCCCAAGAGTCTAGAGAGAGAGAATATGTTCTCTCACAGCAAGGTAGTTATTTGCCCTTAGGGGTGGAAATTCGTCGAGTCAGATCTGTTGGGCTCACTTAGTTAGAGCTCTTTCGTACGAATGCGGATGCGCTCAGCGAAACCATAAAATATGAGAAACAAAATATGCCAAAATTGATGTGTGTGCATAAGCGGGAAAACATGCAATAACGCATATAAAGAAATAAATATCGCTGGCACCAGATTTACATAGTTTTTACCTTTTCAAGCGAATCTACAGGAGAAAGAGACGAATCTACTATTAACTCAAAGGCTACAATAGTATTTTAAGAAACAACATTTCTTAAGATCATCGATTTCATCTAGAGATTTCTCTCTTTGGGATTTCCATCTTTGATCTCAGAGACTTCTTTTCTTTCTTGAGGTTTTTTCTCATTAAAAGAAAATGTTCTTTCTTTCTCTCATTTTTCTTTCTTTCTCCCTCTTTTATCTCTCAATAATGAAAAGACTTAAGAAGATGGTCACGGGCTCTCTTTCATCTTCTTCATCTCTCTAAGAAGAATGACAACTCTCTCTCTTTTCTTCTCTCTTAAAGAAGGATAACTCTCTCTCTGTTCTTCTTTCACAGAGAATGATGAATCTCTATCTTCTTCTTCTCCTCTATAGAAGGAGGCTTCCTATATTTTTCAATACTCTAAGAAGAGTCCGCCCAAAGAAAGGATCCCAAAAGATGCATGCTAAAAAATGGCCCAGTGAGGTTCACACTAAAAAATGGCCCAGAGAGGTGGCTTTGGTTTAACCAATCAATAGTCCACATAACCTCTCATGTGCTTTCTATTGGTATGGACTTAAGGGGATGACAACCATATTTAGAAGTGTATCCCATAACCTTCTAAAACGGAGGTCTATCTCTATCTCCATTTTAAGAAAGAGATAAGAGGAATATTTTCCATACCAAAAGCTCATTCCTATGGAAAGAAGACTAAGTCAACAAGTCACCCTTTTCGATATTTTTGAACTGCCCAATTTGGTTAGGACAATTTCAGTCGTGTTCCTATGTCATGCGATGGGATGCCTAATAATCTCCGCCTCAATCCCAAGAGGGAAGTCTCCCTTCACAAATCAACCAGGTGCTCAAATGGCATCCGTGTCAGCCATGCTTCTCCATGACTCTTGTTAGTTTTTAGCCAAGGTCTTCGACATCATATCTGACATATGCTCATGTCGAAATGGACTTTTCCTATTTGAAACAATTTGTCACCCTTCTGCAGCTTGGATTGTCATACAACCACTCCCCCTAGATTCTCATCTCGAGATTGACTTCAATCTAATTCTCCAGTGAAGTGTTCATCTGTGTACCCATGTAACACATGTTTCCTCCCCCAAAGCACAAACACACTTTGGATTTTCATCTGAGATACTTGAATATCAAAATGACTGTTGTCTAGTGTTCTATGACAAGATTAGTGATACCTGAATCTTCTCACTATGTCACTGTCAGTTCATAGAGTCACAGATAGTTAAAAATTGATTTATTGTTTGTCAAAGTTGTGAGTGACGATCCATTGGTCAATACCTTCTTTGTACAGTGGCGATTCACTATTGGTCAAGGTGATGAATGGTCCATTGGTAAATACTTTCTTTGCACAGTGGCGATTCATTGTTGGTCAAGGTGATGACTAATGGTTTGTCGATCAAGACTTTCTTTGCACAGTGGACACTCACCGACAATCTCTAACTGCACTCACCACACCTCTGTTGCGTGTGCTTCCTACGCCGACCTATTGAGAACTTTGTGTGTGTCTTCCTTATTCTTCTTGGTTGAAGGGATCTCCTGGCACTTAACTCCCGTGCCTTTTTGCCTTCAGTAGCTTTACCAGGTCATAGGTATGATTCTTATGCTAGAATATATATCATCTTACATAGCTCTAATCCACACCTCTTTGTGTTTGTCGTTCAGACTTCCTAGTAGATTTCTGATCCACCCCTTGTGAGGTAACTGGTAGAGGGTATACATCCCCTAGAGTACCTTCTTAGTTCAATTGTTGGTGACACTTCTTAAAACAGGTTGCTCCCCCTGCTCCTCATCATCTGAAACTGACAGCTCAACTCTTTGGTCCCATCTTCTTGTTTCACCTCTCCCTCGTCTTCATTTACCATGATGGATGAACTATGACTAGTTCTAAACCATTGAAGATTCGTGGCTTTGCTGCCTTCATCATGTTTGCAATAGTAAGGTCTTTCTGAAAGACCACACCTATACCCCTGATGCGTGGGAAAACATGCAATAAAGCATATAAAGAAATAATTATTACTGGCATTGAATTTATGCGGTTCACCTTTTTCAGGCTACTTTAATGAGAGAAAGAGATGAATTCACTATTAATTCAAAAATTACAATAGTCTTCCAAGAAACAACCTTTCTTGGTATCTCTGATTTCATCCAGAGAATTCTTTTCTGGGATTTCCCTCTCTGATCTCAGAGACTTCTTTTCTTTTTAGAGGTTGTCTCTCACTAAAAGAAAATGTTCTCTAATTCGCTCATTTTCTTCGCTTCTCCCTCTTTTCTCTCTCAACAGAGAAAAGACTTAAAGAAGATCACTATCTCTCTTTCATCTTCTTCTTCTCTCTAAGAAGAATGACAACTCTATCTCTCTTCTTCTCTCTCAAAGAAGGATAACTCTCTCTCCCTTCTTCTCTCATAGAGTATAGTGAATCTCTATCTTTACTTCTCTACTTCACCTCTACAGAAAAGCCTTCCTATATTTTTCAATTCTCCAATAACAGTCCACCCAAAGAAATATTTAGAGAGATGCACGACCAAAAATGGCCCTGAGAGGTTCACGCCAAAAAATGGCTTACAGATGTGGCTTTTGTTTAATCAACTAAGAGCCCATATAACCTCTCACGTGATTTTTATTTATATATACTCAAGGGGAAAACATCCATATTTGGAAGTGTAACCATAACTTCCTAAAAAAGAGGTTAACCTTTTAAAACGGAGGTCCATCTCCCTTTAAGTGTATCCCATAACCTCCTAAGGAGGTCAATCTCAATTGAAGTGTATCTTATAACCTTGTAAAAATGAGGTCCATCTCTATCTCCCTTTTAGGAAAGAGATAAGAGGAATATCTTCCCATTGGGTGGGTAGGCCCATTGGCTGAATCATTCCCTTTGAGTGCTATCAAAGCCCTACCCAAAATGTCTTCGAATCACATCCTATGAATTTGGGAAAGTTAGTCTATTTTTAAGGGTAGAGCTTATTCCACATAGGAGATGGCTTGTACACATGAGTATGCTTTGACCGAGATCGTTAGAGAAGCTTGGAACAACAATAATTTTCAAGATTGGTCAAGTTATGTGGCTGCCAAAAAGGTGCAAGGAGTGAAGACAAAATTAGTAGATTGGAGAAAAGAAAATAATGTGAATTATGAGAGGAAAGTGGAGAAGTGTTTGGAAGGATTCAGTGTCTAGATGAAAAGGTGCCCAATTCGGGTGTTAAGGAAATCAAAGATATGGTGGCTCGTAGCAATCTTACGACTGAGTTACATGGTTGGTTTGTTAGTAATTTTTGTTTAAAAAATACTTATATATATTTCAAAACAACATTATGGTATATTATTCTTTTTTCAATTGCTTTGATTATGATTTTATTGTTCTTTCTTAAATTTCTTTGAAGCGAGAGAAAGATGTGAGTTTGATTTCCACATTGAAGAGGAGAGAGTTTGTTTAGGAGTATTTAAAAGCAAAGATTCCCATGCAATATTGTCACGACCCGCCCCCTAACCCCTACCATCCCATACCGAAGGACGACAGAGTGCGGGATTGCGACTGGAGGTCGCGTATGTCACTCCAGTGGGAGTGGCATCAACACATTTTAAAAGTACGAAATCAAAGCAAACTGCGAGAAATAAAATAAATATATTCCACCAAGCACTGAAAACTGAATAAATTATAACCATTTCATATCCATATACAATCTCCATGGTCATAAACAATATCCAGAATATTACAATTCATCTAAGGCACCAAAAGCCTATTAACAAAATTACAAGTCTTCACAAACAAGACTGTACAACCGACGACCAACTGACACTTACAAAAACAAGAAGATCTTCTAGTCAAGCGCGTACTTTCAATCCACCAATCACGCTCATCGGCCATCCGTTTTTGATCAGCAGTAGTCAATCTACAAGGGTGGAAGCAAAAGAATAAGCTAGAAAGCCCAGTAAGTAGATCACAATATTATGTTTCCTTGCCTATGAATATTATCTAACAACACAGAGCAAGGTTCTAAGCCAAGCTCATAAAACAGGAGTCATGCATCACAATTATGTCACAATTATAGGATGATGCTTTTCATGGTAGAGCAAGCACAATATAAAATATCAGATATCATATACACTAGCAATTTATCATATTTCAACAGAACCACACAAACAAGAGATTATAACAAAATCAACAGGCACACCCTAGTCTCTAGCCATATTTGTCGGGCCACTCCTATATCTCACAAATCGATCATAAAGCTCACGTAATGATATATCTCAGATCAATTTCACAAGTCAAGTGCTACCTACCTCGATGCAATTTGCACAAGGCATGGTCGGGAAGTCACATATCACCTCGTGCGCACCTCACAAGTGTCAGTCATGGCCATGTGATACGCAAATAGAATGTCAAGTAATCACATAATAGTCACAGTATCACAGTATCACACTACCACTAAAAGACCTATTGCGTAGCACTCAGATATCAGTATTCATATAACAGAATCAGAAAGTCTACTACCAATGGAGGACCCATTGCGTAGCAGTCAGATATCAGTATCATAGAATGATAGTGTCAATATCATGAAATGATAGTGTTAGTCTCACAGAATGTCAGTATCAGCATTACATTTTTAACAATATCGAATTCACAAAATAACAGTGCCCATATTACAGAATAGCAATATCAGATTCACAAAATAACGGTGTCTATATCACAGAATGAGTATTACAGCTGCAATTTCAAGTTGTGACATTTGGCTGTAAATAGGGCATAACTTTTGATTTGTCTGGAATTTGAAGATAGTTACAAAACTAATTTTACACTAGACACACCTATCTTTCTAACGGGGTTGTTTGAAAGTAATTGGACCTTGTTTGTCCCCTCAACAGTTCAAAAGAATGGAGACATTTCATCTGAAATCTGATGTGCAATGAAGGTAGGGACATGTCTTTAAAATTAGTTTAATATTTCCCAAACCAAAAGGAATTCTGAAATATGGTTAACATGTAATTCTAAGTACACGCAGAGATCTTTTAATAGGCGATGGTTCAGAAGAAAACATATCGTTTTTTGTTAGTCAAAGTCCATGGCAAAAGAGGTGTCAGTTCTGAGCCTTGTAGAACTATCTAAAGTGACATACTATCGCAATTAATCGTATAACTCCCAAATAAGGTAGAATTTCGGAGGTTCTAACCATGTGATTTTAATATTACTCATAAGTATTTCAAATAACAGTATTTTGGAAAAAAACAGACCTCATTTGGTCGGTCAAAGCTCGTGACATCAGAGACATCAGTTTTGTGTTTTTACCAAAACTGTCCACAGTGACCTATTGGCATGTTTCGAAGTATAGCTTCACATATATAAAGAATCAGAGCAAGACGTGAACATGAATATTGAAATAGACTCATAAATATTTCTAATGGCAGTAATTTTATGTCATTTGGACTTTAATTTCTTAGTCAAAATCTCAATACAACAGGAGTAATATTCCTTGAAATTATCACCCTTTGCTAAAAGTGACATATATGCATAAAACGAGCCATATCTTCCTAACTATCAAGAATTTCTGCTAGTCATAGGCACCAAACTCAAAATAGACTCATAGACTTTTCAAATGGTGGTGATTTTAGGCCAATTGGATATCATTTGCTTAGTCAAAGTGTCATCACAAAATCATGTAATTTTCCTAGAAAATCATAGTACAATCATGGCACATTCCAAAGACTACTCCATAACTTCAAATCCATGCAAGATAACAACATGAAATATTTTCTATCTTAAACTAGACCACATAAGAATCATTCCACAGAGTTTCAGGACCCAGAAGAGTGATAACAATACCCAACTTATCATACGAAGAATACCAAATTATAGGAAAAACAAAACACAAACATACATGCTTAACTTCAAGCCTAATATATGCTTTGCTCATGCTTAATTCATAATTTATTCATGCTTAAATTCAAGTAAATTCATGCTTAAATATCATACTTTTATACTTAAGAATCATACTTCATACTATGGACACATAATAGCATAGTCTACTTACTTTGTGTTCCAATTCTCACAGCTCACTCTTCAAGTCTCTCAACAGTGGGCACAAAGGGCTGGAATTTCTAAGGGTTTCAAGGGGAAAAATGTGTGGGATAGAGAGCGAGAGCTGGAAGATAAGAGTTTGGGTGGTTAAATGACTAGTGAGAGAAAGGGAGGAGAGGTGGCAACAAGCCACCTCCAAGTGGCAAGAAAAAGGGTTGAGGTGGCAACAAGCCACCTCCAAGTGGTAAGCAAAAGGGTGACATTTGGAGAGGTAGTCCCTCATGGACTACCCTACTTTAACAGTCCTGGTGGTCTATTCAAAACACTCACAGTGGTACATCCACGACACTGGCCTCTCTTCGCGCACAACGCTGGGCCCCTCTTCACGCACGACACTGGGCTCTCTTCGCACACAGCGCTGGGCTTCTCTTCACGCATGGAATTAGTCCGGTTTGCAGGCGGTGTTGCCTCTTTTAAGCACGGCGATGCGCAAATGGCGCTACGCATTAGCCCAGTTCGCACACGGTTTTACCTCAAATGGCGCTAGGCCAAATTACACAAACGACGTTAGTCTTGCGCACATGAGGCTAGCCTTCTTGATGCACGCGGCATTCCTTCTTTATTTTGTTCACGCACGGTGCTGCCTCACACTCCCTGCCATGTATGTCTCTTCCCTTCTAACCCGAAAAATCTTGGGTCATTACATCATCCCCTCCTTAAAAGGGATTTTGTCCTCAAAATCATACATATGAAACCAACCATTGGGAGAGGGCACCCTCACATTCAGTATTGTCCCAAACACCTATCTGTGGTTTTATTCCCAACACCACATAATCTGTACTTCATATTTCACACAGTTTCATGCACTAACCATTCAGATACCTTAGCATTTCAGACATTCCATCAATCCCTTCAACCATCGCTAACAAGTTGACACACACATAAACATAGATCAAGCCATTCAACTCGATGTAATTTCATCAGTTCAGCCACTACTAGTTGATGATCAGTATCAGTCTCTAATTAAGGTCGAAAAGACACACAAAGCAACACCTTATCAATATCAATCACGTGATGCACTCAAGGCACACATCACAAAATCATCGAGTCACAACACTATGTACAACATTACACTAAAAGCAGGCATCTTGCTACAATCACTTATAAGGTCAAGTCCTGCTACAAGCTTAGAGCATGCTTTCAATCGGTATCTGTAACAATAGCCAGGTCCTACAATATGCTCAAAGTAGGCACCCTATCAATATCAATCACGACCATACAATACTCTCAAAACATGTGCCACAAAATTACAGAATTATAGTCAGGCCCAACAATACGCTCAAAGAAGGCAGTTCAGTATAGTCACAATATCAAGTCCTGTTATATCAGGTCTTGTAATACGCCCATAGCAGACGCCTTATCACCATCACAATGTCAGGTCCTGCAATACGCTCAAAGCAGGCACCTTATCGGTATCAATCACATAGTTGGGCCATACAATATGCTCAAAGTAGGCACCTCAATACAATCACAATATCAGGTCCTGTAATACGCTCAAAGCATGCACCACACAATCACAAAGTTGGGCCAATAATATGCTCAAAGTAAGTGTCGTGGTACAATCACAATATTAGGTCCTACAATATGCTCAAAGCTGGCACTCTACAATCTCGATCGTGGTCATGCATTACACTCAAAGCATGCACCATAGGATCACAAAGTTAGGCCTTACAATATGCTCAAAGTAGGTACCTCACTATTCATAAAGCCAGGCCCTGCAATATGCTCAAAGCAGGCACTTCGCTGTTATCAATCACATAGTCAGGCCCTACAATACGTTCAAAGTACGCACCTTACCATCATCACAAAGTCAGGCCCTGCAATACGCTCAAAGCAGACACCTAACTATGACAATCACAAAGCATGCCCAAGAAACCTCGTAGCACTCGCTACATTCATACCATGTTTCACACATCACATTTTCCTCATTGCAAGATTGACCACATGGGTCAGAGCAAAAACACTTATCATTTCAATCATGGGGTATATATTAGCTCTCACTAGATGGGGGAGGACACATCCCTCAAGCAAAGTTCCACACAGTTATCATACAAAAAGGATCTCTAAGGATCCCCCAAATCAATTGCATACAATTTAAGCACAATCAGACAATAAAGGTTCAAAATCTATTATATATGCCAAAATATGGTGTTACAATGAGAGGAAACAAGGTCCAAAAAAACTTTAGATTTTACATTCCAATCAAAACACATTCTAGTTCTCCGAAGTCGAGGCCTTAACTCCTTCTCCATCTAGTGCAAAGACCTGACCCTGGTGATTAGGTTTGGGATCTCTCTTCAATGTCGGGCAATCTCTAATCAGGTGGCCTGACTTGCCACAGTTATAACATATCTTGGTCTTCAGCCAGCACTCAGAAGTCGCATGGCCCTGCTTCTTGCAAGAGGTACAATGCATGAGCTGGCTCTACTTGACGCCGCCCTAGAAGTACTTTTGAGCCTTGTCATTCCTCTGACTTTCCTTTTCTCGTGGACCCCCAGAGGGTGGAGCCCTATCCTTCACTTCTCTTTCCTCAGTCGATAGTCATCACAATCTTTTTCCACCTTCCTGGCCAGATCCACCAATCGAGAGAAAGCCTTAAGATTGGCCGACAGAACTCTCCCTTTGATATCAGGCTGCAACCCTCTCTCGAACTTATTCGCTTTTCTAGCTTTCGTGTTGATGATATGTGGCACGTATCGGGGATAACTTTGAAAATTTTACCACATATTGATCAACGATCAGATCCCCTTGTTGTAACTCTATGAATTCCACCTCCTTCCTTTCCTTTACCGATTCAGGGAAATATTTTTCATTGAAGGCCTCTAGAAATTCTTCCCAAGTAGGTATTATCTCATCCTCTTCGCAGGCTTACTGGATCGAGCACCACCAATGTTTGGCATCCCCTACTAACATGAAGGTACCTAGTCTCAACTTTTGCTCGTCTGAGCATTGTGGGACTCTAAAGATATTTTCCACTTGCATTAACAATCTCTCTGCTTTTTCTACTCCCCCAAGCCCCAAGAAAGTCGGAGGCACCAGCCTCCTAAACGTTTCTATCAAGTTGTTGTCAGTCTGGTCAGGGGCAGGGGTAAACAGGGCTAGCTTTGCTTCCTTCATCATCTGTTTCATAGCCCCTAAGGTCCTGACAAAATCATTGAGGGCTTTGATGTTTTCATTACTAGAACTTGCATTATTGGCCTGCATCCTCAGCATCTCCAACCTAAGACACAAGCACTCAGTTACTAATCTATCCAAAGCTAGAATGGGACCCTCGACAAACCCATGACCTATATTTGATCCATTGTAGGTGGAGCCTCTGGTTATTATACTGGTGGATTCTGATGACGAGGTGGTGCCCATCCAAGTAGTTGTTGAGGAAAAGAGAGGCATGCTCAAGGAGGAGCTTGACAATTTTTATAATGCCCAAGGTGCTTTGGTATAATCAAAGGACCAGATGCCGCTAAATTCTCAGCCAGAGAACTTGCCTTTGCTGATGTCAATGGTGGAAGGGGCTGAATCAAAGATGGTAGAGGATGTCATTGAAGAGAGTAAGATTACTTCAATGTTCGATGTTATGGGGATAGACTTTGATGTGATGTTGGGGGTTGTTTACAACGAGGTCAAAGACAAACAGAAGGCTAGTAAATTGGCTGAAGCAGCTAAGGAGAAGGGACCTGTGGACTCCGTTAATTCTCAAAAGACCTCTGTCAATGATTTGGGCAAATCTAAAGCTAAAGGCTCTCCTAAGCCATCGAGGTCTTCGGCCATGATTGCTATGAGTGGAATTTCTATTGGTGTCCCTCAAGTAAGGCCTACCAATTCGGGAAATATTTCTTTGGTGGAGCAGTGTAGTGGCCTCTCCTCTTCATAATCTTCGTCGACTGATTCGTCTACTATTTCGCACTCTGCTGCTTTGAAGGAGGCCCTTATTCTTGAAGAAATCTACTTTGGACCATGTAGTGAAGGAGGTACTTCTTATTCTAAACCTTTTTAATGCTTATTCTGTCATGGAATGTTAGGGGCCTAGGGGACCCCAAAAGAAATAAGTGGATTTATCTTTTCTTGTTAAATAATATAATCCAACTGTTCTTATTCTGTGAGTGACTAAACTTCCCAGTCCCTCTGTTTTGAGATTCATGGAAATTTGGAGCTCAGGGGCAGTGGATTGTGTGGGTTTTGATGCAGTGGAGGCTACTGGGGGATTATGGATTCTATGGGATCCTTTAATCCTACAAATTTTTTATTCTGTTGCAAGGGATGGTATGATTTTTTTGGGTTTCAAGGGTCATAAGTCAGGATTTTCTTAGGGTTTACTAAATTTGTATGGGCCACATACGTTTGCCTTAAAAGAACTTTTTGTAAGTAATATGGTTGATATTCTGTAATCCTTTAATATCCCTATATGCATTGGAGGAGATTTTAAACTCGCTAGATAAATGGATGAGTACCTTTCTCTAGGGTGATCCATTACTACTGCTATTAGCTTATTTAATTGTTTTATTGAAGGTCATTCTTTGATGGACTTTCCTATGTCAGGTGCAACCTTTACTTGGTCTAGTAGTAGCTTATCTTACCTCGCCATGTTTAACTTAGATAGATTTTTGGCTTCTAGTAGTTGGGTGGATGCATTCCCATTGACATCTGTTAAAGCTCTTCCTTGCCTCTCCTCAAATCGTACGTTCATTATTCTGAATACTGCATTTATTAAGGGGCGCCTAAGCCATTTCGTCTAGAGATTGGATTGCTTGAGAACAACAAGGCTGTAGAGCTTATTAGATCCACCTGAATAAACTCAGTGGCCTAGGAATCTATGGAGTATCAATTGCACAAAAAATCTCCTTAATATCAATCATAGGCTATTTTATGGAAGAAAGCTAATAATTATAATGTGAATGCCAAGTTGGAGGAATCCTTGCTAGCTATTGAATCCATTAATGACTCAGCTCAAATCAAATCCATTAAAGAAATGCTAGAATGAAGGACTTTAGTGAGCTGCTTAAATTAGAGGAAATCTATTGAAATCAAAGGTCTAATGATAAGTGGCTTAAGGAGGGTAACCATAATACGAAGTTCTTCCATACCATTGCAAGTGTTAGGAACTAGGAGAAGATGAAAGGATATTTCTGGCTTATCTTGTCATGGTGTTGAAGATAATGATAGCAATGGTTTAGAGTTGGCTATTATATATCATTTTAAAAAGGCATTTTCTTCTGAAGTTAGGTTTAAACCGAGATTAAATAAAGTTCCTTTCAAGGTGCTTCCAGTGGGCGTTGCTTCACAGCTGGAAGTACAGGTGTCTATAGAGGAATTGAAATCTGCATTGTTTTCTCTTTCTGGTGACAAAGCTCCAGAGCTAGATGGTTTCCTCCTTATTTTATTTCAGAAATTTGGGAATTTGGTGAAGGTGGAGCTTTTGGAGATGACAAGGGGTTTTTCAATGGGGGGAGAAATGTTTAAAGGAGTTAATTCAAATTATGTTGCATTAATTCCCAAAAAATCTATCATTGCAGAGTTATCTGATATTAGGCCTATTAGCCTTTTCTCGAGTATTTATACAATTATTGCTAAAATTTTGGTGATAAGGCTTAAAGGGTTTCACCCATCAATTATTTCTGATCCTCAAGCAGCTTTTATTCAAGACTGTCTCATCTCGGATAGTGTGTTGGTAGCATAGGAGTGTGTTCATTCAAGAGTTTTAAGCCATCTTCTAGAGGTAGTGGTTAAACTAGATATGTAGAAGGCTTATGATAGGGTTGAATGGGGTATTTTGAATAGAAATTATGAAACAAATGGGTTTCTCTGATAGATGGACAAGTTGGACAAATGGCTCTATGTCATCTTCCTATTTCTCTATTTTAATTAATGGTAGCCCAAAAGGCTTCTTTAGGACCACCAGGGGTTTACTCTAAGGTGATCGTTTGTGCCCTTTCCTCTTTACAATTTATGTTGAATGTGACCGTTTGTCCCCTTTCATCTTTATGATTTATACCGAGTGCTTTAAATAGATGATAAATAATGTGGAGAATGCAGGTACATTTTTTGGGTTTTTACGTTGCGGCAGATGGACTTTGTGTATCCCACCTTCAATATGCTGATAATACATTAATTTTTTACCAAGCAGATGTTGATCAAGTGTCTAATATTGCTTGCTTTTAAATTGTTGTGAAGTAGCGGTGGGGATCAAGGTTAATTTTGATAAGACCTCTCTTATTGGTATTAACTTTAGGGAAGAGTTAGTTAAGAAGTTTATTGTGGCTTTGGGGTGTAAAGTGGGCTCTTTTCCTTTTATTTATTTGGGGATTCCAATTTATGTTGGAAGGGCACCAATATCGGTTTGGGATAATGTTTTACATAGAGTCCAAGTCAAACTGGAACTATGGAAACCAAAATATTTATCTTTAAGAGGAAGAGTAACTCTTTTACAGTCATACTTGGCAAATTTACCAATCTACCAAATGACAGTTATGGAAATGCCAACCTCTATAGTAAAGAAAGTAGAGAAGAAGATGAGAGATTTCTTGTAGGGTTCAGACGCTGAGAATAAGAAATTTCATCTTCTCGATGGGATAGAATATGTACACCAAAAAGTGCTGGTGGATTGGGTATAAGAAAGGTGGGGTTAGTCAACCAAGCTTTGTTATCCAAATCATGGTGGCATAGCCTTACCCTTAGGGATCAATTATGGAACAAAATCCTTACCCAAAAATATGGAATAGATAGGCTTGGTGTTTGGATTGGGGGTGGGGTAGAAATCAGAGCAGTTCATGTTTTTGGCGTGCTATTTTCTTATGTAAATAGCTAATTCTCAGCAATATAAGATGGGTTGTTGATGATGGTAGAAATATCTCTTTTTGGCACAAAAAATGGGTTGGGGATATGCCACTTAAATGGGTCTTCCCAGAGGTGTTTAATAAATTGATGCAGCCTAATGCAAAGGTGTCTGAATTGGTTGAATTTAGGGGTGATGGAATGGGGTGGAATGTTAACTTCAACTATCATAGGGTTTATGAAACAACTCTGTCTAGTTTTTTTTACAAGGAAGTGGAGGATGAGGTTGTTTGGGAACTTGAGTCTAATGGCCTTTGCTTGGTTAAATCACTTTAATGTTTGCACTTTCTTGATCGGGTTAGATGGTCTTTACCCCAAGTGGCTACTTTCTAGAAGTGGTCTATCCCTCATAAACTCCAGGCTTTCCTATGGTTGGCTGTACAAAATAAGATTCTGACCTTGGATAATCTTATTAAGAGAGGTAAGATTCTCCCAAATCTATGTTTGATGTGTAAAGGGGATGGTGAATCGGGGATGGTGAATCAGGGCCCCATCTCTTTTTGCACTATTCCATGGTAAAAAGAATTTGGTACTAGTTTTTTGCTTGAGAAGGGGTTTCAATGGCCATGCCTCAAAGTGTGTTCGGAGTGGCTACCAATCTTAATTTTTTGCGCCTCCCCAAGGCTGGAAAGAGTGTGTGGCAAATTACCTTAGCTGCGATTTTGTGGGAAGTTTGGTAAGAGAAGAATAGAAGAACCTTGGAAGGGGTATGTCTACCTTTTGATAGAATACTCAACACAAGCAAGCATACTATCTGGTGATGAGTGTCTGTTGTTCATGAGGTACAGGCCATTGAAGGCATAATGCTCGACTCGTTCTGAGCCAATCTGTATTTTTGAAGCATCACGACACTTAAACAACCATTATAACCACAATTATCTAAGTATCGTGATGGTTCTAATGTTGCCCCATTGTCATGGTCATAATGGTACCATGATAACTTAAGCCCCACACCAAGAGCATTTGAACCCTCAATGACCATCATGGTATCCAGTCAACGGTGATGCCTTTACAAATCTACGACCGTCATGAAGGGTATTTTCATTAAAAAAAATACAAACAGTGGAGAAATGGAGTATGTATGCGATATTAAAAAACTTAGAATTCATTTTTAATAGTCTCATAAAAAGGTATATTTTTTGTCATTTTCTTAAAATATATTATTATTGCATTATGTTTCAAAAGCACATGTACAATGCCAAAACAACATGCATCTCTTTGTGCTCCCTCCCTTTAGTTTTGCTCCCATAGAAGTAAATTGTAAAGTTCTTTTCTCGAGCAAAAGACTAATTTTTTATCTGAATTTTGGGATATGCATAGAATTACCTACGAGTCATTTCAAGAAAATGTATTTTTAAGAATTTAAAGATCTATATTTGACAATAAAAAATTGGATGATATAGTCAATCCTATAGCATGATTTTGTTTAGACACTCCTTGAATTAACTTTCAAATTTCTCATAATTGGTTGTTAGTTGGGCAGGTTATATGCCTAAAGTCTAGGTTCCAACAAATTAGGGGAAATTATGAATCTTTAGTACTCAAAATTCATGGGTTTTCAATATCAGAGATTTCTATCTTCAATTTCTCAAATTTACAAATTGGACTTTCTTTAATGGAAAATATATAATGAGACCATTTACCTTTGGTACAAGGTGGTCACAATTAATCTTGACCTTTGGATGGGAAATTGGGCAGCAGCATTTATTTCATTGACAAAGCTCAAGCTTCAAAAGAAATTTTCTCAATCTTTGTAACACACCCAAGCTATTAGCTTTCACGTCGGATGGTTGTAAGTAATAGTGACCTCCCCATATCAAAGGTAAATGATCTTATTGTATACAATCTCGTTTTTAAAATATAGACGTGTTCCTATTTTTAAAAAATTTGAAATATGCTCCTCTGATTAGAGCATATAATCCTGTCCAAAAAGAGAGAAGAAGAAAAGAATATTCAAAATCTTCCTTCGCGGAGGAGATCTGTATCTTATCGAACAAAAAAAAAAAAACTCAAATTAAATTATCTATATCAATGTTGCATAAGGATACCATTATGTGCTTCGTTGTGTATAGGCATTTAGGTGTCTAGTGCGGAAGGCAAAAAAATCAATACCTCGCCACACATCAGCATAATAATTTGGGAAAATTATAAAAACCCCCCCGAAATATACATTCTACGCAACTTCCCTCCAACTAAATTTTTTTTCTCAATTTTTACTCCAAAATGAACTTTTATAGCAAATACCCCCCAAATCAAAAAGTTATACTTCTTATGAAAATGCCATCCCCCGTACAGAAGAAATTTTGTTGGGCCATAGACTCCTGAACATAGTATCGGATCAAGAGAAAAAATCAGACTGCCTATAAATAAGTGTTGACCGCCTTTAAAAAGTGCCGGACTGAGAGAAAAAAGTGTCGGACAGCCAATATTACTGGACCACCTTTATGAAGTGATGAACCGCCTTTAAAGTGTTGGACCACCTTTTTAAAGTGACTTTTTGACAAAAGGGTTTTTTTGTTCAAAAACATTATGACCTTTTTACTTGAGGGTTATTTACTATAAAACTTGGCTTTGGGGTAAAAGTTGCAAAAAAAGCGTTTGGTAGGTAAGAGGTTGTCTAGAAAGTCTACTTTTGAGAGGTATCTGCAACTTTCCTTAATAATTTTCTCTTTTACTTTTTTTTAATAAGATTCAAACTAAGATATAACAACAGATCAATTAAGTTTGAGCTTGATTCCTATATGGTGTATTACTCTCCAGTTCTCCACGATATAAATCCACACTACCACGCATGCAAGTAGATATGTAACATCTAGAGAGAGAAAGTTGGTGATTTTTAGGAGTGGCAACAAGTTGGGTATGGGTCGAGTCCGGCTGGATCCAGATCTAGACCCGAATAGTATTCAGTTCCAGGTTTTGGACTCGGACCTGACTTGTCGGATCGAAAAGTTGGACCCATACTCTTACCCTCGAGTCCCAGGTCTATCCTGTCGGGTCTTTGGTCTAGTCGGGTCCATTGCCACCCTTACTATGAGCTTTTGTTTTTTTGTTTGTTGTTTTTACCCTTTTTTACCATCATATACACATATTATTGGCAACAATGTCACAATCACCCGCAATTAGATTTCAAGTTGTCTGATTTATCGTTCAACAGCCAAAGATCACTTCGAGTTCTTATTGCGTATGATCTTTTAATACATTCCCTTGTTATCTCACCCAATTTCAGGAAATAGTTTCTCACTTTATATAAATCAGTTGTAAAATTACAAAGGATTACTGGAAATCTAGGAATTTCAAATGGACTACAAAAAAATTGTTGGCAATTTCATTTTATTGGAAAACTGTTGGATAATTGTCACACTATGTAAAATTTTGAATCTTTCTGGTCTTTGGATATCTAGTTTGGCTAGTTTCTTTTATTAGAATCCAACTTGTTTTTACATTATCATGTAAACTAATTTAGATTAACTACAATGAATCTGAAAAACAGTTTGTGTTTGTGTTTGTGGACTAGAGTTGAAGGAAATACTCTTATTTATTTGTGTAAAACAGGGGTTTTCATGAACTTTGAAATAGTTTTTGGATTTTGATCTTTTTGTGAAAGGCAAGGGAAGGAATTTTGATATTATTTCATATTTTTGGTCATTCAGTTTTATTATGGTCCAAATAAAAAAAAGTGTTTACCTCCCTGAAACTGCCAGAGTATATTTTATCAAATTATGCTTCACTACAAAAGATAGTCAAATTGAAAACTATGATATTTTCTGTTATGAAAGGAAATAAAAAATTGTAGCTCTCACACATTTTATTTTTCTCTCTTTCTTTTTTTCCTCATGTGTTGAGTCATTGATTTATAACCTTGCTCAATATTTATTTAGATAAGGATTTCTCGTTCCTTAGCACATACCAGTTGATTTTCAAAAGATGCTAGATTATTTCTTTGCTTTGTTTTAGACATCATTCTGTGAGACTCAGGTCCACTCGGACTCAGTCATGTTACTCGGCCTCGCCCAAACTTGCTCTATGGACGAGACCAAGCAGAGTGGGTTTGACAGCAACTCACCCCACCCTAATAGAGCTCTTAAAAAAATTTAAAAAATTTAAAAAAAATAAAAAAATGTAAACAAGGGAAAACTCCACTATATTAGTTATATTAACCTTAAATTGATGAGAGAGGATGGGCTATACGCAAAACGGATGCTCCAAAGAACATGAAAATGGTGTTTTATGATGCTTATATTAATTAGAGTTGCGATCCTTGAAATATGGCAGCTTAAGATACTTGAATATCATTCCTTGAGATGTTTTATATGCACAATTTGCTGCATTCTTGAAATATGTACTTGCTCAGGTTTGTTGAGATATTAAATATTCTTTGATCATGAGAAGGTGAAGAAGTTATTAGTCTTCTAAATGTGTATCAATGGGGTGACTCAGAGATGGGTTTTCTCAAATTGTATTTAGTTAGAACTTGCATAACATTTAGTGGTGATCATCTGATGGAAAAAAATAGATTGGGTTATACAAATATCAATTGTGATATTTTTTGTTCTACTGAGGGGTTGTCGTTAACAAATGTAGGAATCCTGGACATTAGCCTCTCTCGGTCTCTTTTTCTTTTTTTTTTGTAGCCATGTTTAGTTTTTCTTTTTTTTTTTGTACCCATGTTTAGGGTCTGAAGCCACAACCGCAAGGTTGCAACATTGAGGGCCTTCCAGTTAAGTATGGTTTTGAACCATCCATCATCTTGAGCCGAACATACAAGCAAAGAAGTAGATCACCATCTACAGATGTTGCGTCGTGTACTAGATTCTGCAAATTATCGACATGTTTTCAACAATAGAGATGACAACAGAGATGCAAAGCATCTTGTTTCATACTCCTATTTAGATGTTTGAATTGGGTTCTAACACAATCTTACTGAAGATGGTAGGAGAGATCTTCCCCAATAAGTCAGGTTTGTTGATCATGAAAGACAAAACCAAGAGACGCCATGGAACCCTTTAATTTGTAATGTGTTGACAGTACATCGTAAAAAGAATTTGACTTTGTGCTGAAAGATTAGTGTGAAAATTTTGTGTGAACAGGGTTTCTTTTGGGTATGTCAATGGGGGAAAAGGCCCCCTATCCGATTTTTCATTAATTAAAATAAAAAAGAATTAGAATTCGTCATACAACCCTAAAATTGGGCAGTTGCACCAAATCATGGAATAGTAAAGGACTCATAAAGTCTGGTGGACGGTGGCGCTATACAGTAACACCGGGGCCCACAACTGCTCTTTTGGCTAGAGCATCAACAACCATATTTGCCTCACGATAAACATGCGTAATGGACCATTGAAAGTTTGGTACAGCAATTTGTGTGAATAGGTTTGACATGTGTTGGGTACAATTTTAAAAAAACCTGAACAAAGATCTCCAACTCAAACTACATTCCTCTAGATTTATATATTTCTTGTTTTTTGACCCACTTTCAACAAAGATCTCCAACTCAAACTGCATTCCTCTAGATAGATGCCATCCCATTTTTTTTTAAGCTATTGTCAAATAGGACCTCTAGGATATAGGTGGACAGACACAATTTATATATTTCTTGTTGTTTGACCCACTTTGAACAAAGGTCTCTAACTCGAACTATTTTCCTCTAGATAGATACCATCTCATTTTTCATCTTGCATGGCAGTCTAACATCTTTCCTCGTGGATCACTACCTAATCCCTGGGGCCTTGGAGTTAGTAGCCCTTTTCTGGCACATAAACATCGCGACATTGATGGTGTTACTTAACTGAACAAAGATGTTTTACTGGTAGTTTTCTAGTAAATTGTAGGCAGGGTACATTGTTGTGCGCGTATTTTGTTTGCCTTTGTCTCATACTTTCTTACTTTTTAGGTTTGACGTTGAGCACAAACCCTCTTTTACCATTCATCCGTGCCAAACTTGTTATTGCCAAGCACTTAATATCCACATTCTCACTTCATTCTAAGCTCACTAGACATGTGATCTTGTATTGTTACACATTGTACACTTGGTTTGTACAAATTTACACCTGCCATGTACTTTGTCAAGGGTCCTTCACATCACGAAGGAGAGCTAAAATTTTGAGGCATTCAAAAGAGAGGCGCATTACCCCTTGAGAGTAGTTAATGAGAGTGCCCTATATCAAAGAAGGGTCCCTATCTATAGTGATACTTGTGATTTCCCTTGAACCCTGCCTTTTCAGGTTACTACCCTTGGTTGTGTCCTTGATGCAACTTGACATTCCTTTCCTATTTCTTTATTGATTACGAAAACAAAGGTTGTGGAGTAGATCAGGATTGAGTTTTGATCGGCTCACTACGTCTTCAGTTGACTTGGCAAGTGTTATCCAAGTAAAACTTGTATCCCCATAGCCCAATAACATATTAAAGAAAATGATGATTCAGGATCTAATTTAGTCTTATAAAAAACTCAAGAAATCTTACGACTCAGCTGAATTTTTTCTATGGAAAGCTTAATTGGTTTACGACTTGTCAAGTACCTTGAGTTGACACTGACAAGTGTTCAATATTAAAACCGAGGTTTTTAATGGTTGGAGATAAGCCCAATCATATGATTGAAGACATTCACCATTGCCCTCTATGCTAATACGAGTTGTTGACCTTAACTGCCCATGCCTTATGAAAATTTCACAAGGACCAAATGCACATGCCTCTGCCATTTTTAAACTGACTTTAGCTTCTTCTTTCTTGAGAACATTTGTATTGATCGAAAGGATAAATACAATGAGATAAAAGTAAATCCAAGAGTATCTTAAGTAAACGGAACTCCTGGTAAAAAAGAATAGGTCATCAGACCCTATACAAAATGGGTTATAAAATTATCCCCTTACACAGTGTACTGCAACTGTACATAAAATAAAGAGAGTAGCTAACAAAAAATCCCAGCCCACAAAAAAACCCTGCCTCAAAAGGAAGCACGTGCTCTGTAACCACCCGAAGCTAAAAGGGCATATTCTTCAACATGGACCTTGGCTCCGTCCTTGACCATCAGATCCGCGAACCCGTTCGATGTCCTTGAGATATGCTTCCATAAGATGGACGTGTCCCTACAAAGATGCTCAATCTCATCATAAATAGACACAAGATACCAGGGATGAGTAGCTTTCCTTGAAGCCCAAGCAATAACGTTTTTAGCGTCTCCCACTACTAACAATAATTGTCCCCAACAACGGTCAAAGTTTTGTATGCCTCTAAGTAGAGCCATTGGTTCGGTGAACTGAGAGTCTTGGATGCCGAGATATTCAGAGAAGGTAAAAAATACATTTTGTTAGTGATCCCTAAAAACTCCACCTGCCCCTGAATGGCCTGGGTTTCCCAAAGAGCAATCGTCAAAATTCAATTTGACTGCTCCTTGGGGAGGAGGTTCTCAGGCCTTTGAAACTTCATTTTTCTTTGGTTTGTGAAGTAGGATATGGTCCCACTGCGGTATAAAGAAGTCCGCAGGGATGCCCTTGAAAAAATGGTGGTTTGAAGCCCAAAAGGTTACAAAGGATGTAACCTTATGGAGGAGAAAGGGGGCTAGACAGACCCATCCTCAAAATATTATGGTATTTCTTTCTTTTCAAATAGTCCAAATTGTTGCTGCCACCACGGCTTTCCATAGGATTCAGCCTACCTTCAGCCAGTGTGATGCCAAGTTCAAGGCCATAAGGTCTTTAACGGTTGGAGGTATTACCCAAAGGACCCCAAATAGTTGCAACACTAGGCACCATAGATCTTGGGCTTCGTTACAATGTAGGAACAGATGATTGTTCTATTCCTCTTGACTCAAACACATGATGCATCTATTGGGACTAGGGATTCCTTTCTTTTGAAGTTGATCCACAGTACGAGCCTTTTTAGAACCTGCAATCCAATTAAAAGTTTGCACCTTTGGAGGTGCAATAGACTGCCAGACCTGTGCTAGAATCGAAGTTGGGTTGAGGGGGAAGGTTGGTGATTGGATTAGCTTTTTATAGAAAGAAGCGACTGTGAACTCCCCTTTAGGAGTAGGGGACCATACCAGTTTATCTCTACCCAAGATGGAAATAAAAGTGTTGTGTATCGTTGTGAGGAGAGAAAGGAATTCATTATATTCGCCCTTAGAAAGATTCCTTCTGAAAGTTGGATGCCAAACTCTTCTTCCTCCATCCATTCTTAACTCCTCTTGTATTGTAGCCTCTCTATACAAAGTCGTAGAGAACAGAGAGGGATAGGAGTCCCTCAACCTATCCATAGGTCAGTCCAGAATCGCACTTTACTTCCTTCTCTTGGGTAGAATCTAATAAACTTCTTGAAAAGTTCAAGGGTGCCAATAAAGGACCTCCAAACCCTTGAAGCATTAGACCTAGGTTTTTTCTCTGGGATCCAAGAGTAGTCTGGAATATTATACTTGTGTAGCAACACCTTGGCCCAAAGTGAGTCAGGCAAGATTTTGTTTTCTTAAGTTTCTAATCCCCAACCCTACCTTGGTGTTTAGGGAGGCGTACCTTTTCCCAAGAAATAAGGTAGAATTTGGTTTTCTTCGCCTGTCCTGACCAGAGGAAGTTCCTCATGAGCTGGTCAAGAAGTTTTACCGTAGAGACCGGTATTTGAAAGAGGGACATCATGTACACAGGTGCATTGGCCAAAGTAGCCTTGATAAGGCTGGTTCTTCCTACTTGTGACAAGTATCTCTCTTTCCAACCAGCCAACCTTCTGTCGACCTTATCTAACACTTTGGACAAAAGTCTCTTTTTTGGTTTTTCGAGACCAAGGGGAAGACCCAAGTAGGAAGTAGGGAGGTCTCCTACTTGACATGCACAGTTTGGGATGAGCTCCCTGGTTTGGGTGGTGATGATAGTTATACCCATCATTTTCGATTTCTCCATATTAACCTTGAACCCGGTGGCAAATTGGAAGCATTTGAGGTACATTATGAGGTTTTCGACTTCAAAAGAGGAGGCATTTAAAAAGACTAGGGTGTCATCTACATATTGCAGATGTGACACAGTAGGCCCTCGACGATAAGACTTGAAGCCTGAAAGAAGGCCAGCTTGGTAGAGATGATCTAGTAAGCGGCTGAAAACCTCTGCCGAGATAGCAAAGAGAAAAGGGGACAGATGGTCCCCTTGGCATTGACCTCTCGATGAGGGAAAGTAGCCTTTGGGAGTCCCATTTATGAGGATTGAAAAATTTGGGTGGGAGTAACACCCTCTCATCTAAGTACGCCATCTATCTCAGAACCCCATTCAAGCCATTGTCTCATCCAGTATCGACCAAATTACATGGTCGTTTGCTTTTTCCCAATCAATTTTGAAATGAGACTAGGTTTTTGATTCGATGCCTGAAATGGATGCATTCATTTGCGATCATGGCTCCATCAAGGATTTGCCTATTTTTTATAAAGGCCTACTGTGAGGGAGAGATGACCGACGGGAGGACCTTCTGAAGTCTAGAGGCCAGGACCTTAGATAGAATTTTATATGAGGAGTTGAGCAAACTTATGGGGTGAAAAACCTTAATTTCCTTAGCCCCATGGACCTTAGGGATTAGCGTAATGAAGGAGGCATTGATAGATTTATTGAGAATACCCCGCTGGAAAAACTTTGCAAAGAAATTTAAGAAATCCATGCGAAAAGTATCCTAAAAAACCTTAAACGGTGCCACAGGAAATCCATCAGGCCCAGGAGCTTTGCCTTTGGCTAGGTCATCCAAATCCTTAAGAATTTCGTCTTCAAGGAATGGGCATTCTAGCCAAGTTGCTTGCTCTTCTGAGAGGGTCAGAAAATCTAAGTCAGCCATAGCTGGTCTACGACTAGAGGGACTTGAGTATAGGTTCTTGAAAAAATTTAAGATTGCTGATTCAATCTCCTTACGTTGGTCTAAGACAAGGTTGTTTACTTTGATGGTAGAGATTGTATTGTCCCTCTGGTGACAGTTGGCAATCCTATGAGAAAACGGGTATTGTGATCGCAGTTTTGAGTCAGTTAACTCTTGACCTTTGGTACCTATAAATCTCTTTTTTGTCAACGTGGACAAGTAATTAAGTTTGGTTTGGGTTCAGAGCTCAGCTTCAGAAAAAGATAGAAGGCATGATTCTTCAATGTTGTCTAGGTCTTGCAGGGTCTTAAGAAGGTCAGACTTTATTTGGGAATAGTTTCCCAAAACGAATGACTTCCAACACTTGAGTGAGGCTTTAAGAAGTTGAATTTTCGATTGTAGTCTAAACCCTACTCTACCTTTAACTTGGGCAGAAAAAGAATTCCACCAGGTAGGGATCAGAGTTCAGAGAGACCTTTCTTCCAGCCAGGCCAGTTAAAATCTAAAGCGTTTAGGTCCCCTGCAAAGAGGTAAGGTTGACAAAAGAATAAGGAAATGGTCAGAGACAAGCGTGGCCATTGCATGAGATCTCAGGAGCTCTTCCTCCCATTCTGGATAAACATAAATCTATCCAACTTGGATAGAGAGGGTTGGGAAGAGTGACTGGACTAGGTGTCTATTTCCTTGAAGAGGGATATCAAGGAGATCAGTCCTAGAAATAAAATCAGAGAAGTCCAACATGCCTTGGGAAACCCGACTGCTGGTGTTTTGATCATGAGACCACGTGGTAATGTTAAAGTCCCCACCCCGGCACTAGGTAGGATGAGGTAGGGCAGCGATATAATCCAATTCGGACTAGAAACGTTGCCTATATGTCGAGTTACAGGGGCCATAGATGGCCGAGAATTTCCATGCAAGGCCGTCCAAGAGTCTGGACAGCAAAATGGTGACTAAGAAGTCCCCTAGATGTGATGATTTCAAAAGATGATTGGTTGGGTCCCAAATAACCCAGATACCCCCTGAAGCACCTATCGTAGGTAAGGCTACCCAATGGCATGGTCTCCTACCCCATACCTGACGAACTTGGAGAAGGGAGGGCTCATGGCGCTTAGTTTCGGTTGCTAGAATAGTGGGACGGTGTTTGGAAGTGAGGTCCTTAATGGGCTTTCTTTGCGAAGGTTGACTCAGACCTCTAATGTTCCAACAGACTATCTTCATGAAGAATAAGCAGGGGAGGGGATGGAGGCAATCTGGGTGAATGCCTCATAGGACCGCCTAGGAGGGGAAGGGGGGGGGGGGTGGGAGAAAGCCCTTCAAAAGTTGAGGGGCCCTGAACAGCTAAAGAGGAAAAGAGGTTGAGAAGCACCCTCTTTCCTTTGAAACCGACCTTCATGAGGCTTTGGGAGTCGGCGAGCATGAAGTGATGAGCTGGACCTTCTGAGCCATCATGTTGGAATCCCATCACGCGGTACATGTCTTTCATCCTTTCTAAGTCACGGTTAGACCCTTCCCCATCGACCCCCTCAACTCCTGAGTTTACTGAGGGAGGAGAGAAGGGAGTAGAGGAATCCTCTAGTGGTGGGTTAAGGTGATCCACGTCGACCTCCCCGTTTAAAGCCACAAATGAGGGGGGAGAGATGAGCTGGACAGCAGGCTCAGACAACTCCATCTCTTGCTGATGGGGTGAAGGGGGAAGGGAGAAAGGTAGGTAGAGAGCAGAAGGGAGGGCAGGAGAAGCACAGAGTGGGGGGGAAGAGAAGGCAAGAGGGGGAGGGGGTGGAGAAATAGGAGATGAAGGGTGAAGGAACGAAGGCTCAGGGAGAGGAGAGACGAAGGAAGGGGCAAAAAACCAGGGAAGACGGAAGGAGAAGTGTAGGTAACGTGAGAAGGAGATGTAGCAGGGAAGGCGGTGGGGGGGAGGTGGGTAAGGTAGTGGGTGACCTCAATAGATTAGTGGGTACACGAAAAGCCCAGTGATGGGAGGACTGCATCCTGTGCATCCTAACAATGTGGGGAGAATAACCAGGGGTGCAGTTCATAGAAGGGTAAGCAAAGGGGGAATAGTCTAGTTTCCAAAGGGGGGGGGGGGAAGAATCCATGAGGGGAGAAGGGAGAGACAATAGGTTAGGAGCGGTAGGAGAGTGGGAATCAGTCACGGAGGGGCCCTTAAAAGAGGGAGAATGGTTGCAGAGCTAAGGCAGAGAAAGAGAGGAAGCGAGGGAAGAAAAGGTTGAGGGACGTGGGGGAGGGGGAGGAGGAACAAAAGAGGTAGAAGGAAGAGGACCCACTAGGAAGGTTGCAAGCTGCCAAAAGGACACGTGGCAACCCGGGAGGGAGGCGAAGAGGCCGAGGAAGGCTCGAGGTTAGGGGCTTGACCCTCAGATAAAAAATTGAAGGGGTCTGAGGCACAAAGGAAAGATGGAAAGGAGAATGAAATTAATGGAGAGGGGATAAGAAGGGGTGCGTGGTGGCCAACCCAAAGGAGGGATGGCCAGTTGGTAGCAGGGCAGAGAGAAGGACGACAGGTGGCGAGTGGGCTGTCAGTGGGGTAGGTAGGACGGCGGCTGGCTGACCAGCTGGCGGGAGGGTGAGCGATGGCACAATGGTAGACTCTGCCGTAAATGAGACAGGAGCAATCGGGGCAGAAAGGCGAGTGGTCCAATCAAGGGGTTAGTGGGGAGGCGGCTAGCTGTCCAGTTGGCGAGAGGGTGACAGGCAACATGGCAAGAGCGATCACAGGTGGTGTGGTAGACGACCCCAGCAATGTGGCATAGTCAGGCTAGGGTCCACGGGAACGCCTGAATAAGGGACCTCGATGGAAGCAGAAATGGGCTCTTTACCTGGTCATCAAGGAGGCCAAACAAAGGAAGCAGCAGGGGAGGTGCTCGAGGCACCCAAAAGGGCTGCGGGGGAAGTCGGGCCAGGGGGATGGCTCTGGCGAGGACACTGACCTTGAGAGGGACACTGATTCTGAGAGGGACATTGACCTACTGGGTCGCTTGTCATGCTCTTGCCTTTAGCCCAACGGACTACGAGGGCTCGAGGGGCTCGAGGCTGCCAGATGAGCTTATTGGAAGTGGAGACAGGAAGATCCATGGCCGGGTCAAGGCGAGGGTTGGCTACGCCCCGCTGATGGCACCTCTTGAGAGTACGTTTCTTGTGAATCACGGGAATCCAAGCAAGAGGATTCGGGGGCTGAGAACAAGGGGGGGCATGGTTGAAGAAGCAGGAGGAAGGGGGAGAGGCTTCTGTCCAAGATAAAAAGACGCCGAAGAAAAGAGACTGCACTTCGAGCCATAAGTTGGTAAGGATAGAACTGGAATCCAGAACTTCGATGAGTAGGCGAATGGAACCGAGGGTAAGAGTCTCAATGGATTTCCAGTGAATTGCAACTAAATCATTGTAAGCTTCAGCTATCTTAGAGAAGGTCACAGGAAACCACGCATGGAGAGGAATATTATCAATGGTTAGCCAAACTCTCTTTATCTTGCAGGCTCCGGCAGATTCAGACCAGGCTGAAAGCGAAGAAAAAGCCCCGCAAAAGGTGGAACACACCGGGGATTTAAGAACAAGTTGTGCCATCTCCGGAGAGGGAAAGGAGAGTAAAAACGAGCCTCCATTCATACGTCGGCAGGTGAGAGACATTCGTTCCACAATTTCTTGGCCCAACGCTCTATACCTCTCACAACGTCCTGTGGAGGAAGGAAAGAAGGCACTAAGGAAGACTTTAGGTTCTCTTGCAGATGGGAAAAGGTCCCAGAACGAAGAGAAATGACACAGGGAAGAAAGTTTGAACGAACGGAGGAGCTGAGGTGAGGAACAAAGGGAGCGGTGATGGGCCTACCAGTAGGCGGAACCTGAAAGGACCAGCATGGAGCCAAAGCAAGCACATGGGAGAAAGAGACCTTGTGAGATACCTCCTTACTGCAAAGAGCTAGGGAAGGATGAAGATGAGGATGAGAAGGAAAGGTTCTGGGGTAAAGGTTGTAGATCTTAGCCCAGTTGGAGGGAGGGGGGGAGAGGCGACGACCACGACGACCCATAGTTACTGAAATACAGTCATATATTGTGCTTCTTTACACCTTCACAAAGAAAGCCCAAAACTAACTTTATCTTTGATGGTTGTACTATTCTATGACTCATAGCGTGCATCTTGTGAACATATGCATAGCTTCATGAGCTCGTATAATCCTATGTTTTTGTTTCAAGATAAAGAGTACTAAGAGGTTATTAATTATACCATGATCAAATCCTTATAATTTCGACGAAATGACGTTTTATTCCTTTTTTTTTTGTATTTAAGCTGTAATATTTTTCTTAAATATTCCGTCACAGTTTGTTCTAATCAAAAGTTGAAACTCAGTTTGTGCCAGTCTCAGACTTGAATTGGAACATATAATCTTCATGACATCAGTCAATTAAGGGACTCATTAATTAACTATCTTTCTATTATTATTATTATTTTGTGTTCATGTGATACAGTCAATTAAATGGGAAAGGGTTTGAACATCATATGTTTCTTCTTTGCATATTTCCTTTTCTCTTACATATGGCATGATCCATATGGTCTAGCAAACAGCATCGTCATAAGGGTTTTCACTTTCCAACAGTGGGTTGGAACTTGGAACCAATATGGAGGGAGATTTGAACGTAGAATTCTCATTCTCCCTCCATGTAGAATTCTCATTCTCCCTCCATCTTCATCCAACCTATTGATGAGCATGTTGTTATGATTGTCATGTTCAAGAAGGCGGATGCGGCTGCCTAGATGGCTAGGGTTCTGAGCCGCCTAGACGGGCACCGAGATACATCGATGGCCCTAAGGGAAGGGGGTTGGGTAGGGGCCATATGTTGTTTTGAGTGTATGTTTTGTGAATGTTTGTGTGTATGTGTTTAGTGTGTGTATATGAATGCGCATGTATGTATGCATGAGGTCTTGCATAAAATTCTTAAAGATCATCCTTTTTTATTTCTTTTTATTTCTTTTGGATTTGTATTTCTGAGAGAGTATCTCCACCAGTTGGAGGATATGTCGAGAGAGAGAGAGAGAGAGAGAGAGAGAGAGGGACCTCGCATCGAACACTTGGAGGCTTTTTTTTCTTCTTCTTACATGTAAAGAGTGTGCATATGGGTCCATGTGTATCTTTGTGTGTGTATGTACGTGGGTGAGAGAAAGAGAGGTCACGCATCAATCACTTGAAGTCCATCTTTTTCTTCTTCTTCATCTCATATGTTGAGAGAGCACATGGACCTAAGAGAGAGAGCGAGAGAGAGAGAGAAGGGCAATACTAGGCTTTATTTTTGTTTGGGTGAATATATATATATATATATAAGAGAAAGCACTAGGTGGGCCCCCGCCTTAGGCATGCCTGCCCAGACCCCACTGCCTAGGTGGCAAGGAGGCTGAATTTTTGCTCGTTTGATCATATTAAACTCATACTAAGGGCAATCTGAGAACATTGATCCAAATAACTTTGTTGCATGTCGTCATCATATCACTTATGGTAAATGCCTCTAGGCATTTAAACAATAGTGATGTTCCTCATAAATGTACGAATTGTTGCATGTCTTAAATCAGTACTCCTTTCTCATTGTGTTTAATGCATGAAAGGCAACTGGTTTGTTTGATATTGCATAATTGGTTGGCGAAGAGGACTTTGAGTGTCTTCTAGACAATGCTTTTGACACCTTTTTTCTTCCACGTATGAGTTATCAATGTATGCATGGAGTCTTCTAGTGCAATTTAAGTTTCAAATATCATTTTTTTTTGTTCATTTGCTTGTGCAGCATATGCCGTCCGTTATAGAAGTAGTTTCAAAAGGTGAGTTGACTCTAAGAATAAGTAGATTCAATCATCCATGTACATCTCTCTCTGCTACACTTTTATGATTCTGTCAAAGGTTCTTATTATTAATGACAAAATTGATGTTTATAGAGTACATTGTTATCAAATTAGAACCATGAATCATGATTGTGGCTTTGCGGGCCTTATTTTGTTAAATGTCAGCCGGAATTGTCATAGACTATTTTTTTTTTTTTGGCCATTTGATTACACTTGAATCCTTCTCCACTTTAGTTGGCCTGTGTAAATGCTTAATAAGATATGGGCCTCAGAGTAACAGCTTTGCGTTAGCATCAGAGTAACAGCTTTGTGTTAGCATCATTTGTCTTTTACATGTTAGCGGGTAGGAATGGAACCATTGATCTCATGTTATGGTTCCGATGCTCTGACCACCAAGACCAAGGGCTCATTCCTTCCGTACGAAGTTCAACTCATTTGAGCACCTGCACAAGAATGATGAGGCTTCTAACCTATAAAACCATATTAACTCAATGAGTACGAAGTTCAGCTCATTTGCTCGTCTGTACAAGAATGATGAGGCTTCTAACCTATAAAACCATATTAACTCAATGAAGCACAAAAAGTTTGAGAAACACCACAGGGGCAGTTTTGTTTAAATTATTGCATATGCATTTGTGAGTATTCTAAAAAGAACGTGGTGCCCATGATATCCCAAGTGTAATTGTGCAATTGTTAAATGAGTAAAGCCAAAGAACGACGAGAGAACGTTTTTTTTCTTTTAGTCTTTTTTTTTTAAAAAAATCTTGTCATTATTGTGATTATTATGCTAGCTTGGTGGATAATTAGAGTGCTTACCATCCAGGATGGACCACAAATTTGCGATTGGATAGAACCCAGTTAACATGTTAAAACATTAAGAAACAAAACAGGATATGAGAAAAGGCCAAAAAAAAGAAGACAAAAGTATGCTAAAACATCATTAACAACTTAATCCTCTTCAAAAACGCAGCAATCGACACAAAAAAAGAGATAGCAAGAAGCAAAATAAAAACGCAGCAATCGACACAAAAAAAAGAGATAGCAAGAAGAAAAATAATCACAAGTGATTGTGACCTTGCATTAAAAACAAATGGTTTTACCATATACATTTTCAAATAGAGTAAATGAGAAACGAAAAAGTAGCAACAATTAGTAAACCACACATTACAAGAAAATATATACTTTAGATGTGCTTGGAAGTCTTGCCACAACATGTGTGACCTGATCATCAATTTGATTAGTACAAATTGTTTTCGAAAGTGGGTGCAAATTAGGATTCACATCATCCGCTTCAAAGATGCCACTAAACACTTCGCACCCTCTTAATACCTTTTCTTGCTCAAAGATCTCTTATGTCCACTTGTTTATGAAGAAATGCAGAAAAAGCTCTGGTGTAACCTTTCAATAACCTGTGCCAAGCAAAAAAAGGAAACTCAAAACGTAAAAAACACTTTCTTATTTTAAATAAAAATGATTATTGGCTTTTGATGGATAGTGGTTTCATTGGAGGATAGTGTTCCATCCTCAACCCTTTTATCACAGCCCACTTCCAGAAGAGATGGCCCATTAAGTCCAAACTGGCGTCTACAACGTGGGAAGTACAAGTACCAAGAAGAAAAGGAAAAGAACTCCAAAAAATTATTCCCAAGGACTTGCAAAAGAACGTCCATTACTAAGACAGAGAAAAAAATAGACAAAGAGAACTAACCAAGTTGAATTTTTCCAAGAAGCTAAAGAAGAAATAAATAAATAGATAATTTTGAATGGTTGAAGAGAATAACAATTCCGAATCAAATGCCCGTACCTCTCCACATTGATCAAGTTGTGCTTGTTATCGGGCCAAACATGAACAGAATCATCTATGATAACCACTGCTGATTCTGTGCCTAAGACCCATCTAAGTCCCTGCATTTTTGCTGCCTCTCAGCCCTAACAAATGGGTCACCTTCATTGGCTTTTGAGATAATACGCCCCTGCAAATAAGGACCCTCTGGGATCGAGCACCTTAGCTATCTCTGTGGCATATGCTTTACTCCCCATTGTGCAAAGGTGTAGCTCATAAAGCTTGCTAGCCTGCAATGACAGAAAGAGCAAGCTAAAACTCAAGAAACAAATAGAAGGGTAGATAGAATGGTGATACAAATCGAAGGCTTGACAATTAACATGAAATCATACTCATTGAATGTCTTTGACAAATTAAGAAAATGTCGCAGTATATGTGTTTTACAACAAAGAATTAAAGGCATTTTAGGAGAATACTATTCTAGCTTCAGTAAGTGGGTAGTGCAGTCTAGATTCTAGAATAAACCCCAAGTAAGTTAGTAAGCCAATCTAGAATATAACAAAAGAAACTGGTAATACTAACCCTTTTTAGGAAATTCCAAATCCCAGGCCGCATTTTGGTCCACATCCCGATATGTGACAAGCGAAAGAGGTGACGCTGAGGCTTCTCCCTGTCTTTCTCCTCCATCTTTCTTAAGATCTCGTCATGGACTTGATCTACTTCAATGAACTGATGATATGGCAATGACAAAATCAGTAGATAGTAATGCAAGAAAAGAATGCCATATGATTAGGAGTCCGATCTTTCTAAGTAATATTTTTCCTCCCTCTCTGTCTCTCATTCAGAAATCAAAAAACAGAAAGTATTGAATATACCTTTACAGAAGGGAGAAGGGTATGATCTATATCCAATACAAGGGAAAGATTTCGGGTAGCAAATATCTTTTTCTGCTCGTCATCCTTCTTGCTCTTTCCTTCTGAAGGGCTTGCCTCTTCTTATCATCTAAGCTTATAGGGGCAGTTCTATTGGCTAAAATGATTGATGGGGCAATTCCATCCTGCTCTGGTGCAGAGCTATCTTTTGTTGGAACCATATCAGTGTACAAAATTCTTTGAGGATCGCCAGGTTTCATTCGGGGTGGTTTCGTGAGTTTCTGCTATTAAATTGGAAAATATAAGCCAAGTTTTCAATGACCACTTTGTCAACCATATGGTGTTTATTAATGTTTTTTGGTAAATTAGACAAGAATGGTGTTTAAAATGGAAATCATGAACCAACAATGACTATTTGCATTCTAGTATAGCATTAAAGAAACAAAAACTTCACTTGTTTTGTCTCCTGACTAAAGGTTTTGGCAGTCCAAACAAAGCTCCTATTATAGGTACCATGAGGAAGCCTTGGAAACTATAACAAGAAGACAAATAATCATTTAGAGTGTCAAGAGGAGATATACTTTCTATAAAATAGCTAGTGGTTTTGGAAAGATGAGAAAGTCCTGAAGCATAAGAGGGGTAGAAAACTACAATGATATGAGGTGAAACATAAAAACAATACCTTAAGTACTAGTTATCCGTTATCACCAAAATAGGAATGAGGGGTCTAAAATCACAACAGCTCCATTCACAATGTATTGAAATCGGAATAATTGGTTGCTTTGAGTATTCTATAGGTTGATTTGTAATTTGTTGGATTTCATGATACTCATCATGTAGCGTTGAATGGTTCAAATTTTGATTTACAAGGAGTTGTTACTGTTTTGATATTCAACATGTCTTGTCAATGGCTTTACATGGGATGTGTTCATACTTGAAGCAAAGGGCATGAAAGGGTGAGAGAGTTCAGTAAGACATATTTGGCGATGTAAATTGGAGATTTGGGGAGGATCTGGGGAATCTTTGGAGAAGCATCATCACAAGCAAGAAGGATCTAGTGGAGGTTTGGGAAATTAAGGTCGTTTATAGTATTTTCATGGGCTATAAATGCTGTAGATATGATGCTGTGGGAGTTTCAGAGGAATATTAGTTTTAAGACAATGGAAAGGAACACGTTAATATTTGGGTGATCTTTGGACTTTGGAATAGGGGGCTTGGTTTTTTCGGGCTCATTAAGCTGAACTGCAATGTAGAAGTTCAATGCAAGCCTTGTTTCGAGTATCATTAAACTGGCTGCTGGCCTGGAATGGGGGTCTTTAAAGTGGGTTTGGGACTCCCTTATATACTTGTACTGCATGACTTCCTTCTACCACTTCTTTAAAGTGCATATCAAGGTAAGGTATTTAATAAGGAAAGTAATTACATTATCTTTACATTATTCCATTTTCACAGCTTTTGAGCAATGATTATACAACTCCAATAGTTACAGGGAGCCTCGCCTTGATAGGATTTTCTGAAAGCATTTTTCTGCATTAAGGTGATGCCTGCTTTAAGGGAGAAGCATGATGAATTTATGTTGAGAGAACTTGTAAAAAGGTGGTATAGTCACAAAGTCATGGTCAGAGGGCTTTCGGGTTTCTTTCACTATATTGATTGTTACTTAATTGCACGGAGATCACTTTTGGGTCTGAATGATGTTGGCCTCCAATGCTTTCGTGATTCGGTAAGCCAATCTGTGATTTTAATATGTATTGATATGACTATCACTCTTTCTCTGGGCTTGAAACATTAGGAACTGTTCCCATCTCTGAGAATTGAAATTACTAATGCTTATGACAACCATGTCTTGGCATAACATTCTTTTGTCTTTCATTAAATTCATAATGTGCATTCTTATCATTTCAGGTCTACAAGGAAATGCGTGTTAAAGTCAGAGATGTTGTGATTGCCTTAGTGAGTTTACATCCATCAATGAACTTTGAAGCCCATTTTCTTTATATTCGAGATTTATATTCGAAGATATTTAACAGAGAGACTGTGTGTAGATTGATCAAGAATGTGAAGGAGAGCAAATTGATCTAGCTTTGATAAAGAGTGTTCTGGATTTCTTTGTGGAGATTGGAATGGTACATATGGATTGCTATGTCGATGACTTTGAGACTGAGATGCTCGCTGCCACTGCCTCATACCATTCACGGAAGGCTACATCCAAGATTATGGAGGATTCCTGCTCCGATTATATGCTAAAGGTCACACAAGAGTTTAATTCTTGGCACTTGAAGACGAAAAGAAAATCTAAGTTGAATTATTGGGAAAATGTATATTATAGTTCAGGACTACTCAAAACCGTGATCAACTGGAGTCATCTGAGAAATGATGGATGGTGATGGAGAGAGTGCAGGACCACCACTGGGGCCTTGTCCTTTTTTGGTGGGTTCTGCATTGAAGCGATGATTCCATCATTGGACGGTGAAAACTGTAATGGACATTGACATTCTGTAGCCCATTGGACTGTAGTATACTTTGCAAGATCATTGGATAGGATTTACAAACTGATTATGGTGTTGTTATTGGAGGTTTGTTTCATTAGACTCTGGTTTACCTCCTGATAAATTGTTACTCAAATGTTGTCCGGACATACTGGCAAAAGATTGGCAGCCATTCAATTTTTAAATGAGTAGCAGGAAATGCAATGCAAGTCCTTTTTTCTTCTTATTGATGTGAGTGACTGGAATTAGAGAGATTGGATTGGTTTATAATGTAGCATAAAGTACAACAAGAACTGCTGTTTGCATGTGCAAGTCAACTTCTAGAATGGAGCACTCTGGTTGTCATGCATTGCTTCAAGATGACAAGCTGAGTTTTATGTTATAGATCCATGATGCACTGTGCTGTTATGATGGGTTATATCTGTTTGAGCTTAAGCAATCCACATCAATTAAGACAGTCAGTTGGTTATTGTTTCTATCTTCTCTTAAGTGGATGATCTTTGAAGGATGTATAGGCTCTTCTGTAGAATACCCAAAGGGTTGGACCCAGTTTCACAGATATTTAAGCAGCTCAATGTTATTCTACAATCACTTCCATTTGTTTGTGGATTATAACATTCTAATGAATTTTGTTTGTTAACGAATGGTGTTTTTTCTTTTTTTTAGGGTAAATTAGACAAGAATGGTGTTTAAAATGGAAATCATGAACCACACTGAGTATTTGCATTGTAGTATAGCATTAAAGAAACAAAAACTTGACTTGTTTTGTCTACTGACTAAAGCTTTCTCCAATCCAAATAAAGTTCCAATTATAGTTACCATGTTAATGAAGAATCATTGGAAACTAGAACAAGAAGACAAAATTTTATTTAGGGTGTCAAGAGTAGATGTACTAGGAAAGAGGAGAAATTCCTCCGGAGTCACACAAAAGGGTAGAAAACTACAATTATATGTGGTAAAACTTAAAAATTGTATGAGGTGAAACTTAAAAATAATACCATACTCATCAGTTATCACAGAAATGGGAGTGACAGAAATGGAAGTGGGGGGTCTAAAATCATGCTCCATTCACAAATTGGTCGATGTACTTAACAAAAAAAGAAAAAAAAGTTTTAAGTATACAAGCTCACCATTGTTTGAGAAAGCGTTAAAGGTGTCATTGCAAACTCTAGCCTCCGGAGTTCCCTATGGATTAACTGCAAATGTACATCTCGGTTTTGTATGATTTCGCTTATGTCATCTGTCAAAAGGGAATTTAGATACCGGCTTTATTTCTTTTCCTCTCAATATGAAACAGAGTTTTGAGTAGACTAGGACTTAAATCTATGTTAAATGATGTAATTTTCCTATAGATATCATCATCTAATAAATTCTAGAGAGAGCTAGGTTTGTAGGTTGTGTGCGCTTGCACGCATGAGAGAGAGAGAGAGAGAGTTTTGTGTGGTGCTGCGCGTGAGAGAGTGTTGAGTCGCGCAAGGGTTTTTATTCAATAAAAACCAAGATCCCAATAAAATTGGATTTTTTGTTCGTAACTTCACAATTTTGTGAACATATTTTTTATTTGTACTCGAAATATGCGCATGGTTCTAAAAATTGGATGAGATGTTGAATTTTATTTGCATATATATCATTACGAAGTCAAGGTGGAAATACAAGGATGTTTTCTTTTGGCAATAACTTGGTGTAATCTATCGATAGCCAAAAGAATGAGAAACCGAAGTGGAGTAAAAGTTTAGAGGGAGAAACGTCTTGTATACATTAATAAAAACAACACACGGACATCATATTGATTCTCTCTACAATGATTCTATCTACAATTTCTCTCTCACCAGTGGATCTCCATATCTCACAATGCCATTACAATAGCAAAGCCTCTACACTCTACGTTATTACTAACTGCTAATTGTAACCTCATCCTCACTTAAATTAGAAGCCTTGACTAATCCTATCATCTATTAACTTCTAATTTATCTCTGTCTCCTACATGATCCATCTATCTCCTCATAGAGTCATGGAGAGAGAGAGATTGTAATATATTTGAAACTTGCATAACAAATTTCAGAGGCTGTTCCAAGCTTCATTGGCATTTTTTTTTTTGCCAAATTCCTTGTTTTGATGTTTGCCTCTTTTGAATCAGTTCAAATTCTCTCGTTTAATGTTAATTCATGTCTCGTTCTCTCTCGGTTTATCCAAACAATTACCTCTCTAGCTCTCAGGAAAAGTTTATATAAGGGTGAGGCCCTAAACAATTAGATTAAGGCCCACCTCAAAAATTTACTATAAGATATTGTTTTGATGCTTAAAAGCCCTTAATTCGATAATCTCGACCTCAAGATGTATGGACAAGAGACATGTAATGTATTATCTAGACTGTCGATTTTCAAGTGTTCATAGATTTACTCAATCTACACTATTCTTGAATATTTAAAATTTATAATTCAGGCCATCGTAAGGTTTCTGATACTAAAATGACAGCACCATTTGAAGGTATGTCTTACTTTAATTGTTTAGAGTCTCAACCATAGACAAACTGCACCCTTACTAAAAAAAAAAAAAAACTTTACTAAAAAAAAAAAAGACTATCTTCTCTCAATGGCTTTTCCTAAGAATACCTCTCTCTATCTCTTATTGTTGTCGTTTTTGAGAACTGCCATGTTTCTTATTCTGTGAGTTTTCCTTAAGAATTAACTCCCTTTCTGTGAAAAGAATGGTCTCTCTCTAACTCCAACTCGCAATCCTTTTATGTAAGTGCTGTCGTCTCTCTCTCTCATTTCTTCTATCTAAGAGAATGCCTATTTGTCTCTTCATGGCTTTCAATGGATGTTTTTCATGAAAATCTCTTTCTCCTCTCTCTCTGGTTTTTCAATAAATGCCTATTTGTGTCACCATTGCTCTCAATGGATTGTTTTTCCATGAAAATGAATACAATCTCTCTCTCTCGTGAAAATGACTACAATCTCTTGGCCCTAAAATCAATTTTCAACACCGACAATAAATTTTGAAAGTAAAAAATTGGTACAGATCCTGACTCTTATTTTTAGGGGAAAATGGATGATATGTTGCAATATATACTATTTTAAAACTTGAAGTCTTTTTATTTTTTATTTTTTTTATTGTTTTTATAACCATAATGTTAAAGTTGAGATTATTAATTTAAGATTTTTTAGCACTTGATTTGTAATTTTTGATGAATTATGAGGAATTATGAGGTGAGATTGAATTGCAATTTTTGATGAATTATGAGGTGAGGCTTTACACTTCAGCCCTATCAAATAAAACCATTTTCCTTTGAACAAATTGTTTTTTTATTTTTCTCTCGCTACCTCAAGAGTCTAAAGACAGAATGTAAATGTGTTCTCTCGCAGCAAAGTGGTTATTTACATTTAGGGGGTCGGGTCAGGTGTTTTGGTCGACGCCGATCGAGACCTGATCCAACTAATTATCTGTTCGACCTGGACCTAATCTATCGGGTGGGGTCGGACAGGGTCTTGGGTTTGGTTGGGGTCCATAAATAAAATATATATAGGAATATTTTGTATACTTAATAGAAAAAACTTGGTGGTGTCTACCCTTAAAGTCCTCAATATTTTTGGACATATAGATACCCTTGAATTGTAGTACATAAATTTTCAAGTAGGGGCATTTTTGGTCATTTAGAATGGTAGAATGGATATTTCTATAAATAAATAGTGACATTCTATTAGTATATTATTTTCGGTAAGTTAGTGGGGCAGATGGCCCTCTGCCTGATTTTTCATTAATAGAAAATGGATAACACGTTATTATTTCACCAAATCATGTAATAAAATTTTTTTTTGGGTAAATCAGTGGGCAAAAGGCCCTCTACCTGATTTTTCATTAATAGAAAATGGATAACACCCTATTATTGCACCAAATCATGTAATAAAAAAAAAGACAAAAAATTAATGGTTATGGGTGATGTCACTAGTTGCGCCAAATCATGCAATAAAAGAAGAGAGAGAAAATTAATGTTTCTTGTGGGTGATGTCACATATCATATTTGTGATGTCATTATCCACTATTGTTAATAAATGATTTTGTTTTTATTAGGAACTTCTACTTTATCTTTGACTAATTAATTAAAATATCCCTTGACAAAAAGTTAGTATACAATAAGGGTATCTAAGGTCAGTTTGGATGTCAAAGAAAAAAATATTGTTATCCAATGAAATTACAGTTTTTCAAATACCAATTGCAAAAAATAACAAACCTTGGATGTTAAAATCTATTTTTCTCCTTGCTTCCCTCTTCTCTTCTCCCCTTTAATGAGATACTTCACCCATCATGTTTGTGATGTCATTATCCACTATTGTTAATAAATGATTTTGTTTCTATTAAAAACTTCTACTTTATCCTGGACTAATTACTTAAAATCCTTAGACAAAAAGTTAGTATACTATAGGATAAGGGTATCTAAGGGTTAGTTTGGATGTCAAATAAAAAAATGTTGTTATCCAATAAAAATACAGTTTTTCAAATACCAATTGCAAATAACAAGCTTTTTTTCTTTTCTTATAAAGCCGTTTGGGTGTTAAATTTTTTCTCCTTGCTTCCCTCTTCTTTTCTCCCTTTTAATAAGATACCCAAGCTCTTGTTATTGTTGTTCCTCTTCTCTCATCTTCTCTGTCTTATTGAGCTTCCTCTTTTATTTTTCTCTCTACCTTATAAGGTAGACAGAGATAGTAGATTTGGGGTTTCTGATGTATAGAAGGGAGAGTAGATTTGGGGTTTCTAATGTATAAAAGGTAGAGTAGATTTGGGGTTCTCTGCCTTATTTGAGCTTCATCGTACCTTATTTGAGCTTCATCTTTTACGTCTGTTATTTTTCTCTCTGCTTTATTTGGGTTTTACGAGGAGAGAGAGATAATAGATTTGAGGTATAAAAGAGAGACTAGATTTGGGGTTTATGAGGTAGAGAGAGACTAGATTTGGGATTCTTGATGTAGAGTTTCTAAGGTTTAACGTTGTGGGTTGTTGGGTCACAAGGTGGGGTTTGCACGGGGATGTGAGAGCCACACTTTCATAAAAATATTCAAGTCTGACTTTAATTTTTTTTTAAGTAACTTTTGGGGATGAGAGAGTTTTGTACGGTAACTTTTGGGGATGAGAGAGTGGAAAAAAAATTAAAGTCTCGACTTTGACTTTAATTTCTTTTTAAAGTAACTTTTTGCCTTATACTGTAGAATTTTTTATTTCAATCTAAAAATCTAATAAAATTTTGTGGTTGTCCAAACGGTTCAAATCTATTTTACAAGATTTCTGGATTGTAATCCAAAAATATTGCAATTCATCCAAACTAACACGTGTCAAAAAATGCTAAGGTATACACCATCAAATGATGTAGCCTAACAAAACCAACTTAATATTAAAAATTTATAGTAATATATAATAGTTGGGCCAGGATGACACTGACCCTGGCCCGACAAGATCTAATATGGACCCAAACTTGCCAAGTCGCTCAAGGTCAAATGGACGCAGACCAAACCCCTCAGGCTTGAAATATGGGCCTAGACCCTAACCTATCCAAGTCGGCCCACCAAGTCCACATTTCGACCCGACTGAGTACCCACCTCTATATGCCTTCTTCAAATCACCTAAAAGACACCAAAGGGAGCTCCACAATCAAAATACCAAAGACTTGGCAGTCGACAATACCTTAGGAAAAGCATTTCGGAATTTTTTTAAACGTTCTTTAAATCAGTGTTTTGAAACCCAGGCTGGAAGATCTTTTTTTTTTTTTTTTAAAGATCTTCAAATCGGCATTTTAAGACATGGTTAGTGGGTGATTATAGCTTAATTTGCTAAAAAAGAAGGGGTTCTAGGGTTGAAAAACATTGAATAGCAATGAAAGGGTCAGAAAGTTTTTTAAAAAGAATGATCAGATAAAGCACAATAATTCGTAAAAATAAGAAACATCCAAAGGGAACTAAAAATCCCACAAGAATTTTGAGAAGCACCAAAAAAATAAAAACAGTAGCAATCGAAATTGATAAGCACCAACAAAATAAAACGAATGGCAAAAGCAATAGCATAAAAAAAGAGAGAACATCATCAAAATCCGAACTACAGAGAGTGCTATAATTCAACAAAAGAACCTTTAAGCAAAGCCATGGATTAAACCAGAAAATCAGAACTCAAAAGATGAATTTTATAAACCGTATAGGTGGAGTCATGAACCCGGGGGATTCACAAATGACTTTTCCTAAATTAATTGGACGTCTTTCTATACTACTTGATGATACTATATTAGAAGAACAATATTTGTATTTGTTTGGTGTTAGAATGGAAACTGACATTGTAAATTCATACCAAAGCACATAAAGCACAATAATTTGGAAATAAAAAATTTCATGAACACTAATAATCCCAAAAAAAAAATATGAGCACCAATATAATTAAAAAGAGTAGCATCAAAATTCATACCATAGAGAATATATTATTTTTAATAATTTATTTTTGAAAGAGAATTTAATTATTTTTGAAATAGAATTTAATTATTCATACCATAGAGAATTATATTATTTTTAATAATTTATTTTTGAAAGAGAATTTAATTATTTTTGAAATAGAATTTAATTATTCATACCATAGAGAATATAATTTATTTTTAAAAATTCATACCAATATAATTATTTATTTTTTAAATAGAATTTGATCCTAATTTTTAGAGAATATAATATTTTTAACCTTAGATTATTAATTTGTAAAAATAAATCAATTTTAAAAACTAGAAACTATATCTTTTGGAGAAAAAAGTTGAACCATTGATTTTAATTTTTCTTTGGAGGACTATTTATTTATGAATAACACGTGCAGACTTGGAGGCACCAAACAATTTCCTTAAAATAATCACATCCAAGTTAAGAGTAAAATTAATAAAAAAAAATCATTCAGGCCGTCTCCCTAATTGGCTTGAACATAATATCATACCATAAAAAACATACATCCCAAAAATTTGACCAAAAAAAGAAATTCAAAGAGAACGGATAAACCCACAAAAAATTGATGAGCACATCATCATCAAAAATGCTTTTTTCTAACTAATTGGGCCGGCTAATTGATGGGCACATATACCACAATAATTCTAATCAAACAGCACTAATTATCGCCCAAAAAATTGATAAATTTGCTTAGAGATGTGAATCTTGAAGGAGTAATGTCAAAATTCGAACCTTGTATGACCACATAGCCATGAAACCAAAAAATCAACCGCTTTTGTTTATGGAGATGTAGCTCTGAGAGAGGAGAGAGAGAGGGGGGGAGTACAATATTGAATGAATTGCAAAGGGGTTGAAGGACATTTAAATGGCGAAGAGGAAGAGCTAGATGCTATCCGTAAATCTGTTTTCTAACATGACATCTAACTTGGTTATGAAATCCTAAAAGTTTTAGGTTTCATGTTTAAGGGAAGGAAAAAGTTTATATAAGGTTGAAAACCTTATATGTAGAACTACAGATGCACATCAAAAATCCATCGGAAAAGGTAGTTTTAATGTTGAAAACCGCTTTGATTGATCATTGATCATCTCGACATCGAGATGTATGGCCATGAAATATAAAAGATGTTAAGCTTTAGAAATAATGCATTTTACAACATATTATCTACACCGTCTATTTTCAAGATTTTCTTATGTTTGTAGATCTACTTGATTTTAACTATTTTTTAAATTTAAAATTTTATAATTAGATATACAAATAGAGCTTGAGATAATCCTGAAAACATTTTACATTTGAGATAATCCTAAGAACATTTTACACCAAAATTGTATACCATGATAAAATTTGAAGGTGTACCTTATCTCTACAACATATGCTAACTGCAGACTTAAGAGAATCATAATGGGATTTATCTTATTGAATTCTTTAAATTTATGAATGTGAATAAATAAGATATTGACATATAAAGTTTTAATTATGTCAAATAAGGAATATAAATCTCGCTTCTATACTATTTTTCCTATTAGAAATTCAACTAGAAAAGACGGCTTTTATTTGTACTAGTTAGTTCTAGCGGTGCAAATTTAATCAACTATCAACATAAGGGAAAAAGAAATTGCATGAAATTAAAAGATTTCGATCAAATTGTATGTTATTCTACTTTTAAGGCAGAAGTCATAAACCCAATTTTAAGTATTTTGCACTGTGAAGAAAGATACAATACAACAAAATGTTTCACTATTAAAAATAATTTAATTTTACCAAATGGATTTCTAAGTTAATCCATGGTTTTCTTTACATATAAAGCACAATAACATGAAAAAAGAAAATATATTTGGGGAACATTAATAATCCCAAAATAAATTGACGATCACCATTATAATTAAAAAGCAGAAAAATTTATACCATAGAAAACACATAAATCGCAAACAAACAACATTGGCGAGCACTAATATACCATCAAAGAAACTCACGAGCACCAATAAATTTACAAGGAGTTGCATCAAAATCCATAGCCACATAAATCACAATAATTCGACAAAAAAATCAATTAGCAATAATAATACTACAAAAAAGATTGATGGGTACAAAAAAAATCACTTAGGGAGATGTAAATATAAAGGAGTAGCACCAAGATCCCAACCTTGTCCTTGTATGACACGCTGGCCAGGACACAAAGCCATTGATGAATCCAAAACTTAAAAGCTTTATGGAGATGTAGCAGAGTGAGAGAGAAAGGAGACAATCTTGAAGGAATTGCAGAGAGAGAGAGAGAAAGGAGACAATCTTGAAGGAATTGCAGAGAGAGAGAGAGAGGAGGCAATCTTGAAGGAATTGCAAAAAAGTAGAGACGTATTTGAAGAGAGAGAGAGAGAGGACAATCTTGAATGAATTGCGAAAAAAAAAGAAGAACTAGAGACGTCGAGAAAAGAATCGTAGATGAATTGGGAGAAATTTTGAATATTTTGTTAAGATGTAAAGAGACCCTTAAATAATAGAGAGAGAGATTTAAATGGTAGAGAGAGAGAAAGATCCAAGATGATAACAAGATGGGAATAGAGTACCCGATGGAATAGATCTTATCTTCTTTTTTCTTTTTCTGTTTTTGGAGATGTAGAGATTATCTAAACTTGTAGAGAGAGAGATTTCAATAGTAGAGAGAGAAAAATCCAATAAAAGTATGGACGTCTTTAAACAGTGAAGAGAGAGAGAATAATCTTCAATGAATTGGAAAAAAAGAAAGAAAAAAGATATAGACGTCATTAAAAAGTGAAGATAAAACATAGGAATAGAGTCCTAAATGAATTGGGAGAGATCTCAAATATTTTGTTAAGGTGTAGAGATCCCCCATAAATAGTAGAGAGAGAGAAAGATTTAAATGGTAGAGAGAGAGAAAGATCCGAGAATGGAAAGAACAATTGATAAATGGTTGCCTTATGTATAGGAAAGAATCCACATTATAAATTAGGATAAATGGGAGAGAGAAGATCCACTTTAATCTCCTTACACTCATTAACCCAATTTAGCCATAATCAAATAAAATATTCCTATCCAAGTCCAGCATTTTAAATTTAAAATTAGAAAAATTCTATTAGGCCGCCTCCCTTATTTGGCTTGAACATGATATTTATACTATAGAAATCATACATCACAAAAATTTGACAAAAAAATAAATTTAAAGAGAACTGATAATCCAACAAAAAAAAATAATGAGCCCATCGTCATCGTCAAAACCTTTTTCCCAACTAATTGAAATCGGCAAATTGATGAGCACATATATCATAATAATTCAAAAAAAAAAGAAAATCAATTAACACTAATAATTCAAAACAAATTGATGAACACCAATAAATTCGCTTGGAGATGTGAATCATGGAGTAGTGTCAAAATTCGAACCTTGTATGACACTTGGGCTAGGACACAGAGCCATGAAGAGAAAAAATCAAAAGCTTTTTTCTATGGAGATGTAGCTACGAGAGAGAGAGTCTAGGACATCTAAGTTGGTTATGAAATGGGGTCTTAAAGGTTTAGGTTTCATGTTTAATATTCATAATAGGATTTATTTTATTGAATTTTTAAAATTTATGGATATGCATAAATAAGATATTGACATATAAATTTTCAATTATGTTAAAAAAGGAATCTAAATCTTGCTTCTATAGCATTCTTCCCATTAGAAATTCAAATAGCTTTTATTTGTAGTAGTTAGTTTTAGCGGTGCAAATTTAAACAATTATCAACAAAAGGAAAAAAGGAATTGCATGAAATTAAAAGCTTTTGATTAAATTGTATATTAGTATCTTTTTGAGGAACACAGATATAGGCCCAATTTTAGGTATCTTTTCACTGTGAAGAAACATACAAGAAACTCATGAGCACAATTAAAATTACAAAGGGCCACATAAATCACAATAATTCGACAAAGAAATCAATGAGCACTAATTATACTACAAAAAAGATTTATGAATACAAAAAAATTGACTTAGACGTTTAAATATAAACTAGTAGTACCAAGATCCTAACCTTGTCCTTGTATGACACGCCAGCCAGGACACAAAACCATTGATGAATCCAAAACATAAGAGCTTTAGTCTATCGAGAGAGAGAAAGAGAGTGAGACAATCTTGAAGGAATTGGAGAGAGACACATAGAGGAGACAATCTTGAAGGAATTGGAGAGAGAGAGAGATAGGGGACAAACTTGAATGAATGGGAAAAAAAAATATAGAAGTCAGAAAAAAAAAATCCTAGATGAATTGGGAGAGATTTGGAAACGGTAGAGAAGGAAAGATCCAAGAGGAAAACAAGGTAGGAAAAAATTGCCACATGAAATAAGATCTTATCTTGAATATTTTGTTGAGATGTGGAGATCCAATAAAATTGTAGAGAGAGAGAAGACGAGATTTAAATAGTAGAGAGAGAAAGATGACGTCCTTAAATAATGAAGATAGAGGACAAATTTGAATGAATTAAAAGAAAAAGAGTGATTTACCTACGGACCTAAAAACTTTACTAAAATACAAAATGATTTGATTATAAATGAAATTACAAGGAAAGTCTCACAACTCGTGTTTTTTTTTTTTTTTCTAAAATTGTCTCTTGATCTGAAGATGCCATCTTTGGACCTCATTTTAATTATTATTTTTTTACTTTTTTCGTTAGTTGGGTAGTGCCCTAAGCTTTAGAAGCAATGCCCAGGTGGTCCGAGGTTAGAATCCTCGAACCGCCCTCCTTAGCGGTCCAATGTCCCTATCCTTGGATAGCGTTTTCTTTCTTATTTTTTGAGAAAAATAGCGGTCCGAGGTGACGGCGCTTTATTTCTTGTTTTTCGAGATGTCCATTATTCGGTAACAAAATTTGAAACAGTTTCTCTTTCTAAAATTTAAAACTCAAAATTTAGGATAGTCTTCTCTAAAAATTTTGCACTAGTTTCCTTTTAAACTTTGAGTATGGTTTCTCTCTCTAAAATTTTAATACACTTTCTCTCCAAAACTTAAAATTTGAAATTCTTTCTCTAAAACTTTTGAGATAGGTTCTCTCTCTAAATTTCAAGGTGCTTTCTCTCTCTAAAATTTTATATAGTTTTTCTTTCTAAAAGTTTAAAGTACTCTCTATAAATATTTTTAAGTACTTTCACTCTGTAAAATTTGATATAGTTACTCTCTCTTAAATTTGAAGATGCGTTCCCTCTCTAAAACGTAAAAATTGAGATAGTTTCTCTCTCTAAAATTTTGAGATAGTTTCTCTACCTAAAATTTCAATAAACTTTCTCTCTCTGAAACTTCACATTTGAGATAGTTTCTCTCTCTAAAAATTTTGAGATAGCTTCTCTCTCTAAAAATTTCGGGTACTTGCTCTATCTAAAATTTGATGTATTTCTCCCTAAAAATTTTGAGATAGTTTCTCTATAAAAATTATTATGTAATTTATCTATATAAAATTTGATATAATTTATCTCTAAAATTTTAATATATTTTCTCTCTTTAAAACTTAATATTTGCGATAGTTTTTCTCTCTAAGGTCCGTTTGGATACATATATTGTCTGTGAAATATATTACGAGTAATACAGCATAATACGTTACCTGTAAATGGATTGTCACTGTTTGGATAGTATTTAGATAACTTGAGAAATACATTACTACTGTTTGGCTATGTCTCGAAGAAATATGAGAAATGCATTACCATCCAAAATGAAAATTATGGCTATGTTTGCCTAACATGATTAAACTTTGGTTTCAACATGATAAGTTATTGGAATAATATAATTGAAATAACATGATTTTATTGTGATAAATCTTATTTTTATTTATTTTTATAGAAGCCTTTCAAATGTCTCTCTATATTTAATTTCAAATAAACAATAATTTCATGATACCAAAATCAAAGTCTTTATAGTACAAGTTAAAAAATGAGAATAAAGTAGAAGGTTTAGTAATTGCAGTAGAAAATTTTGAAGCATTGGAGGAGACAAAAGAGGTATCTTATTTCAATTGAGTTTTTACTAATCTCTTATTAGGATTATGTTTTGTGAAATTTTTTATTCTGATTGTGTTGTGTAATTTATCATCGATTACTAATTATTATTTTTATTATTTATATTTTTATACGAGAGCTGAGGATGAGCTACAACACAAATTGGAGATAAAGGGATGTAGAAATTTTTTTATTATGATTGCAGTAGAAAATTGTCTCATCAAGTTCTACCACTGTCCAAATCAATTTAGATTTCCTCTTACTTTCACTTATCAATTATTAAAAAATTTTGTTTTTATATGAGAGTCAGATGAACCCAAATTAGGGATAGAGGGATCTAGAAATTTTTTATTATGATTGCACTAAAAAATTTTCCTCGTACACCTGTTCAAATCAATATAGATTCCTCTTTTCATATACCCTACCTTAATCATTATAACCGGTTCAAATCAATATAGATTCCCCTTTTCATATACCCTACCTTAATCATTATAAGGTGTCATCGTATACCTGTGCAAATCAATATAGATTCCCCTTTTCATATACCCTACTTTCACTTTCTACTTACCTTAATACTTATAAGGTACAATGTATACTTGAGAAAGAAATGTTTTTAAGCGGAGATAGAGCAAAGAGGCACACCAAAGATTTCCGAAAATTACCCGTAAACTTGGTAATAGATTTTTCACCCCTCAACGCACGTAATGAATTTCTCAATTTTTGGAGAAATCTTGGACAATCTCGAGTAACGTATTTCCATTTCTTACTATTAACGTATACCCAAACCATGTAAATATCATATTTCCCTGTAATTTATTGCCTCATAATAGATTTCCACGTACCCAAACGGCTCCCTAAGGAATTTGAGATATTGCTCACTTTAAATATTTCCTAGCAGTTTTTCTTTCTAAAATTTATTATAATTTCTCTCTCTAAAATTTTAAAATACTTTCTCTTTCCAAAACTTAAGAATTCTAATAGTTTCTTCTTCTAAAATGTTTGAGATAGTTTCAATCTCGAAATGTTTTAGGTACTCTCTCTAAATTTTAATATAGCTTTTCTATCTAAAAATTTCAAGCATTTTCTCTTTTTAAAATTTGATATAGTTTATCTCTCTAAAATTTAAGATATTTTCTCTCTCTAAAACTTAAAATTTGAGATATTTTCTCTCTCTAAAAAGCTTGAGATAGTTTCACTCTCAATTTTTTTAGGCAGTTTTTATCTCTAAAAACTTGATGAAATTTTTATCTCTAAAATTTTAAGATACTCTCTCTCTAAAACTTACAATTAGATATAGTTTCTCTCTGAAAGCTTTAAGAAATCTCTCTCTAAAAAATTTTATGTAGTTTTTCTCTCTAAAATTTGATATAGTTTCTATCGTTTAAATTTTGGTATACTTTATCTCCCTTAAACTCAAGATTTGAGATAGTTTCTCATTAAAAATATTTGAGATAGTTTCTATCTTTAAAAATTTTCAGGTATTCTCTCTAAAAGTTGATTATTTATCTCTCTACTCTTTTGAAGGGCTATATTAGGGTGCTCATACTATGAAACAATTTAGCATTGTACTCAACCAATTTGGACACTTATAAACCGTACATGAACTTTGTTTTTTGTAATAATATTTTTTGGTCACTAGAAAAGACACATCCCCTACACACCTACATGGAGCATTAAATGTTGGTGGGTATCACATTACCCACATGGAGCATTAATGCTCATCCATGTGGTGATGTCACACCCATGTGAGATGGCATCATATCTCTCCTAAAGACCAAAAACACCCATATTATTTCATATACAAAAATAACTTTATAGTATGAGCACCCTAAGATAACTTTATTTTAAGATGCTCACTCTCTAAAACTTTAAATTTGATATAGTCTCTCTCTAAAAATTTGAGATAGTTTTTCTTCCTAAAAATTTTCATGTACTTTTTCTCTCTCTAAAATCTAAGATTTGAGATAGTTTCTCTCACTAAAATTTTTGATATAGTTTATCTCTCTAGAACATTTTAGGCACTTTCTCTGAAATTTGATATAGTTTCTCTCTCTAAAATTTTAATATACTTTCTCTCTCTAAAAGTTATAATTTGAGATAGTTTTTAACTCTAAAAATTTTTGAGATAGTTTTTATCCTTAAAAGGTTTTAGGTACTTTCCTTCTCTAAATTTTCAAACCTATTAAATGTGCCCCATGTCGGATCAAGGGGATTGACGAGTGTTATCCAATGGGCCTTGAAAATTTAAAAAAGAAAAAGCAAAAACGTTTTGGTGTGGAAATGAAATCATGAAACATTGGGTGATTTTTCGAGATTTAATTTCGAAGAACTTTTAATATCCTAGCCATTGAGTAAATTAAACAGTGGATTTCAGTAATATCCAAGATAATAAAAATCTATGCCCCAAAATCCATGTGCCCAAATGGGCCCTTAATATATTTAAAAAATTAGGGATATTTAAAAAAAACATGTCTTAAATGGAAATTTACTAACTAACACGCATCGCTTAATTCTCTAGTATGACACCTTTCTTTCCCTCCACTGCAGTTTGTATTGAGCTTAATTTTTTTGAAAAAAAAAACATCTTGGATATTTTGAATCTTATGTAGAAAATATATGGAATTTATCGGAAAATATCATTTGTGATGAATCCAATTTTTTAAGGGAAATCATAATAATTATTGCCTCTTAACAATGTTGAATGTTTGAACCTTTCTCTTTCATGTTCCTTGCATTTTCTACAAGGCTGCAGTAGGCATACGGATGCATCCGTAGCTGTAGAGGTAAGGTGCACCTTCAAATTTTATCATGGTATATAATTTAGATGTAAAATGTTTTTAGGATTATCTCAAAATCTATTTTTATATCTAATTATAAATTTTAAAATTTCAAAAATGGTTAAAATCAAGTAGAACTATAAGCATATGAAAATCTTGAAAATGGACTTTGTAAATAATATGTTGTAAAATGCACTATTTGTGAGACTTAAATCTTTTTAGTTTCATGGTCATACATCTCGATGTCGAGATGATCAATCAAATGGTTTTCAACATTAAAACTTCATTTTCCAATGGATTTGTGATATGCATCCGTAGTTCTACATTATAAGATTGCATCCTTATATAAACTTTTTCCTTTCTACAATTACAACATTTTCAGCTCCTCGAATATGCATTATACTAGAACCATAATTTTCCAGCCAACCAAAGCAAGAGTTTGATTAAGATCATTTTCTCACATAATTTTTTATTTTTAATACTAAATACTTTTTTATTGAATGAAAAAATTAATGTTTGTAGAATACATTGTTATCAAATTAGAACCAAGAAATCATGATTGTGGTTTCGATGGCCTCATTTTTTTTCATAGCATCTGCTTTCATATTGGTCTCCCTATATCAGTGGGTTAAGTTGGATTTACATAAGTGTCACAGCCCCGCCCCCTACCCCTTAATGTACTTGTCGGAGGGCAACAAGGTGCTGGACCGCGACCACATGTAGCGTATGTCACTCAGGTGGGAGTGCGTTCAACGCTCTAAAAAGATGAAAATCAAAACCAACCACGAAATAAAAACCAAACTAATAAAACACAAAGCACACAACCAACAAAATTCTAGACTAACAAAACCCAAACTTCATACATAAAGCTCCAACTTACTACAAAAGAGTCCAAAGCACTAATGGCCCAAAACAACATTACATAGCTTCAATACAAAGAGAACCATGTGGCCAAACTACCATTTAAAATATAAAATCAAAACAAAGCTTCCACAAGAAGTGCGGAGCTCCAACCACCAATCGCGATCACCGAACTGCCCGTCTACAACTCGCGACCATCACTAGCACTAAATGAAACTCTAAAGTGCTCCACACATAAAGTGCTCCACACATATTTCACTCCAAATGCCAAGCTCCAAAGGATGGGTTCAAACTAAAAGGATTAAGGCTAGGAGAGGTCTCAAAGCTCAAAGTCTTAAGGCAAGAGGGGGAGAATGTGGGTGAGGGATAGAAACCTCATTTCATAGGTGGTGAGGTGTATAAATAATCAAAGATGGTGGTAGCATGCAATTACCACATGGCATCCAAGAGGGCATGCATGAGGAGAGAGAGAGAGGCAAGCATGAGAGACATCATGATTATGGGTACAACAAGCATGAGAGACAAGCATGGGAGACATCATGATTATGGGAACAACAAGCATGGGCCACTGGGCACACAAGAAAACATGAGAGAGAGAAGGAGCTCCCTTGAATATCGTATACCACCCGCGCCCAATGGTACACTCATCGGCCCGCGCCCTCAATGTGCATCTAGACATTGGTGTCCAACTGCGTCAACCACCCGCGCTCACCCACGCTTAACGGTGCACACAACCGCATGCGTTCCCAGCTGCGAACTCGTCTGCCCGCACTGTCGACACGTGCGTTGTCCGTCCATGCTTAACTGCGCTCCAATCCACCCACTGATAATAGCCATCTACGCACCTTTGCGCACAATCCATCCGTACCAAATAGCGCCACAGTGGACCCACGCTCCACGGTGCCACAATCCATCCGCGCCCACCGGCGCAATATCCATCCACGCCCTATGGTACCATAGCCTGCCCATGCTTAACAACGCATTGATCCGCCAGCGCTCTCAAAAGTGCTTGTGCATCAGCTCACTCGTGCCGACAACTCGTCGACGCACCACAATATGTTAGAAAAGTCTGGGTCCTTACATCATCCCCCCTTAAAAAGAATTTTGTCCTCAAAATCATTCCTTGATCATCAAATAAATGGGGGTCTGAAAATGACAGTCTTCTCCAACAATCTACTAAGGCATGATGAACATACAACCAACCCATGCCCCAAGAGAGTGCCAAATTCATAAGCATCCAAAAAAATCCAATTTATGGGCAAGTCTCTACCTCCCATCTATATCACACAGTACCTAAACTCTAAGCCAGTCACTAAAAGGTCCCTTAAAGAGGTGTGCTTACTACTAAGGCCTGATCAAGAGGTGCAGACTCAATGCTCAGGTGACATGCAACACAAGGTGCAACAAAAGAATGAGAAGAACCAAAGTTTATCAAGATTTAGCATCTCTATCACAAACAAAGAGCTTACCTCGGATATTTGAAGTAGAAGCCTTAGCCTCCTTTTTTGTGAGTCCAAACACTCGACCCTAAGTCTTCGATCTGTTCTCGGGTTTCGTCATAAGGTAGTCCTTGATCAGATGGCCAGGCTTTCCACATTGATAACAAATTCTCGGCTTCTTGTAACACTCAGCTGCAAAGTGGTTGCTCAATCCACAATATGAGCATGTCGGGTGCTGGTTCTCTGTCACATCGCTCGGGAAAGTCTTTTGGGCCTTATCGTTACCCCGATTTTCTTTTTCTTGAAACCTCTTGGAGGCGGAGGCCTTACTTTCTGCCTCTCCTTCCTTAGCCGGTACTCCTCACAGTCCTTCTCAATCTTCAAAGCTATGTCCACTAATGGGAAGAATTCCTTAAGGTTGGCTGATATTACTCTCCCTCAAATATCTAGCCTGAGGCCCCTCTCAAACTTGCTCGCCTTACACGCCTCTGTGTTAATGATATGGGGCGCATACTGAGAGAGCTCCACAAACTTGGCTGCATACTATTCTACCGACAATCTCCCTTGCTACGGGTCAATAAATTCTACTTCCTTCCTCTCTCAGACAGAATCAGGAAAATACTTCTCATTAAATGCCAATAGGAAGTTCTCCTAGGTAGCCACAGTCCATGTCTCCACCCAGGACTGTCTCATCAAACTCCACCAATGCTCGGCATCCCTTTCTAGCATAAAGGTCCCCAATCTAAGTTTTTGTTCATCAAAACAATATAGAACCTCAAAGATCTTCTCTAATTGCCTCCTCCATCTTTTAGCCTTTTCTACTCCTCCATGTCCCGAGAATGTAGGTGGAGCAAGTCTCTTAAATCTCTCAATCAGTCCACCATCTGCCTTGTCTGAGGCAGGGGAAGCCGGGGCCGACATAAAATCCTTCATAACTTGAGTCATGGCCCTGAGCGTCCTAAAGAATTCCTCAAAATCCTCCATGTTCCCATTACTCGAGCTCGAATTGTTGGCACGAGTCATCATCATCTTGACCTAAAACAGGAACACCCAGACACTAGTTATTAGCCTATCCAAAAACGACTCTTAAGGATACTTCTAGGACTCTTAAGGCTAAGAATCCTATCCTGGTTGCTCTGATACCATAATCTGTCACAGCCCCGCCCCCTACCCACTAATGTACTTGCCGGAGAGCAACAGGGTGCGGGACCGCGACCACTTGTAACATATGCCACTCAGGTGAGAGTGCACTCAACGCTTTGAAAAGATCGAAATGAAAGCCAACCAGGAAATTAAAACCAAACTAACAAGACACAAAGCACACAACCCACAAAATTATGGACTAATAAAACCCAAACTCCATACATAAAAGCTTCAACTTATTACAAAAGAGTCCAAGGCACCAATGGCTCGAAACAACATTACATAGCCTCAATACAAAGAGAATTATATGGCTAAACTGCTATCTAAAATATACAATCAAAACGAAGCTTCCGAAAGAAGTACAGAGCTCTAACCACTAGTCGTGATCACCGAAATGCCCGTCCACAACCCACGGCTATTACTAGCAATAAATGAAACTCTAAAGTGCTCCACACATATTTTACTCCAAATGCCAAGCTTTAAAGGTTGGGTTCAAACTCAAAGGCTCAAGGCTGGGAGAGGTCTCAAAGCTCAAAGTCTTAAGGCAAGAGGGGGAGAACGTGAGTGAGAGAAAGGAACCTCATTTCATGGGTGGTATAGTGTATAAATAATCAAAGATGGTGGTAGCATGCAATTGGCACATGACATCCAAGAGGACATGCATGAGGAGAAAGAGAGAGAGGGGCAGGCAAAGGAGACATCATGATTATGGGTACAGCAAGCATGGGAGACATCATGATTATGGGCATGAGAGACATCATGATTATGGGTACAACAAGCATTGGCCACTTGGCATACATGCATGGAGAGAAAAAACATGAGAGAGAGAAGGAGCTCCCTAGGTTACCGTACACCACCCGCACCCAGCGGCATGCTCATCAGTTCGCGCCCTCAACATGCGTCTAGCAATCCGCTCCCAACTACGCGATCAACCACCCGCTCTCTCTCACTCACTCACCCGCGCTCAACGACACACACAACCTCACGTGCTCCCAGTAGCGAACTTGTCTGCCTGCGCTCTCGACGCGCGCGTCGTCCGTCTATGCTTAATTTCCCTCCAATCCTCTCGTGCACAAAAACGCACTAGCGATCCGCACCATATGCGCACAATCCATCTGCACCTAACAGCATCATAGTCCCACCACGCTCCACGGGGCCACAATCCATCCGTGCTTTGGGGCATCATAGTCTGCCTGCGCTTAACAACGTACTGATCTGTCAGCGCTCTCAAAAGTGTCTATGCGTCAGCCAACTCATGCCGACGACTCACCGATGCACCACAATATGTTAGAAAATTTCGAGTCCTTACAATAAGGTTCATCGCACCCTTGATCTCGTTAAATGCTTGTCGAAACTATCATGCACTATATTTTTTTTTGCCATTTAATTACACTACTTGAATCGTCCTACACTTAAATTGCGTGGTGTAAGGTGTGTGCATGTATAATCCCAATATGAGTGTAATAAGGCAAAGTTAAGGTAAGTGAAAATTATAACTAAACAAAAAATAGCATATAATTATAAACTTCAAGAGGTTAATCTCATTGATGTTTTGGGGTATTTTCTCTTGAAGTTTATAATTATGTGCTATTTTTGTTTAGGTATAATTTTCACTTACCTTAACTTTAACTTATTACACTCATATTGGGATTACACATGCTCACACCTTACACACCTTACACCACGCAATTAAAGTGTAGGACGATTTAAGGAATATAATTAAATGGCCAAAAAAAATATAGTCCATGATAGTTCCGGCAAGCATTTAACGAGATCAAGGGTGCGTTAGCCAACTCGTGCCGACGACTCGCTGATGCACCACAATATGTCAGAAAATTTCGGGTCCTTACAATAAGGTTAATCGCACCCTTGATCTTGTTAAATGTTTGCCGAACTATCATGGACTATATTTTTTTTGGCCATTTAATTACACTACTTGAATCGTCGTACACTTTAATTTCGTGGTGTAAGGTGTGTGCATGTGTAATCGCAATATGAGTGTAATACGGCAAAGTTAAGGTAAGTGAAAATTATACCTAAACAAAAAATAGCATATAATTATAAACTTCAAGAGAAAATACTCCAAAATATCAATGAGATTAACCTCAAATCTCAAAAGTCCATGCGTAAATTTTCCAAAAAAGAGTGAGATTAACCTCAAACCTCAAAAGTCCGTGCGTAAGTTTTCCAAAAATGAGTGTGATCAATATTTTGGGGTATTTTCTATATGTTCCTTACAAAAAATATCTCAAATCTGCACATAAATGTTGCTTCATGTTAAATAGGAGAGTTTAGATTCTATGTATCACTATGGATCAAAGAGGGACCAATTTTAAATATAAAAAATATCCAAAATCCATGTGCAAATGTTCATTAGTTTTAATCTATTATATATTAAGAGAGAAGAGAACCCTTTTTATTAATGCAACAAGTATCATTTTCTTATCCTTTTTTATCCTTTTGTTTATTAATTAATTTTAGAATTGTCCTAAGTTATTTTCTTTAATGATTATCTCTCTTATTATTATGACAACCCTATCTCCAATTTTAAGATTGCTCTTTCTTTTATTAATTAATGCATATCCATGTGTTATCTCCTACTTTAAAGTCTCTCTCTACCACATATGTGACTCTTTATTTTCTTTCTCTGCCTCAAAATTGACCAGGTGATTCTCCCTTTCTATTTATTTTAGGAGGTCCAAAATAAATTTTTAGATTGAAAAGTATTTTGGGAGGTTCAATATATATTTGTTTATGGGAAAGAGATAAACTTCCTTTTCAAAATAAGAGATATTTGATTTCATTGATCTTTGTGGTATCGATTTCATACTTTTAAATTAGCTTATTTCTCCTTCCACATCGAATTCATTACATGAAAGTGGTAAATCTCTATCTCTCACTAAATTCCGTAGTAGGCTCCTTCTTAGTGCTTTAGTTAAGGTGAGACTCTCGCACAAGAAAAATGACTGAGTTAAAACTTGATGGCCTTATGGCAGGTCGGGTGTTAACAAATAGGGGTTCAATTTTATCAATTGCCCTTGTTGTGTTCTCTCCATGAAAGAAGATTGCCCATAATGAGTAGTTTGATGGGGCTGCCCCTACATGTTCTTTTGTTTTGTTAGGAACAAGTTCTTCATCAAATTGTCTTTCTTGACATGGTGGTGTCCTGATTATTGGAGTCGTGCCCCTGCCCTAGTTAAGTTTTGGAAATCGCTCATCTTGAGAAGATGACCCAATTTGGCCGTCAGATTTTATTTCCTCGTCCCAAATGGGCAGATCATCTAGGAAGTCTTGTGAAACTTGAGTGATCCCCTTCAAATTCTTAGAGGTCGCACTCTTTCAACTCTCGAGATGGTGTCGAACCTTTGAGGATGGTCAAACCCGAAACTTCTACTTCTTCATTCTTAGAGGATCACATAATTGACTCTTTTAGTATGAACTCCTCCATCCCATATAGGTGGGTTGGCGAGAAATTCTGGTGAAGGTTGCCCAAGTGGGCCTCTTAGAATTTCTAAGAAATCAATGTCCTTTGATTTTTCAGGAAATAAGTATGCTTGAAGAATTCGCTCCTCTGCCTCCTCTTGAGTTATCGTCCTGAAACTAAGGTTTTCCACGTCACCATAAGTTTGGAATCCATAGCCTTAGAGTCTTAGTTGAGCTTATACTCGAGTTCATCTTGCTCTTGCGAGTTTGATTTATTCTCCCATGTGCACGAGTCATCTATTCCATTAACCTGAAAGAATGGATTGAAGAGATCATCTGCCCAAGTTTGATTGTCGATGATGAAAATTTCTTGTGTCTCGTTTGGGATCGCATCTTCAATTTGAATTTTGCATGTGATGATCTTTTTTTTTTTTTGCCCTTTCTTGGGTTATGGGTTTGGAGCTAAGGTTATCCTCATTGTTTTGATCTTGAGGATCCTTGGTCATCCTGGGTGAGCTTATATTTGTCTTGTTTTTCATTCACCAAATTTGTCAGTTGATTTATTATTGTGCTCCAATGCCATTGTGGATATTCTTCTGGCTTGGGTATAGTTTGTGATTCTCCTGAGTTAATCAGGTTGACATCAACACTGGTTGTCAAAGTATCCAAAGTTTCTTATTCTTTGTTGCCATCAGGTTCCTTCTTTTTAACACTTATCATGTCATTATTAATGAGGTCCAGAATTCTATGCCTGAAAGCTTGACATTCTTCAAAGTTATGGATGTAATTTTGATGTTATTTACATTGTTGTGATGTACCACTCCAATGGAAGCGAGGAATACCAACTACTGCAGATAATTGTATGAGTCTTGCTTTAAGCAACTTCTTAAGAATACTGGTCATAGGCTCGTCAATGGGAGTGAATTCCCTTGGCGTGGAGGTCTACATCCTCCATGTGGTAGAATGACCCTTGCTTTTCTATTGAGGCTTATAAGTTTTAGATTGGTCATTTGTTATATCGATCGTGTTGATTTCTTTATTAGACTCTCTTTCTGTTTCATCTTGAGGGGGATTGCCTACCATTGTGTAGTTAAATATTTTGTCTTCATTCTCCTTGGTTCACTCATAGCGTGAGACTCTCTTAAGCATAACATCGAACGAGTAAGGGATTGCCCCATTGCTGAAAAATGTGACATATTCTAGAGTCATATTTTTTAATGCCATGCCTACCATTGCAGATTCAGGTAATGGAGTTTCAACGACTTGCATAACGGCCTCTCTTAATCTTATTATAAAATCAAAGGGAGACTTGCCCGATTTTTATTTGGTGGACATTAACTCACTAAGGGTAACGGGTCTCGGCCTTATCCATAATAGTGGGAGGAAAATTTCTTAAATATTTCGTCAGGAGTAGCTTGAGGGTTATCCTTCATGAATTTTCAATGCCACATTAGGGTTCTCTTGATAAGCTATATGAGAACATGACCTTAAGTCGATTGGGTAGGTCTCGCAATGTAGGGACCATTAACAAGTAGGCATCAATGTGTATCTCAGGGTCCTCTTTCCCAGAAAAATTATTTATGATTCGTAGCATCACAAACCCTACTGCTAGATCCCCTAGGTTTCCTAAAGTCTCTTGTACATAAGCTTTAGGTACTGAGAAATCAATTATTGCTATCCACTTTAAAGAGTCTTGAAGAAATTTGTCTTTTTTACATGTTGGCGAATTGAGCCGTTGGTATAACGGTGACCTAGCTCAGTCGTATGGTCTACTTGACTTGAGTTTGTAGTATATGGCTTGCATAGACTGGCTGTTGGGCCCATGTAGCAGGTTGTCCCAAGGGCTGAGCTTGGGGGGTTCATTGAACCTGGTGTACCAGCTGTTGGCTTATAGACTTCACCCGTGGTTAAATTGGGTCTGAGTTGACCCATTACTCGAGTTTGCACTACATGGCTATGTAAGGAAGTCTATAGTAGGGGTCTCCACTTGATTGGGACGGATGACTTGAGTTGCTATGATAACTAGATCTCTGACTTTGGGTAGCCAGGTCCACCTGCCCTTAGCTTTGACTGGATTATCTACCCCTAGGGTTAGAATTGTCTCTCACCCCAGCATTAGACTAAAACAGTAAAGGAAGGCCATAACTACTCCTAGATGGGGTCTGCCCTCGAGGTAGTCTTAGACTTGAGTGATGACTAGACTTAGACCCTTGGCCCCTAGTTGGTAGATTGGCAAGCTAGCACCCCTATGGTTAACGTAGTTTGAGCCAACAGGTCGGAGGTGGCCTATAGCTTGAATTTCTGACCTAACTTGTCTGGATTGACTATGTTCGATGGTGTACCCTCGGTTCAGTAGGCCTTGCAGGATTGTCGGCACCCTAGGGCTGTCTTGGTATCAAGTTAGGTCTAGACTCTGATTATAATGGCGCTAGATTGTACGATTAGACCTTCCTTAGTTCTATATGTTTGGGAATCCACCGACCTTCTAACTGGTTGATTGCTAAAACTAGAATGCTGAGACAGTAATTGAACATCGGGGTTCGCTCAGCTAGGATTGGCTAACTCAGAGATTTGGATCGAGGCATTACCTTTTTGCATACTAGATTTAACGCTAACCCCCATGTCTTACATGATTACCCATAGCCTAACCCCTTGACTATTTAAGGTGTTACGAATCTTACTAACCTATTGGCTCGTAGTTTCTAACTCGTGGCTCTGAGGGTTATTAATTAGACTACCTAGACCTCTAGGTATGGTTCCATGTGGGTTGAGACTCGACTCACCCACGCAAGCACTATGGATTTGAGAGAGTGGATTATGGTGGTTCCTTCTAGACAAACTAGGTTCCTTGGATCTAGATTGGGTTGGAGCCGAAGGGTTGTAGCTAACCCTACTTTGATCCTGGGTCATGACTCCTAGACTTGTGCTAAACTAGAAGGTTAGACCTAGCTTGGACATGGACTTAGACTAGGCTTTGACTTGATCCTAATTGGACCTAGCCTAATTGAACCTAGCTGGGCTTAGAATCGAACTTGGTCAGACCTAGACTAAACACAGGTTAAATGAGGCCTAGACCAAGGGTGAGCCTCACTTGGACTTATAAACAGACTTGAGTTCGGACATAAGTGTGGACCTGAATCGAGACTTTGGTTTAGCTGGGCATGAACCCCGACTTAGATATAGGTTGACCTAGGTTTAGACCCAGGTGTAGACCTAGATTGAGACCTGGGTGTAACTAGGCCTAAGCCCTGACTTAGACTAGACATGAGGGCTTAGATTTGGACCTGGGTGCAGGCCTGGTTCGGACCTGGGTACAGGCTTGGTTTGAACCTGGGCTAGGTTGGGCGTGAGCCTTGGATTTGACCTTGATTGGAGGGCCTAAGCTGCAAGCAGGGTATAGAACCAATTCAAATCTGGGCTAAGTTGGGCACAAGCCTTGGATCGGACCTAGAAGGACTTGGCTTCGGACCAGGAGTAGACTCAGACTCAAACCTAGACTTGAATTAACAAACCTAGTCTAATCACAACAATGCATTCAATATATTTGAAGACTTTTGTACTAGATTATGAGTAAGCTGGATTTTAGTGGGGTTCCTAACTATTAAAACGTTGAAAGTGACTAGGTTGTATCGGTCCCCATGTAGGTATTGGTCACTTGTTAAAGGGATCAACAAAGTCCTACAATGAGTGAAGTTGTTTTGAAGCAAAGGATTCTGAAGGGGTGCTCACAGTTAAAGTTAGAAAATTCCCAACTGCCCCGACTCTCAAGGTTAAGTGCCCCTTACAGCTTTAACGTCAAAATTTGGGGGTTTTCAAAAATATTTGTTGGTTTTATGGGCTTCCTTGGTCTACTTCCTTGGTCTATTATGTACAAGTAGTTTGTAAAAGAGCATGCAAGTGTACATGTGTTAGAAAAGTGCCACAATCATATCAATCAAAGAACAAAAATAAAAATGTGAATACTTGACACGCTCGTACCAAGTAGGGTGTGCTTTCGAGACAAAGTTAATCAATCGAGAGGACAATTGAGGTGCAAGGGTAGGTGGACGCCCCGAAAAGGTGAGATGCTTAAAAGGGTGTTTTAAGATATTTAAACCAAATATAGACTCCAATCAATTTTACTAGAGAATATTACACTCGGGGAGAAATTCGCCCACCCATTTCTATATGACAGAAATGCCGTTTTTTTTTCTTATATATATTACTGAGAACGGAATAGTTTTAAGGGTTTAATCTCGTGTTACAATTTACATTGACCAAATAGAAAGAAATAAGGCTTACTACACTTGATTTTATGCTTGAGACTATACATTAGTTTCTAGGAAGAAAACTATGCAAACATATCAAATAAAGGAAAATAACAACAAAGGGACATTAACCTGTATACCTGATCTAAGGCAGGAATGTTACTCATGTGTTTGTTTCCTTCTTTGAGAATGGGCCTCAAGTGGACACTTGGAGCATAGAATAAATCTCTCTCTCTCTGTCTCTCTCGCTCTCTCTCTCCCTCCTAAATATTACAAGCATTGTTCTCTCTCTCATACTCTCACTCTAATAAATGCCTAGCACTCAAAGTGTACAAATAAGATATGTGCCCCAAAAGAGGAATGCGAACCCCTCTCTTGATGACGTGCAGGTTTATATAATATTTATGAATCAATAAGCTTTAACATTCAGCTAATAACCATAAGGATATGATCTTTCAATCTGTATATTTGATCTCCTGCCAATTTCTTTCCTTTCTTTGACTTCTGCACTGATTCCTCGTATAATTTTGTATTTGAATTCACGAACCAGGCTCTATGCTTACCTTCATCTATTCACAATTTTGAATTTGAGAGTTGTTCTTCATGAATTTGAATCTGTGCAACTAGTCTCATACAAACTTGAACCTAGTCTCACGCGAATTTGAACCTACTCACTGATCTTATGCTTATCTTCATCTTCCATGAATTTTGATTCACGTGATAGTCCTTTTTAATTTGCTTTAGTTGTATGCAAATCTTGTACCTAAATTCATGTCTATCTCTTAACGCTGCTTAATTTGTTTGCACCTAACATATCTTTGATTACAACCATACATCCAGTCGATAGTCATCCTTAACTTTGAATTTTGATATTGAACATACAAAATCGAACGAGGAAAACCAGGAAGCATGTGCTTCTCATTGCCCATTCATTCCAGTTCTGCAACTCGATTAGACACATCTCCGAATAGTTCAAATTATTTCTTCATGCACACCTTTTAATCACAAAATTTGGTGATATTAAAGAAAGCTTAGAGATGAAACCAATGGTTCAAATCTTGTTGGAAATGGACTTCCAATGAAGGAGATATGATCCTTCAAAGTCAATGCATTTCTATTGGAATATAAGTCAAAACCATCAGGAAATTGCTGATGCAACCGCTCCCTCATACGTATCAAATAAATCCACACCATTGAAGGGTGATATAGAATTGAGTCCATGATTTAATGGTTCCAATTCCATGAAAAAATTCCTCATATCGAGGGAGAAATCCCAATTTTGGTGATCAAGTATCATCCTGACAATAACACAAGGGGTATGAGGCTTTTAAGGCTTTAACCGTTGGGCAATGCGAATGATGGGTTAAACCACCCCCGATTAATATGAAACTCCAAGGTGAGGGTTATAATGCCTCGAACATAAGTTCCTGAGAATTTCGTCCTAATTCCAAAACGTAAGGTTCTGAGACATCAGTCAAAGCATATATTAACTGACGGTGGATACAAACATGGGTAAAACCAAGTCTAAATATTGCTCAAGTTATACATCTCTTGGACTATAAGGCATATAAGACCTTAACATATATATTTTTAGGAATTTACCTCAATATATCAACATATGGTGAGGTTACCCTTATGCTCCGTCTTGTTAAAACCCCAAATTTTTAACCGATGTGTTAAAGAATTATTGCTCGTAAGCTATCACAATTGTGCATAACTGACGGCAAATGTCGAGAAATCGAACCATATCTAGTTCCTCCATATATCACATGGACAGACATACCAGGCCTTAGGAGTGTATGTATCCTAGAACTTGTCTCAAAATGAGATTGCTTCGATTCTTACACCAACCTTGAATATGCTCAGCTGACAAACCATCGACATCATATTTTATCAGTTGTAAGTTAGAACATATAACTAACTAACGAATCTAGACTTCTTAGGCATATTCAGACCTTCATATGGTGAATCCTGATCATATCATTTATTTCATATCATATGGAGCATATCTGAGTAGGTATTATCAAGAACCATACTCATATCTTATCGACTGTGCATTAAGATAACTATCCAACGTGTGTTATAGGCTTTGTTGTATATCAATATCTTCAATCTATCGAGTGTTCGTTAAAACAAACTTAGTCTTATATGTGACTAAGAGACATCTCCATCATTTTAAATCATATCTTCAAGGGATTTTCTCATCGAATTTGCATATCTTTATTGAGCATGCGTTAAAATCATTACTCATAACTGTTTGAAGATATACTTAACCCTTGGCATATCATTTTAGTCATGATCATCTCATTCTCCCATCGAGTGTTCGTTAGAATATATCTAGTCCTGCATATGACAAAAAATACGCCCAAGAGTAGGTAACTCTCAAGAAAGTATGTAATTAAGAAAGTGGCAATAGGACACAATCTATACCTAGATGAGAGCGTTTCGAGTCGAGGGAGACTTGATCAGGGAACAGTTTGTTGAGGGTGTACAACAGCCCTTGATTTTCTAACAAAAAAGAACATATATATATATATATATATATATATATATATATATATATATATATGGGATAATCGAAAGTTCACAACCTTTTAAATTACAAAGGTTAATGATAGAATGAGTTGTGAATGATGAATTTACTAACTTTGTGGTTTATATTTTTAAAAAAGTTATTTTTTGTGATGTCTTGCTCATTAGGTAAGGGTATTTTTGTAAATATCACTTCAAGACAAGGGGTACTTTTGTTATGTCCATAAGAGGTAATGTTGAAATTTTTACTAAAGAATAATGGTACTCTACAAATAAAGTTTCAAGACATTAACTTGCAAAATACCCTTATATTTTTATAAAAATTTCAAATTTACTCTTACTTTTAAGTTAAGTTACTTGTTAATATATATATATATATATATATTAATATAAATTAACAACATAAGGGCCCGGTTTTTATGTGGCCATCCTCGAATATATAAAAAAGCGGGCCTCTTAGTAAATATATTTTGAGATGGATTTTAGGACTTAATTTTTAAAGACATGTAATCTCTAATATGGAGACCATGAATATGAAAAACACATAAATTTTAAAAACTAAAAATAACTATTCTAGTAAGAAATATTTGAACGGTTAATTTTTTAGATGGAACAATTACTTGCATTCATCTTTAAGATGGATGCTTTACACTTTTTGGACCGCATATATAGAAATGTGGTCTAGCCCTCATGAAACAATTTCTTAAATATAAATATAAGGAGAGAGGTAAAATAGGGTTTGAGAAAGAAACGCTTTTTGAGTGCCAAGATCATATTTTTTAAGTTTTCTCGTTTAAGATGAAACCTTTTTCCTTAAGCACAAGAGAGTAAAAAAGTTCAAGGGGGAACTTCTTTCCTATATGAGTTCCGTTCATCAAACATGACAGTTGTATAGTAATTGGACTAAAAATATGCTCCAAAATCTTGCGCTTCAAGATGCTCTTGAACCGTCCATTTGATGGCGTCCAAATCTCAAATTTTGAAGACCTCGAAAAGAAGTTGCATAAAAGCAGTTATAATTTGGTTTCGCAAGACCACCTATAAACACCCCTTGACCAAAAAAGAATAAGAAACACTTGCGCATTAAAAAGGAGAAAAAAATAAAAATAAATGTAAGAATGCTTGGGAGATAAAATCGTAGCCCCACAAAAAACAACGTATTTTAGAATACCTTTGACGAAATTATAATGAAATTCTATTAAGAAAACATTTGGACTATTAGTTTTCATTGTTTTTAGATGGAACAATTACTTGTATCCATCTTTAAGATGTATGCCTTACACTTTCTGGACGCATATTTAGAAATGCGGTTGACGCATCCCATAATTCTTTTTTTATTATTATCTTTCTATTTTTATGATTGGGTTAAATTTGAAGTATTGGTAGTGTGAGGGGTTAAAACACGATTTTTATTTATTATTACGGGATGTGTAATCATTTTACAATATTATCTTGAGGATTAAGATAGAACTTCTTGATTTAATTAGTTTTTTATTTCTATGGAAAAGTCATGTAGAGCCTAATTTAGTGGGATTAGAGTTTGTTCCTAGAAAAGAGGATCAAGGGTGAGTTAAAGATTTAAAAAAATATCTTATGGGATGATGAACATGATAAGGGTCCATGAAATGGGATGATGGATATGATAAGGGTCCATGGGAGGAAAATAGATAACGTGAAGGAAATGGGCTTCTACATTCATGGGATTGAAGTTATTGGGTTTGCATGATCTAGAGAGAGATTAACTTGGGGAGAAAGAAAGACATATAGATAGAGTGAGATACGTGAGTTGGAGAGAGAGAGATGTTGCTTATAGAGAGAGAGAGATTTTCTTTTAGTTTTTTTATTTTGTATTTACGATGGTTAACATCCCAATTAGAAGAGATTTAGATATTTTTATAGAGAGTTTTTTATGAATGAAGAAAGTTTTTCTTCTCCATGGCTTGAATTATAGTCATATTTTCCTCTCTATTATTGTTGAAATTTTTGCTTGTTTATGATCAAAAGAAGACCGAATTTAATTTCCCATACTCCTTTTGCATCATTTGGTATGAGCATGGTTTGAAAAGAGTTAGCGACTACGATGGATGGTTGTGGAGGTCACAACTGTCGGAATACCAAGCATGGTCAAATATACAAGAAAATCAACAACTGGACAGAGATAGTTAAAAAGTTGATGCAAAAAGAAAGATTGCAATATTACACATCGAACAAGATGAGATTTACAATGGTAGATCCATATTATGTGAGTTCTAGTAGAGATCGACGTAAATTAGAGCACAAGTCTAAGTGGGAACGGCTTGATGTTATGCTTGATCGCACTTATGGGTTTGATGCACGACAGCATCAACGGGAGCATGAATGCAGAGAACAATTGGGTAACCGACAACCCCAAAGCCGATATCATTAGCATGGGGGAGTAGACCAAAATCAGTGTCGAGACGTGTAAAGAAATAACTTTCCTACATCTAGATCGATCCCTAGAACTGGATCAACCCAAGCTAGAATACTGATGCCTCCAACCGATCCCTAGAACTGGATCATCCCAAGCTAGAAGACTGATGCCTCCAACTTAGGGAGTTGTTGTCCCTACAACAAAATCTAAGCATCATACAAGTAAACAAAGAAAGGTAAGCATCATACAAGTAAACAAAGAAAGGTACGTGATTTCTTGGTAAATGAAAATCCTAAGTTTTCCAATAGAGAAGTTGATATTTTGAAAGACACAAAGGGTTCTAAATCTAATGAGAAAAAAAGTAGATGGATTTAGAGATCAATCTGCTGAAAAGTAGAGATAATTGAGGGTATGCCTAATATTCTTATTGATAAAAGTATGGAGGATTATAAGTGTGACAATGAAATTTTTTTGCATAGTATTGATCAGAAGGAAATGTCAACCTTTAACATTATTTATGTTAAAGACAATGTTCAATTTTCAAATGATTCCCTCCTTATAAACATGAAAGAGCAACCCCTGATTACAATGAAATATGATTTGGGATTGGATGAAAAAAACCAATATAATGGTTTTTTTATCAAAGAAATTTGTCGATGATTAGACATGAACTATCTTTATTGCCATTAAGTGATGAGACTCCATCTGAATCTTTTAAAGATGAAGGTATTACTAGATTCTCTATTCGGCAACTTATAAAGGAAAATGTTGATAATATCCAGATTGTAGTTGATGATGTGGTTAATATTGGTGCTAGTGGTAAAAAATATGTATGCACATTAGAGTGGTCAAGTAGAGGCGATGAGAGTGTTGGTATGAACATGGTGAGTCATGATTGGTCGTCTGTTCTGAAAAAGCCTAACCATGATGTGTGAAATGATTATGATAAATTTAGATGGTTTGGTTGTTTATTGGAACCATTTCATAATTGGTGGGAAATCTTTGAAGTATGGGTTCAACAACATCATTTTGTATGGTATCTGCTTATTAATGTTGTTGATTTGGGATGTTCAAGAGATGTGGGGATGATAATTTGTGGTGGGAGTATGTTAATGTTTGGTCAAAGCACTAGAATTATATTTGATGTTAATTACCAAGAAAAAGAGCCTCCTAGTTAACTGCAGAAACCATCTGATTTTATTTGGCTCATGAAAGAAGTTATTAAATTGTTTGAGAGTTTTATTAAAATGGCGAATGAAGTTATTATCCGTGCACAAGAAGATATGAGTTACTTTTTTGTCAACTTCGTTGGAACTTAACAAATCTTATATGGCCCTATAAGTGAAGGGACTGGTTTTACAATCAGAGTCTTGATATCCATGGAAAATAACATGGAAGGTGCTTATGTAGAGATTGAAGAAATTATTGCAAGAGACAATGACCTTGCTAATGTAGTGATAACATCTCCATGTTCCATGCTTATTTTGAAAATTTATCTTGATGTGTAAACTTTTTCCTTGGGGAGCCTGTCAGCTTCGGCACAATCATACGAGTTTATTAGATATGTGCTTGAAGTCCTTGGTGTTGAACGACAGAGCATTTATTTGTACATATGCTAGTTGTATGGTTGGAGAATGCAAGGAGGATATTGGCGATAACTTTCAAAGGGGAAGTACATAAACTCACACAATTTTTCCCTGTTATTTTTCTCCGTAAAACATATAATTGTTAAAACCAAACATGTTCATGTGATTTTTATGTTATCATTGCAGCGAAAAACTCCTCTAGAAATCATACAAGAGAATTCACCCTTTAACTAACAAGCTTTCTAAGATGATTGATGTGATACTTGGCAACACAACCTTTAGCAAAACCGTGTCGATTACCTTGAAAGCTGCATATCTTGATATTAATGTTTGCCTCGTGGGAATGGAACAATGAAATAACAAGGCTCATGTCAAGTTTACAACAAGAGTTGCAACCTTCTAAGCAAATTGATGACCTAAAACTCAAGGCATGGTTATCACAAGAGTTCAAAATAAATAAGAGGCCTCAGAAGAAGAAAGCCGGTTGGAAGAGAGATGTTTCTTTCGTAAAGAATCAATTGGCCGAATTAATTAGTCCAAGAGCATATTCCGTGAGCCTGTATTTGAATACATTTGGATGTTTGTCCTGGGAATGGCTAGGTGGGTGGAGAATTTCTTCATTCTTTAGAGTGTTCAATCTCATGCCTTACAAAATACATGGAGATGTTGGACTCCACAATTGCAAATCGCATCCCATTATTTATTTTTTCATTATTATCTTTTTATTTTTATGATTGTTGGGTTAAATTTGAAAGAATGGTAATATGAGGAATTAAAACAGGATTTTTATTTATTATTATGGGATGTGTAGTCATTTTACAACATTCCCCTTTGTTGATGATTAAAATAGATCTTCTTGATTTAGTTAGTTTCCTATTTCTATGGGGAAGTCGCGTAGAGCTTAATTTAGTGGGAGTAAATATTTTTCCTAAAAAAGTGGATCTAGGGGGTTTAAAGATTTAAAGAAATACTTTATAAGATGATGGATATAGGGGTCCATTGGATGGGATGATGGATATGATAAGGGTCCATGTGAAGAAAGTAGATAACGTGAGGAAAAAGGGCTCCTATATTCATGGGATGGAAGTTATTGGGTTTGCATGATCTAGAGAGAGATTAACTTGGGGAGAGAGAAAGACGTCTACATTCATGGGATGGAAGTTATTGGGTTTGCATGATTTAGAGAGAGATTAACTTGAGGAGAGCTAAAGATGTGTAAATAGAGAGAGACAGGTAGGTTGGAGAGAGAGAGACGTGGGTTGTAGAGAGAGAGATTTTCTTTTATTTTTTTTATTTTGTATTTAAGAGAGTTGACATCCCAATTTAAAGAGACTCGAATATTTTTACATAAAGTTTGTTTATGAATGAAGAAAGACAATTCTTCTTCTCCATGGCTTGACTTACCCTCATATTTTTCCCACCATTATTATTGAAATTTTTGTTTGTTAAGATCAAAAGAAGACAAGATTTAATTTCTCGGACTCCTTTTGCATCAACGATCTAACCCACATGAAACAATTTTCCTAAATATAAATAGAAGGAGGGAGGCAGAATAGGGTTTGAGGAAGAAACCCGAAATAGTTTTCCTAAATATAAACATAAGGAGGGAGGCATAATAGGGTTTGAGGAAGAAACCCGAAATAATTTTCCTAAATATAAACATAAGGAGGGAGGCAAAATAAAGTTTGAGGAAGAAACCCTTTTTGAGAGCCAAGTTGCAATTTTAAGTTTTGTCATGTAATATGAAACATTTTTTTCTTAAGCACAACGGAGTAAGAAAGTTCAGTAATGGGACAATTCCTTCTTCCTCTCCCTAACTTCTTGTTATCTAACATGCCATGAGAGGGACCATATGGGTTCTAAGGGCGCGATTGTCTTTTTGGGAAAATTTACTAAAATATTTGAAAACATGTTCATTAATCTCTATTTCTTTTGAGAAGAGAAAAGATTTGAGACAAAAAATATGCCCCAAAATCTTGCTCTTCGCTCTTGAACTGTCCATTTGATGGGCGTCCGAATCTCAAAGTTTGAAGACCTCTAAAAGAAATTGTATAAAAGCTTTGATAATTTGGCTTCAAAACAAATTGCCGGTAATTCTTCCACAATGGAATCTAATAAGTGAGATTTCGAGTAAATATCTACATGATCTTCTTCTCCACAATGGAATGTGACAATTGAGATTTCGAGTAAATATTTACATAATCTTCTTCAATCCAAAGAAATGCTGTGATAATTTGGTTTCGCAAGACCACCCTAAACAAAAAAAAAAAAAACACTCTCGCATTAGGAAGGTGTAAATAAATAAATAAATGCAAGAATGCTTGAGAGAGAAAATCGTCGCAAGACCACCCTATAAACCCCTTGACGGAAAAAAAAAAAAGAAACTCTCGCAATAGAAAGGACAAAAAAACATAAATAAATGCAAGATTGCTCGAGAGAGAAAATCATCGCCCCCACACTAAAAACGCAAGGTATTTTAGAATACCTCAGACAAGGAAAGTGTGTACAAGGAATGTGGAAGAGAACAACATGAATGGCTGCGGAATGTGTAAGAGAACAACATGAATGGCTGCGAACCCTGGGCGAACAGGAAGGATTTGAACCCAAGACCTTAGCGCCCTAGAACCATACTGTACCATGACAGCAAGTTAAGCCGTCGACATTAAATTTCCTCTACTAAGTATTTATTCTATTGTAGACAATTTTATGTTAGCTACCACGTACAATACCTCTACAGGATTAATCGTTGCCCTTTACTACCTCATATAAAATGCCTATTTAGGAGTTTGTTTTTTCCTTTTTCAATTTAAAATTAGGGGATTCACTTTAGACCCGCTAGGCAAGATTCTTCAAGGAAAAGAGAAACAAAAAATTGGATTTTGGGTTTTTAAACATATGTTGATCTCTTGGACCGAAAATTTGATGGTCACTGTCAGGGACATTATTATTTTTTCATATAATGGGTATACCCTTCTTAGTTGATAGCTAAGTCAAGAATCTCACATCTAGATATTGAGGGGCCGTTTGGAGCCATGGAAATAGATTTCTAACTGTATGGATGTATATAACATTTTCATGTTTTTTTTTAAAAAAAAATTTGTTACATATTTTTATTATATTATTTATTATAATGTCTTTTTTGTTATTATTAAATTTAATATAGTTTTTCTCTCTTAATATTTGAGATAATTTCTCTCCAAACAATTTCAAGTAGTTTTTCTCTTTAAAATTTTAAGACATTATCTCTCCCTAAAACTTAAAATTTGAGATAGTTTCTCTTTCTAAACTCTTTGAGAAAGTTTCTCTTAAAATTTTAAGATACTCTCTCTATAAAAATTAAAATTCGATATAGTTTCTCTCTCTAAAAATAAGAGATAGTTTCTCTATTAAAAGTTTTTCAAACACTCTCTATCTAAATCTTAAAACTTGAAATAGTTTCTTTTTAAAAAATTTGATATAATTTCTCTCTTTAAAAACTTTCTAAGTAATAAAATAAGTACTTCCGCCCTCTTTAGAAGATAAAATATACGACGACCGACAATATAGTTTCTAGATAATAAAATATTTTCTAGAAGATAAATATATGACGACCGATAATATAGTTTCTAGAGTAGACTCAACTTTTGATATAGTTTCTAGAGAAGAACCGACTTTTGATATAGTTTTTAAAGAAGAACCAACGACCGACGGAGTCGGACTTTTGATATAGTTTCTAGAGAAGAATCGACGACCGACAGAATCAGAAGTTTCTAGAGAAAAATCGACGACCGACGGACTTGGACTTTTGATATAGTTTCTAGAGAAGAATCGACGACCGACGGAGTCGGACTTTTGATATAGTCTCTAGAGAAGAATCGACAACCGACGGAGTCGGAAGTTTCTAGAGAAGAATCGACGAACGACGGAGTCGGACTTTTGATACAGATTTTTTTAAAAAAAGTTGTACATGTTTTTATTATAGTATTTATTACAATGTCTTTTTTGTTATTATTAAATTTAATATAGTTTTTCTCTCTTAATATTTGAGATAGTTTTTCTTTCTAAATTTTTTGAGAAAGTTTATCTCTTAAAATTTTAAGATACTTTCTCTATAAAAATTAAAATTCGATATAGTTTCTCTCTCTAAAAATGAGAGATAATTTTTCTCTTAAAATTTTTTCAAACACTCTCATTCTAAATCTTAAAACTTGAAATAGTTTCTTTTTAAAAATTTTGATATAATTTCTCTCTTTAAAAACTTTCTAAGTACTTCTCCTCTCTAGACGATAATAAAATAAGTACTTCCCCCTCTTTAGAAGATATTCCCCCTCTTTAGAAGATAAAATATAGGACGACCGACGATATAGTTTCTAAATAATAAAATATATGACGACCAACGATATAATTTCTAGAGTAGACTTGACTTTTGATATAGTTTCTAGAGAAACGACTTTTGATATAGTTTCTAAAGAAGAACCGACGACCGACGGAGTCGGACTTTTGATATAATTTCTAGTGAAGAATCGACGACCGACAAAGTCAGAAGTTTCTAGAGAAGAATCGACGACCGACAGAGTCAGAAGTTTCTTGAGAAGAATCGACGACCGACAGAGTCAGAAGTTTCTAGAGAAGAATCGACAACCCACGGAGTTGGACTTTTAATATAGTTTCTAGAGAAGACTCGACGACCGACGGAGTCAGACTTTTGATATAGTCTCTAGAGAAGAATTGACGACCGACGGAGTCGGAAGTTTTTAGAGAAGAATCGACGAACGATGGAGTCGGACTTTTGATATAGTTTCTAGAGAAGAATCGACGACCGACGGAGTCGAAAGATATAAAATATACGAGAAGAATCGATGACCGATGGAGTTGGACTTTTGATATGGTTTTTAGAGAAGAATCGATGACCGACGGAGTCAGAAGATACAAAATATACTTGAATAATCAACGCCCGACGGAGTCGGAGTTTTGATATAGTTTCTAGAGAAGAATAGACGACGACGGACGGAGTCGGAAGATATAAAACACAATATACGACGACCAAGATATAAAAAAATCGCACGACGACCGACGATTTAAAATCGCACGACGACCGACGATTTAGTTTCTAGAGCAGAACAGACTTGATATGGTTTTTGAGAGAACAACCGACCGTTTAGATTCTAGAGCAGAACAGACTTGATATGGTTTTTGAGAGAACAACCGACCGCTTTCGGGGGTTGGTTTTTGAGAGAACAACCGGACCGCTTACGGGGCTTTGCTTACAGCGAACCCTAATCTGAATCGCCCAGGTCGATTTGTCGTATGGTTTCTTCTCTTGTGGAGAGGAGCCGGCGAACCCTAGTGTAACTGAATCGCCCAGGTCGATTTGTCGTATGGTTTCTTCTCTTGTGGAGAGGAGCCGGCGAACCCTAGTGTAACTGGAATCGCCCAGGTCGATTTGTCGTATGGTTTCTTCTCTTGTTGAGAGGAGCCGGCGAACCCTAGTGTAACTGGAATCGCCCAGGTCGATTTGTCGTATGGTTTCTTCTCTTGTTGAGAGGGGAGCCGACCACCCACCAACGGAGCTGGCGACAGACAACCCCATCCCCAGACTTAGATATGGTTTTTGAGAGAACAACCGACCGCTTTCGGGGGGGTTGGTTTTTGAGAGAACAACCGACCGCTTACAGGGGTTTGCCTACAGCGAACCCTAATCTGAATCGCCCAAGGTCGATTTGTCGTATGGTCTCTTCTCTTGTGGAGAGGAGCCGGCGAACCCTAGTAACTGAATCGCCCAGGTCGATTTGTCGTATGGTTTCTTCTCTTGTTGAGAGGGGAGCCGACCACCCACCAACGGAGCTGGCGACAGACAACCCCATCCCCAGACTTAGATATGGTTTTTGAGAGAACAACCGACCGCTTTCGGGGGGTTGGTTTTTGAGAGAACAACCGACCGCTTACAGGGGTTTGCCTACAGCGAACCCTAATCTGAATCGCCCAAGGTCGATTTGTCGTATGGTCTCTTCTCTTGTGGAGAGGAGCCGGCGAACCCTAGTAACTGAATCGCCCAGGTCGATTTCTCGTATGGTTTCTTCTCTTGTTGAGAGGGGAGCCGACCACCACCAACGGAGCTGGCGACAGCCCCATCACCGACCGAGTCTCCCTTGAACCGACCACCGACAAAGTGAACTACAGACGAACCCCGACCAAGAAGAAGACCACAAACAAACCCAGCTTGATTCGCCCACCTAATCATGACCGTTGATTCAATGGGGGAAGCTGGAGTCACGCCACCGTCACCATCGTTTGTTGTACCCCATGTTTGATCATTTTATATTACCGGTTTTTCCATGTTGTTTCGATGTGGGATAATTACATGAGTCCGTGGTTTAAAAGTGGGCGATGTTGTACGCGCGTGCCATGGTGTACGTGGACTGTTTATGGCTTGGGAAATGTTTTCATAAAACAAGGATATGACCACGCGCGCGATGGTGTACGGGCCATGGTGTGCGCCTGACCCGTGTCCGCCCGTCGAGAATAAGAAGGGTCTATATCCGATGGTAGAAATTAAATTAGGCGATAAAAAAAAAAAAAAAATATTAAAAATAATAATTGAGTGCCTATCACCTTTATTTTTTACCAAAAAAATTTTAATTTACTTATCCAAAAGAAACATAAAAACTTCATTAAGCTATTATCTCATGGGATTATTTCATTATATGATTAATAATTACATAATTAGTTAATTATGATTAAAAAATTAATACTAGCTCATCAGATATTAAAAAAGAAAAAAATAATATTAATTCTAGTTGATTGAATATTAAAAAAAATTAGTTTAGAAGATATTTTAAGAGAGAAAAATAACACTAACTCATACCACTTTAGAATTTATATCAAGTTGCTTTATCAATTATCCCACATTGCGAATATAAAATTTTTCAATTTATTAATAACCAAACATTATATATTATTTATTAATTTATTTATATTATAAGTTTTATAATATATTGTTTTTCTTATAATTGTAAATAAGATTTTTTAAATTAGATGATATTATAAGACATTTCATATTTTTATTTGTATATTAAAATAATTATAAAATGTAAAGTTATAAACCAACAACTTCAATTTCAATTATTATTATAGTTAGCTAGGTTATAATAATTTGGATGAGTAAAACAAATTAATAAATGTTTGATACTTTGATGTGATACTAATTTATGTAGGAAATTAATTTTTTAATATTATAATATGAAAGTGTTATAACTAGTTACCTCACATTGCAAGTATGAATTTATTTATTTATTTATTAATTTTATTAAAATATTATTGTAAATTTATATTTCTAAATTCTCTATATCTATCCACACTAATTATTATATATTAGATTTATTTATTGTGAGGGTCATACCTTTGTTTTTTGAATCACGTTTATTATAATATTATAATTAATAATTATACTAATTACAATGATAACCAAATCTTATATTTTATTTATTAATTTATTTATTTTAATTATACAGTCATCTAGATAGAAAACAACGTATCAATAATCACCTATTTTTACAAAGTAATGAAAATACGTAATGCACAACTCCTAAATTCTTTTAGAAATTAAAATAACGTTATTTTTAGATAGTTTTAGTGATTTTTTAGAGATTTTTTGGGATAAAAATTGTCGATTCTGAATAATTCCCGATCCGAAATGCCTATTCATCAGTCCGAATGGGTTTTTGGAGTGTCAGATAGGAGGTGGCGATCTGTTTTTCAAACCACCCCTCAAAAAACATGCAAAGCACATGTCCGTCACCAGTATGTATAAAGACAAAAGATATCGTGTTGTATCTGCTGGTACATGCTAATCGTTGAGTATTTTCAAGACCCCCAGTAATTGTTTGGATCAATGGTTTAAAAAACGGATCGGTGATCCGGATCGGATTTCTAAAAAACCTATTCGGATCGACGAATCGGGGATCCTGATCGGGAATCGGGTGAATCGGTCAGAATAAAGCTTAAAAAAAATTCGAAAAAATTATTAAAATTCATTATAAATATTGTTTTTTAGGAATTCAATAAAAAATGAGGGTACTCCATTAAGAATTTTCATGTTTTTGAATGAATATGCGAATATTGATATGTTCTTTCCCTGCATGAACCGCCATTCAGCATTTAATTTACAGTATTTCGTGCTCATCCCTACACTGTTGCTGTTGGGACTCGATATGTGAATAATATGGCTGGGATAGGGTGGCCTCAGAATCATCATCTCTCTCATTTTCTCTTTGAATAATATGGATTAAAAAAAAAAAAAACAAATTTTCAAAAAAATCGATCATGGATTAAAAAAAAAATCACAAAATTTCAAAAAATTCTGTCATGGATTACAAAAAAAAATTCGATCATGGATTAAAAAAAAAAATCACAAATTTTCAAAAAATTCAATCATGGATTACATAAAATTCGATCATGGATTACATAAAATTCGATCATGGATTACAAAAAAAAACAAACAAAAAAAAACAAAAAATTCAATCGTGGATTACAAAAAAAGAAAAAAATAGTTCGATCATGGATTACAAAAAATTCAATCATGGATTACAAAAAACTCTATCATGGGTTACAAAAAAAGCAAAAAACAAAAAATTCAATCATGGATTACAATAAAAAAAACAAACATTTCGATCATAGATTACAAAAAAAAAATAAACATTTCGATCATGTATTACAAAACATTCGATCATGGATTACAAAAAATTCTATCATGGGTTACAAAAACAAAAAAAAAAACAAAAAAATCGATCATGGATTACAAGAAAAGAAAACAAACATTTCGATCATGGATTACAAAAAATTCTATTATGGGTTACAAAAAACCAAAAAATTCGATCATGGATTACAAAAAAGAAAAAACAATTCGATCATGGATTACAAAAAAATCGATCAAGTATTACAAAAAAATCTATCATGGATTACAAACAAAAATAAATAAAAAATCCGTACGGACTCGCCGATTCACTGTTCGGACTCGCCGATTCGGTACAGTGAATCAACGATTCACTGTACAGAATCGTCCGGTTCTCTCTAGAACCGGACGATTTCCAATTTTTTAGGCGATCCGGTCCCATTTCACGATTTTCGAGTCGAACCGGGCGAGTCTGGTTCGACTCGGCGTTTTTTAAAACGCTGGTTTGGATACTACAAAATACATTTCCATAAATGTATTTCAGTTGAAATGATACATTTCTAATGTTTGGATTGAAATTTTAGGACTTAAATGTATTTCCGCCCATGATTGTTTTCTTCATTTCAACCAAAAAATAAAGAATTTCTTATCATTGTCTCTACCCTCTGAAATTGATTTCCAACTAGATTTCCCTATTATAGAGACATGCAGTTTATAAAAGATAATTAATTCCACAAAAACAACCCAACGAATTAGAGAAAGATAATATATCAAATTTTACGTTTTAAAAAGAGAAAGTATCTTAAAATTTTAGAGAAAAAAAATTATTTCTAATTTTAGAGAAAAAAACTATTGAAATTTTTTAGAGATTGAAATTATCTTTAGAGAGAGAGAATGCGCCATAATTCCTCTCTCTCTCTCTCTAAGTCCACCCCAAGCGGTGAAATTATTTTTTTTTGGCAAAAGCTATTATACTCTTAAAAGTATTCAATATTGATATAAAATATTAGTTCATATAAAATAAAAATATGTCCAAGATTATGCAAAAAGAAAACTTTATTTTGATAGGAGAATGAAAATCAATATAGTGATATATATACAGTTAGTAACGTGGAATAACATTTGATAAAAGACTCACCGTTATTAAAAGATTGTGACTTCTCATCATCCGAGGGTTCTAAGTCATTCGATAATTAAGAAACTTATGAAAATTCCTACCTTTCTGTGACCAATAGTATATCAGATTTTTGTAGTCAAATCATTTCATTGAAAATAATGCTTTTTTCTTCTTTTTTTGTCTCATTTACAATCTCTGTTAAAAAAGATAAAAACACATTTATTATCAAATAAACCTACATAAAATTACTTAATGGGATTGGGATTGATAAGTTATTTGATGCATTCATAGATACTACAGTAAATTATCTGATGCATCATTTAGAGATAAATTTTCTCTCTAAAAAAAGCATCATTTAACTTTTCTCTAAGAGATAGAGGAATTAAAGACAACACGGGTTTGGAGAGGGATCCACTTGTTAGGATTTAAGAATCTTTTTAGATGCGGAAAAAAGAATTCCAAAAGTTGGATACCATTAAGATCGTGTGTTTATCCTGCTAGAAACAAAATAGGATAGAGCATAAGCCATATTACGAGAAATAAAGCACAAAACAGACATACACCACAAGAACACAGAGATTCATGTGGTTCACCTCAGAAGGGCTACATCCACAGGCACGACAGACTGAAATCACTATACAAATGAAAGTTACATTACAGATTTTGGGATTTAGAGCTATCTCTATAACCCTCAACAAAACCAGTCGAATAAATCTTTTTAGACCCAGTCTCCCATCTTTATTCTACAGCTAAACCACAGTTCAGAAGGAGAGCCTTGAGATCATCTGAGACTTTATCTCTCTAAAAGGAGAAATCACTCAAAATCTTCATGAGAAGCGCTTCTATATAAGAAATCAACCTTTCAATCTACATGGGGCACACCATGGAGTTTCTCTCTACAGAAAGCTCTCTTCTCCCTGAAGGAAGGGCCTTGCCTCTCATGCACAGGAGGCCCCTGCCTCCCTTTCTCTCTCTCTCTCTCTCTCTCTCTAGAGGAAGCCACTTTTTCTCATATGTCTCAAGAATATTGAGATATATCCTAGAGTTCTAATCTTTTTTATTTATCTATATTTCAGGAAACTTATCAACATGAATCCCAATCCCATGAAATGCATCATTTGCTATAGTTAAAAAATTATCTGATGCATTCATAGTTATTATAGTAAATGAGAAAATTAAAAAATGCGTCATATAGAGAGTTTATCTCTCTAAAAAATGTATCATTTAGAGAAAAGTTAAATGATGCATTTTTTAGAGAGAAAAATTATCTCTAAATGATGCATCAGATAATTGACTATAGTATCTATGAATGCATCAGATAACTTATCAATCCCAATCTCATTAAGTAATTTTATGTCGATTATTTGATATAAAATGTGTCTTTATCTTTTCAATAGATATTGCAAATGAGACAAAAATAAAAATAAAAAGCATTATGGGGTAGTGAAATAATTTGACTACGAAAATCTGATATTCTATTGCTTACAAAAAGGCAGGAATTCTCATAAGCCTCTTAATTATTGTATGACCTAGAACCCTAAGATGATGACAAGTCATAATCATTTAACAGGGGTGAGGCTTTTATCAAATTTATTCCTCATTACTAACCGTATATATCTCACCATATTGATTTTCATTTTCCTATCAAAACAAAGTTTTGGTTTTGCATAATCTTGGACATAATTTTATTTTAGATGAGTTAATATTTTATTAAGGGTGCGGTTTGCATAGTGGCTAGGCTTTAAAGAATCAAATTAGAGCCTACCTTCAAATAGTGATGAAAAATGTGGTTTCAATACTAGAAATCTTTGTGATAGGCTTAAATTATATTTTCATATTTATTTATAAATTTTAAAGCTTCAAAAATAGTGTAGATCGACAGATCTATGAAAACTTGAAAATCTTGAAAATTGATGGTCCAAAAATGCGTTACAAAATGCACTATTTCCAAAACTTGAAATCCATGTTTTTCTCATGTCCATGCATCTTGATGTCGAGATGATCAATTTGAAGATATTTAGGCATAAACAACCCCTTCTAGTGAAATTTTTGAGGTAGGCTCAAATTTAATTGTTTAGAGCCTCGGCTCTATATAAACTTTCCCTTGTATTAATTAAGCTCAAATTATATAGGCAAAGGCGTGCATATGCGAGCACATACGTTTGTGTTTATCGAGAGTTAGATTAGAGATCAATGTTAAATCCTTTTGAGAGTATAGTAGCTTTTGCCAAAAGAGAATAATTTCACCTCTCGACGTAGACTTAGAGAGAGAGAGAGAGAGAGAGAGAGAGAGGAATTATGGGCTTAAGGAGAGAAATTAAAGACAACACGGGCTTGGAGAGAGATTTGAAATGTGGACTTTTTAGACAAAGATAAATAATGTATTGTTGGATATGAAGATAATTCAAAATCACCCACAAAAGGAAATCCCATATCATGTGAGATTGAGATTGATATTGATAAGTTTCCTAAAGAAAATAGAAATCCAAAAGATTAGGACTCTGGGATATATCTCTTCTATAGAAAATTTCCATTTTGATATGGATTTTTAATCTTATATATATGAGATGAAAATACAGAGAATTTGTATGCCCTGTTTGGGTCTAGGAAAGGTGGCTTCCTCTAGAGAGAGAGAGGCAGGGGCCTCCTATGCATTAGAGGCAAGGCCTCCCCTTCTGTAACAATCCTAAAATTTCAAAAAAAAAAAAAAAAAAAAAAAAAAAGCGGAGAAAAGATGCTTTTAAATAGGTGATGATCTGATTGAGTATGATGGTCCTTGGGGACCATCACTATTTTCAAAACTTTTTACTTGGTTTAAACCTTTGCTACTTTTGTTTGCAGCCTTTGCAGTTGCTGCTTGCTGCTGGCCACGTCCTTTAGCGGACGTGGTTTTCGTATGTTAAAAGCAGACGCTTAACGCGACACCTCAGGTATGAGGTAGAGCGTAATAAAATATTATAATAATACGTTATAAGAATTTAAATAGGGGAGGAGAGCACTCCCACCCTAAAAAATTTTGAGATCTCTCTCTCTCTCTGATCGAAACATAATGAACTCCTCTCTCGAACCGAATTTTTATCAGAAGCTCTCTCTCAAATATTTGTGAGTAAGTGACATCGTCTTCTTGAAAAATAGTCTATTTTTAATAAATAGTGATATTTCCGTCTAGAATCTTTATTTTATCAGTTTTGTGTGTAAGTGACATCGTCTTCCTGAAAAATAGTCTGTTTTTAATAAATAGTGATATTTCCGTCTAGGATCTTTATTTTATATGTTTTGTGTGTAAGTGACCCCATTGTCTCGAAAAATAATCCATTCTTTTTAAAAATGAAATGAAATAAATATTTCTGCATATTATCATGAATTTTAGGCGCGATAAATTTTATGCGCACGTGACCTCATTATCTTGAAAAATAATCTTTTTAATAAAAATTGTGATATCTTATCTATGTTAGAAATTTTGAATGCTGTAAATTAGAAAAATAAATTTATTTATTTTTCTAGTTTATTGTTAGAAATAAATGTGATATTTCTGCTTTTAGTAAAATTGTGATATTTCTTTCTACTGTTCTGAATATTTAGACATTGTAAAATTCATGTGCAAATGACTGCCTTATTATTTTAAAAAAATTGACATTTTTGCAATTGATTATAGTATTGTTGTGAAATGTTTATTTGTGGATTGATATCCCATAAATTGTGATAATTCCGTATTCTTGAATTTTTATAAGAGTTTTTCTATACATATTAAATTGGCAATTATGCTAGAATGCCTTTACAAACTGCTACCTTTCTAAATTTGAGCCCAAAATATTTGATTGGTTATTTTTGAAATGTTATAGAGAGTGACTGTTATTAATGGTTTAAGTGAAATTCATATTAATGATTTCAGTGATATGTTGAGTACATGATATTGCTGCTTTCGAATGTTTAAAGAGATTTAGAAATAATTTAAGTATGCAAGTGGACTCATCCGGTTCGCCGGTGAGGTATAAGTGGACCTATCTGGGACGCCGGTAGGGATTAAGTGGACTCATCCGGTACGCTGGTGAGGTATAAGTGGATCTGCAGGGATTAAGTGGACCTATCTGGGACGCCGATAGGGATTAAGTGGACCCATCAGGACGCTGATGGGGTATATAGGTGACCTACTTGAGACGCCAGTAGGGTATTTTGTTAAATCCTTTGAATTATGTACTGCCGTTAAAAGTGTTATAAGCATTTCAATTACTCGGATTATACTTAATTATGCATTTATTGAAAGTGAAACTGTTGATGCATTTCTGTTAATAGATCTCCTTTTGGAAAATACTGATATCTTTCAATCATGATTATTTTTAGGATTATGATGATCACTTACTGAGTAGCCAAACTCATCAAACTTTGGTAAACATGTTTTCAGGATAACTGCGGATTCATTTTGAGTGCTAGTCAAGATCAATATTGGAAGATACTGTTGTTGTGCTAGCTTTCTTTATTTACTTTGTAAGACCTCGTCACTGTAAATTTGTCCTATCAATAGATGTATATATGTTTTGTCTGTCACATCTCAGGAATAACAGTACTGTAAATTCTTGGGGTGTGACAATTATGGTATCAGAGCAATAGGTTTAAGATCCTTAGGAAATTTAAAAAGAATGTACTTAAAATCATATTTATTGTGTGTACAGACCGGGATAAAGTCAAGATTCGGAATAGCTGAAGCCAATATGGAAGGAATTCACAAAGCTTTGAAAAATATGGTTGCTCTAATGCAACATCAGATGGAAAACAACAATCCACCCAGGCAGTCAGTTACAGGAAATGGTGGGAGTAATATCGAACAATTTAAGAAATTAAACCCACCTTCTTTTAAGGGTGCTGTAAACTCACTGAAAGCCGAGCGATGGATTATGCAATTGGAAAAAATATTCGAGGTTATAGAATGTCCTGATGATAGGAAGGTGGCCTTGGCAATTTTTATGTTAGAAGGTGAGGCACAACACTGGTGGCGAATGGCAAAAGGAGTATTGGTCAAAGAAAATAAAACCTTGACTTGGGAAGTATTTCTAGAGGCATTTAATGAAAAATAATTCCCAGATTTTATTCGAGACCAAAAAGAAATGGAATTTCTAGAATTAATCCAAGGAAATAAGACAGTAGCACAGTACGAGGCCAAGTTTACTGAATTGGCCAGGTTTGCACCACATATGATTAACAATGAGGCAAAAAAGGTGAAGAAATTTGAAAGGGGTCTCAGGCCAGCTATTAGGAGCAGAATATCAGTCTTGAAATTAAGAACTTATGCTGAAATAGTGGATCGTGCCCAAATTGTCGAAAAAGATTTTGAAGATTACCAAAAGACGAAAAATCAAAACAGTCATGTTAGATCTACATCATCTAATCGACAACAGTTTGAAAGGCCAAACAAGAAGCCAAGGCCCTCGTCATTTCAAAACCCAATAGAACCATGTAGAAAATGTGGGAAAATTCATGGATCAAGCCCTTGTTATTGGAATACTGGATCCTGTTTTAAATGTGGAAAATTGGGACACCAGATTAAACAATGTCCTAGCTTACAGACACAACTGCTTCCAAAGCAGGGAGAGATAGCTCCAAAGCCTCAGATGAAGGGAAGAGTATTTGCGATTACCGAGCAAGACGCTCAGGCCTCAAAATCAGTGATCCAAGGTACTCTTACTATCTTTCAAAAAGTAGCTCATGTTTTGATTGATCCAAGATCTACTCATTCATTTGTGTCACAACACTTTGCATGCCACTTAAAGGTAGAACCAGAACAATTAGAATACATTCTAGAGGTAGCCACACCGATGGGAGATTCAATTAACATCAATATAATGTACAAATCATGTGTAATAAAGATAGAAGAAAAAGAACTGTTGGTTGATTTAATACTCCTGGAAATTCAAGATTTTGATGTAATCTTAGGCATGGATTGGCTTTCTGCATACCATGCAAGTATTGATTGTTATAAGAAAATTGTTACCTTTAGTATTTCGAATCAACCAGTATTTTACTTCAATGGTGTCAAAGAAGACTCCCCATCATATTTAATCTCTTGTATTCGAGCTAATCGTCTCCTTCGAAAAGGGTGTCAAGGCTTTCTTGTCTATATCAAAGAAGATAGGAAGGAAGAAATAAATTTGGATACCACTCCGGTTATTCGAGAATTTCCCGACTTTTTTCTTGAAGAATTGCCAGGATTACCGCAGGACAGGGAAATTGAATTCTCCATTGAATTAGTAACAGGGGTAGCACCAATTTCTAAGGCACCTTACAAAATGGCTCCTGCAGAACTTAAAGAACTGAAACAACAATTGGAAGAATTATTAGATAAAGGTTTTATCAGGCCCAGTGTGTCACCTTGGGGTGCTCTAGTACTGTTTGTCAAAAAGAGAGATGGGACTATGAGATTGTGTATTGATTATAGACAGTTAAACCAAGTGACAGTAAAAAATAAGTATCCATTACCTAGAATTGATGATTTATTTGATCAATTACAAGGATCACAAGTGTTTTCAAAAATTGATCTTAGATCTGGATACCATCAGCTTAAGATTAAAAATGAAGATGTACTCAAGACAGCTTTCAGAACAAGGTATGGCCATTATGAATTTTTAGTCATGCCTTTTGGATTAACCAATGCACCAGTTGCATTTATGGATTTGATGAATCGGATCTTTAAGCCCTTTTTGGATAAATTTATTGTAGTATTCATCGATGATATTTTAATTTATTCCAAGAATCAGAAGGAACATGAGCAGCATGTAAGAATGGTATTGCAAATATTAAGAGAGAAGAAATTGTATGCTAAACTTAGTAAATGTGAATTTTGGCTTGAACAAGTGACATTTTTAGGACATGTCATATCAAAAGAAGGTCTATCAGTTGATCCTTCAAAGGTTGAAGCCGTTGTTAATTGGAAACAACTAAGCAATGTGACTGAAGTTCGAAGCTTTTTGGGATTGGCAGAATATTACAGAAAATTTTTAGAAGGATTTTCTCGAATCGCAACCCCATTGACTCGATTGATACAGAAAATATCAAATTTGAATGGACAAGTGAATGTGAGGAGAGTTTTCAAGAACTAAAAGTTCGGTTAACTTCAGCACCTATTTTAACTATTCCTGAGGGGAGTGGGGGATTTGTGATTTATAGTGATGCTTCACATAAAGGTTTGGGCTGTGTATTAATGCAATATGGGAAAGTAGTGGCATATGCATCCAGACAGTTGAAAGAATATGAGAAAAAATATCCAATTCATGATTTGGAGCTAGCCGCAATAGTATTCACTTTGAAAATATGGAGGCATTATCTATATAGTGAGCAATTCGTAATATACACGGATCATAAGAGTTTGAAATACCTTTTCTCTCAGAAGGATTTAAATATGCGGCAGATAAGATGGATGGATTTCTTAAAAGATTATGATTGTACATTCCATTATCATTCAGGAAAAGCTAACGTTGTGGCCGACGCTCTAAGTAGAAAATCTACGGGAGTCTTAGCTCATCTAATGATCCAAGAAATGCTATTGTTAGAGGAAATAGTGGATTGGCATCCAACTCCGTCCATTAATGGTGTGGTAAGTATGATTGCCAATATTAAGGTGGAACCCCAATTAATCCAACAGATTCGATTGGCACAAAAGAAAGACCCTCAGCTTATAACAATTATAGAAGAGGTGAAGCAATGAAAGAGAGATGAATTCTCTATATGTAGTGAGGATTTGCTAAGATTCAAAGGTCGGGTTTGTGTCCCGAATGATGAGAGTGTAAAGAAAGCTATCTTAGAAGAAGCACATCATTCTCGTTATACAATACATCCCGGAAGTATTAAAATGTATCAGGACCTAAAAAAAACCTTTTGGTGGAATAATATGAAAAAAGAGGTAGCACTATTTGTGTCTAAATGCCTAACATGCCAGCAAGTAAAAGCTGAACATCAAAGGCCCGCTGGGTTGTTGCAGCCTTTACCGGTCCCAGAATGGAAATGGGAGTACATCTCTATGGATTTTGTCTCTGGCTTGCCTAGAACAAATTCAGGACATGATAGCATTTAGGTCATTGTGGACCGGTTAACCAAAGCTGCCCACTTTCTACCGATTCGCACGACGTACATTTTGGATCGACTGGCTCAGCTGTACATTAAGGAAATAGTGCGGTTGCATGTAGTTCCTGTCAGTATTGTATTGGACAGGGATACTCGGTTTACTTCTAAATTTTGGGCTAGATTACAGTCAGCCATGGGGACGAGACTCACCTTTAGTACTGCCTTTCACCCCCAAACTGATGGACAATCGGAGAGGACCATCCAAACCTTGGAAGATATGCTGAAGGCCTGTGTTATTGACCTTACAGGAAGCTGGGATGACCATTTACCCCTGATTGAGTTTGCTTATAATAATAGCTTCCAAGCCAGTATTCAGATGGCACCATATGAAGCCCTGTATGGAAGGAAATGCAGGTCACCCATATGTTGGGACGAGGTTGGTGAAAGAAAGCTTTTGGGGCCCGAAATTGTCCAGATAACCACATATAAAATAACATTAATTTGTGAAAGGCTCAGGACAGCTCAGTGTCGGCAAAAGAGTTATGCCGATAACCGAAAGAGAGATCTTGAATTTGAGGAAAGTGATCGAGTTTTCCTAAAAATCTCACCAATAAAGGGCCTTATGAGATTCGACAAGAAAGGAAAGTTGAGCCCACGTTACATCGGACCATTTCAAATCCTGGAAAGAATCGGAGGTGTCGCTTATAGACTTGCCTTACCACCCGAATTGGCAAATGTCCATAATGTCTTTCATGTATCTTCACTACGAAAATATCAGCCCGACCCATCCCATATCTTAAAATATGAACCTTTACCGATCAGAAATGACCTATCCTTCATTGAGCAGCCAATTTTGATACTGGATAGAAGGGTGTAAGTGTTGCGTAACAAGGAGATTCCTTTGGTCCGTGTATTATGGCAGTACCATTCAAGAGAAGAGTCGACTTGGGAACGAGAAGACGAAATCAGAGAAAAATACCCCTATCTTTTTCAGTAATCAGGCACACAAATTTAGAGGACTAAATTTCTTTAAGGGGGAAAGAATGTAACAATCCTAAAATTTCAAAAAAAAAAAAATAAAAATAAAAAGAGGGGAGAAAAGATGCTTTTAAATAGGTGATGGTCTGATTGAGTATGATGGTCCTTGGGGACCATCACTATTTTCAAAACTTTTTACTTGGTTTAAACCTTTGCTGCTGCTTTTGTTTGCAGCCTTTGCATTTGCTGCTTGCTGCTGGCCACGTCCTTTAGCGGACGTGGTTTTTGTATGTTAAAAGCAGACGCTTAACGCGACACCTCAGGTATGAGGTAGAGCGTAATAAAATATTATAATAATATGTTATAAGAATTTAAATAGGGGAGGTGAGCACTCCTACCTTACAAAATTTTGAGATCTCTCTCTCTCTCTCTGGTCGAAACACAGTGAACTCCTCTCTCGAACCGAATTTTTATTGGAAGCTCCCTCTCAAATATTTGTGAGTAAGTGACATCGTCTTCTTGAAAAATAGTCTATTTTTAATAAATAGTGATATTTCCGTCTAGAATATTTATTTGATCAGTTTTGTGTGTAAGTGACATCATCTTCCTGAAAAATAGTCTGTTTTTAATAAATAGTGATATTTCCGTCCAGGATCTTTATTTTATAAGTTTTGTGTGTAAGTGACCCCATTGTCTCGAAAAATAATCCATTCTTTTTAAAAATGAAATGAAATAAATATTTCTGCATATTATCATGAATTTTAGGCGCGATAAATTTTATGCGCACGTGACCTCATTATCTTGAAAAATAATCTTTTTAATAAAAATTGTGATATCTTATCTATGTTAGAAATTTTGAATGCTGTAAATTAGAAAAATAAATTTATTTATTTTTCTAGTTTATTGTTAGAAATAAATGTGATATTTCTGCTTTTAGTAAAATTGTGATATTTCTTTCTACTGTTCTGAATATTTAGACATTGTAAAATTCATGTGCAAATGACTGCCTTATTATTTTAAAAAAATTGACATTTTTGCAATTGATTATAGTATTGTTGTGAAATGTTTATTTGTGGATTGATATCCCATAAATTGTGATAATTCCGTATTCTTGAATTTTTATAAGAGTTTTTCTATACATATTAAATTGGCAATTATGCTAGAATGCCTTTACAAACTTCTACCTTTCTAAATTTGAGCCCAAAATATTTGATTGGTTATTTTTGAAATGTTATAGAGAGTGACTGTTATTAATGGTTTAAGTGAAATTCATATTAATGATTTCAGTGATATGTTGAGTACATGATATTGCTGCTTTCGAATGTTTAAAGAGATTTAGAAATAATTTAAGTATGCAAGTGGACTCATCCGGTTCGCCGGTGAGGTATAAGTGGACCAATCTGGGACGCTGGCAGGGATTAAGTGGACTCATCCGGTACGCCGGTGAGGTATAAGTGGACCTGCAGGGATTAAGTAGACCTATCTGGGACGCCGATAGGGATTAAGTGGACCCATCAGGACGCTGATGGGGTATATAGGTGACCTACTTGGGACGCCAGTAGGGTATTTTGTGAAATCCTTTGAATTATGTACTGCCGTTAAAAGTGTTATAAGCATTTCAATTACTCGGATTATACTTAATTATGCATTTATTGAAAGAGAAACTGTTGATGCATTTCTGTTAATAGATCTCATTTTGGAAAATATTGATATCTTTCAATCCTGATTACTTTTAGGATTATGATGATCACTTACTGAGTAGCCAAACTCATCAAACTATATTAAACATTTTTTCAGGATAACTGCGGATTCATTTTGAGTGCTAGTCAAGATCAACCTTGGAAGATACTGTTGTTGTGCTAGCTTTCTTTATTTACTTTGTAAGACCTCGCCACTGTAAATTTGTCCTATCAATAGATGTATATATGTTTTGTCTGTCACATCTCAGGAATAATAGTACTGTAAATTCTTGGGGTGTGACACCTTCCGAGAGAATAGAGCTTCCTATAGTGCCTCATACAAATTGAAAAACTGGTTTCTTAAAAAAAAGCGGCTCTCATGAAGATTTTGGATAATTCCCTTTTACAGAGAAAGTCTCGGATGCTCTCAAGCCTCTCCTCTTGGACAGTGGTTTAGCTGTGGAATGGAGATGGTCACTTCCTGGACTATGGTTTAGCTGTGGAATAGAGATGAGAGGTTGACGATGGTCCCGATCAGAAGATTGGGTCTAAAAGGGTTTACTCAACTGTTTGTCGAGGGTTGTAGAGGTAACTCTAAATCCCAAAATCTTTAATGTAACTTTCATGGGTATAGTGGATTTTAGTTTGTCATGCCCGTGGATGTAGCCTTTCTGAGGTGAAACACGTAAATATTTGTGTTTTTATGACGCGTGTATTTCACACTTTATTTCTCGTATTATGGCTCATGCTCTCTCCAATTTTGTTTCTAGCTGGATAAGTACACGATCTTGGTGGGATCCAACTTTTGGGATTCTTGTTTCTACATCTAAGAGGGTTATTAACCCTAACAAGTGGTATCAGAGCACATGGTTCAATACAAGTTTAGTGTTTGTGCATTCAATTGAAGAAAAACACATGGCTAAGTATGCGAGTGTTTTATGTGAGGTGGAGAAATATGATAGCAAAGACAATTTTTTCAGCAAGAATGATCAAAGAGTTTATTTGGCAAAAGATAAATAATTCATAAAGCAATCCATTAGATGTTGGCATAGTGAGCAGGTAATTTTGATATCAAAGTGGAGATTGTTGGATGGTGATTATCTAAAAACACCTATGTAAGGAAATCCCATATTATGTGGAATTGGGATTGATATTGATAATTTTTCTAAAGTAAACAGAAATCCAAAATATATGACTCTAGGATATATCTCTTGATTATTGAGATATATATAACATCTGTAGGAAGTTTTCTATTTGATATGGATTTCTAACCTTATATATATTGGATGAAAGTGCAGAGAATTTGTGTGCTCTATTTGGGTCATGATATGGGAAATGTGGCTTCCTCTAGAGATAGAGAGAGGCAGGGGCCTCCTAGTATGAGAGGCAAGGCATCCCCTTTAGAACGAAGAGAGTTTAATATGGAGAGAAACTCCACGTTGTGCCTCATGTTGTGCCTCATGTTGATTGAGAGGCTGGTTTCTTAGAGAAAAGCGGTTCCCATAAAGATTTTAGGTGGTTTCTCCTTTTTGAGAGAGAAAGTATTGGTTGCTCTCAAGGTTTTCCTCCTTGACAATGGTTTAGCTGTGGAATGGTGATGGTTTTCTCCTCCTTGACAATGGTTTAGCTGTGGAATGGTGATGGTTTCTTCTTTGACAATGGTTTTGTTATGGATTAGATATGAGATGTTGACGATAGTAACGATTGGGAGACTGGGTCTAAAAGAGTTTACTCGACTAGGTTTTGTCGAGGGTTATAGAAGTAACTCTATGTCCCAAAATTCGTAATATAACTTCCATTGGTATAGTAGATTTCAATTTGTCATACCCGTAGATGTAGCACTTTTGGATGAACCACGTAAAACTTTATGGTCTTGTGGTGTGTATGTTTCATGCTTTATTTCTCATATTATGGTTTGTGCTCTCTCTTGTTTTATTTCTAGCTGGACAAATACACGAATTTGGTGGGATTCATGTTTCTGCATCTATGAGGGTTCTTAGATCCTAATGTGTATTTAATAAACATAGGAGTGAAAGTGTGATGTAAGAGAGAGGGAAATTGTATAAAGTAATAGAAATAATAGTATGCTAACAAAGTTAAAAACAATTTTCCATTTGGTCTTTTCTATCTTAAAGTTTTTATTGGCTCTCTCTAGAGTGTTGCATTATCAACCCTATTGTATTTTTTGCTACATTGACTTGGTTAGGTATGGGCTAGAAGTAGACCAGGCCAACTCAACTATCAAGTTCATACTTTTGATTCTGGACTTAACCTGGTGAGTTTATAAATTAGACCCGAATCGGATCTAAGTCAATGTCACTTACTGATCTATCCGATTGCAAGACCTAATGTGCCCAATTTTGGTATCATTTCACCAATATACTATTGAAGGAGACTTTGTCAAAGTTATCTCGTAGTGTCTCCATCCAGGTCTCGTTCCTTGGAAGCTTAGTGCAATCATGAATGAAATTCTTTCGGCTTTTAGGGACCGTGATCTCTCTTTTTTTCAGTTCATCGCGGATTTAACTCTGATACAGATTCGTTAGCTAAGCTGGTTATTGCTCCTCTCTCATCATCTTAGCTTTTGCTTAGCTGTTTTCTCTTCTTTTTTATTTTTCTCTTTCGTGTGTTTTTCTGTTTTTTTTTTTTTCTTTTCTCTTTTTTTCTACTTTTCCCTTTTATCTTGTAACCTTTCATTACTTTAATGAATATCGCACTTACTAAAAAACAATTCACGAATGTACTACACAACATGAGCAATTCTACCGACATCTACGTTGTTTTTGTTCGGTCATAATAGATCAATGTCATGACAACCACCAATTGCCTCCAAGGACCAAAATTTCACATCCCATGAAGCCAGGGTTAGTTGTAAGGCCTTGTCAGTTCCCACAAAGATAGTGATATGACAAACAAAGAAAGTCACAAAGACCCCATAAACATTTCAGCGAGATTTGTAGGGAGATGGTACATGCAAGTGTGTTTTCAAGTTTTTATTTGGTTCACATATGGGCAGCACAATGACCCCTATTTACAATTAAACTTGTAATTACATGTCAATAATTTACAATCCTTCCTAGTCTTCTAATAAATAATGGGAAAATATATAATGATATCATTTACTTTCGATACAAGGTGGTCAAAATTAATATTGATTAGTGGATGTGTAATTGAGTGGTTGTGACCAAGCTCAAAGTTTAATAGAATTTTTTTGGAGTTTTGTGGCATACTCAAACTATCATATTTCACATTGGATTGTTACAAGTAATTGTGACCTCCTTGTACCAAAGATAAATAGTATGTATCCAATCCCGTAAATAATAATGTTTAAAGGCCAGATTCTTCTTGTAGTGATGTTGTATGTAACGTACACATACAAGGCATATGTACTGCTAAGATACTAGCATATTACTCTCATGGACTACTTATAGATACCACTATATTCTTGTTTCCTTATCTCCATTTCTAGGTGTCCTTATTGCCCTTCTTTTATTAATTTTTTAGCCTTTAGAATGGGATAACACATGACTTCTCAAGTTTAAGCTGTACCATGATAATACAATACACCTTTGGGATCACTAAGTCTACCATGACAATGAATCCTTGCACACCTCAAAATGATTAAAGCGGAACTATTGACACTGGTTCGAAATAATTAAATGCCGCCAAATTCTATGTTAAAGTCGTTAATGCTTGCTTTAATGGCGCTGGCACAGATGATCAATGGCCCTGATTAAATGAACATTTTATGGAGTAGTGGTGGTGGTGCTTGCCTATAACTAAGGACTATGATGGGAGAATTTAGTTGGCTACCAACTCCGGGGGACCGGGCCAATGGGCCTGGCTTAGGTGCAAGTAAGTTCTCTTTCAAAATGGCTCGGTTTACCTAAAATTTTCAAAAAATTTATTTTCTTGCAGATTTTTTGTCTTATGAGCAAGTATTAGTGGCATTGTGAAATAATAATTAAATGGTAGAGAGTTTATATCATCTGATTTGCAAGGAAGTCCACCCCAAAGATATCTTTTTAAGATCAAAGAAAATTATTTCTTTACTCAATTCACCGTCGCATTCAAAAGAGGGATATTTTTTCTTTTTTAAATATAAACAAAATAAAGAGAATAAATTAAAACAAAATAAAACCCCAAAAATACTCTCTCTATCTCCTGGGCTATATCTATCTCTATCTCTCTCTCTAAATCACGTACCTATTAAGATATAGATATCTCAGGTTCATAGTGATATACATCATTATGGATATATGGGTATATATCTCTTGATAATATTAAGTATCTAGAAGATAAAAAGAGACCAAATCATCTCAGGTTCATATTGATATACATCATTATGAACCTGAGATATCTATATCCTAACAGTAACCCACCCACATCTCTAGAATTTCTTTTTTTTTTTTCTCATATGTAAATCTTCTAACCCACCCACGTCTCTCGAATTTCATTTTTTTTTTTTCTCCTATATAAATCTTCTACTTTTCTCCCATATCTGTCATGTCCATAAAAATATGAATCCTTTCTAATTCTATCAATATAACGTGAGCCCCAACAATATCTTCATGAGACTTATTTGCTAAAAATAAAATAAACACCTCGACCCATCAAAGGGTAACTTCTATCCTACCTAAAAACTTTAACTAAATATCCCTAATCTCATCTTTAAAACATCTAAGCGTAACTAAAAAAACAGGCACCTTCCGATTCTAATCCTATAAACAGATTAGAATTTGAATTCCCTAATTTTTATCTACATCACTGGGCCTTATCTCAAAAGCATCCTTGAATTTGTGTTTTTGTTTCCCAAAAAGATTCATCATGTTGAATTTGTGGCTTGTCCTCCGATTCTAACTCATGCTCTTCAACTTCATTACTGGTCATCGAGACATTCGCTAGTTTATTGGGTTGGCTATGAGAAGACATATCAAGCATTCGGTACGTACCAAAGTACATATAATTTAGGATATGACATATTTATGCCTGCAGTCGAAAAATTCCGATATTACAAAAAAGTCCAGAATTTCCCGAAATTTATGCCTGGGTTGAATGCATTCGGTGCGTAATAGGGCTAAATGCAATAAAGTACATAATTGGAGGTCCTTTTTCTCATAAAATTGTTTCCCGTCGATGGAGCATAGGCAAGTTCAATGGTTGATGCTCTCTTCCAACGTTTGGTTTACAACGCATGGGCAAACATTTAAAGCCACCATCAGCATACATATTACGTCCCCATCATCGCTTAATTCAACTAAATCCATATTTGGAAAATCCTTTTCTTGATACATAATACTCGAATTGCTTGGTTCACAGCTCATTATAAATCCCATGTGACCATTTAGTTTCCTTTAGTTAATTATTCTATTATGCATTATGACTTTTATGTTCCGATTCTGTCATAAATCCATTTATTATTCAAGTTACACTCAAAGGAACTGCCATGGCGATAGAATAATATCACTCCATCAGTTGCCATGATTCAATTAGGGACACCTACTCTTGGAAGGCCCAAAGGAATGAATGAACACCGGTGAGAGAGAGACATTATCAAAGTCCACAAAATTAAACAAAGAGAGAAGGTCAACATAATACAAGCCGCTATTCGAGACCCAAATTGTACCAGGGAAGAGAAATACATACCTAACAAACAATGTGCAAATAACAATCATAAAATATAAGATGATAGGTGTTTATTGAGAAAAAAAAAAACAATACCTAAGTTTTCTGCTCTTAGTACAAGTACAATACACTATTCTTTTAACATGAATGAATGAACCATTTACAATCGATACAGGGGCTTTAACAAACACATCTTGATAAGCCATCAAATAATTCTTATTTCCAGTCATATGATTTGTAGCCCCTGAATCAATAATCCAACTATCATTATTAGAGGGAAAAAAAGATTGGAGAGAGTAAAAGTTACCTGACTCACGAGATAGATCCTGTGTGGAAGAAGAGCCATTTTTTGAAAAATCTTGAAAGAACTAAGCCAGTTTATCCATAAAAATCTGAGTATCGGCAGTCTGAGTAAATAAATGTTCACCCATTCTATTTCTATTGGGCCTTTAGGCAAGGGTACTTTTCCCAACATCTATGAGCCAGATGACCAATTCCTTTACAGTGATCACAACATAGTGGACGTCTATTACCACAACCCCTAACTCCACCATATCCTCTTTTTCAAACACATTATCCTTTTTTTTTTCAGTATTCTCCTTAGCAGCAATAAAGACTGATTTTTCAATTATTTCAGATTCAGACTTTGTTTCAACATTGATAACCTTTTTTCAAGTTTCTTCCCGATGAATAGTAGAACAAACATTTGTAAATGTTGGGAGTTTAATAGTCATCAAAATCTGACTTCTAAGGTTCTCATACTTTGGATTCAAACCAGCAAGGAATAAAAAAAATTTGTCGTGTTCAACACGCTTTTGAATAGTCTTCAGGCCAGTTGTTATGGGTGTAAGAAATTTTCAACACGCTTTTGAATGGTCTTCAGGTCAGTTGCTATGGGTGAATAAGAAAATAATTCATCCCATAATGTTTTGAATAGAGCAAAATATTCAGCAGTAGTTTTATCTCCTTGTTTGATTTTAGAAATTTCTTGCTTTAACTCAAAAACACGAGAAAGATTTTTTTCTTTCCCATACATTTTTTTTACGCAATCCCACAATTCTTCAGCAGCATCTATTGAAATAAAGATCTCGACCACCTTTGGTTCTATGGAATTTAAAATTCAATTCATGACCTTGTGGTCATTGGATTGCCAATCTTCATATAGGGGATCATCAATAACAGGAACTATTTTCCTTTCATTGATGTGTCCTAACTTGGATCGCCCGGAATCAAAGAGAGCGAGACAATTTTTTATTAACTTAAATAATTGAGTCCGTTAAAAGGGGTACTAGTTAATTTATCACTAGTATTGAACTCTTTTTCAATGATAATAGTTTTAGGGTCAGGATTCTTGATTATATTCACAATATCTTCCAGGATGTAAATAACTGAACCAAAAAAAAATATTACTGAACCAAAAACAAGAAGACCAATCCCAAAAAAAGCTAACAGTCGATGGAGGAAACAACCACAACCTCCTTGAAATAATATGGACCACCTCTTCACCTTTTTGTAAAAGGGAAAAAAAAAAAAACTTACTTCATAGTGACAGACATCCTTAGACCTTCGTTTGAACCAAGGAAGAAGAGGGCCTGAGGCAAAGCGGGAGAAGAAGCCTTATCCGAGACCAGACTTCTAGTTTATAGTCTGAGTCAGCTCCAAGACCCCTTCGAGAGAGGCTCGAGCCCTAGATAAGATATTGGGGATCGTACCTTTTAAGGGGAACAATTCAATTTGCACCAACCAAGTCTCTTTTAGGTTGAACCCACCGATCGATTCATCGGCCGCAATGTCCAGCAGTAGCAGAGAGGCTATCATAGACTTCACAAAAAAGGCTAAAGAGAGAGAGAGAGAGTTATAGGCGAGATTGGTAAAATGGATGCCGTATTTCTGTTCAAATCCAGCAGAGCTACCGGAGGATTTGGCCGGAATCATAAGGTATTGGGGTCAATGGTGTTCACCATAGATTTGATGATCAAGATGAATCGATGGACAAATGGGGTTCTCAATCTCTAATTTTTTGGCAGCAAAAGGAATGCTAGAGAGAGAAAGATTAATAGTGACTAGACGGGAATAGATACGTGTAGAGGGCCTCTTTGATTTGGGGATGAATGGCTCCTTGAGATGGGTCGGCTTCACCTCAACTTTGATACTCTCTTTAAACACAAGAAGAAATATGTGATTTGGGTTAGCTAGTTTTGGTTTTAACTTTCTCCTTGTTTCTCTTTCTACCGCTGGTGGTTAAAGGATTTTGGTAAAAGGAATTTGCAAGACGCAGTGAAAAACGTATAGAAAATATGTAGACAAAAAAGAAAAAAGAAAAAACAAGAAGCAGAAACTGTTCTGGTTCTGGAAACTCTAGCTTGTCTTGTATATGGAGTACGAACCACTTTAGCTAGTAAAGGGATGGCTTTATCTCCAATTACAAATTCTCAGAAGAGAGGAACTTGGCAAAAACTCAAATCGGGGAAGAGAAAAAAGGAGCAAAGGCTGCAAGCTTCTTTTGTGCCATGGGGGCCTTGGGCTTCTTTGATGGGAGAAGTTTTAGCAAATAAACCCGAGGTAGCCAAGGGCTTGCTTCAAGCGACGATCAAGACAAAATTATTTGTAATTACTGTCAAAGAGTGATAAGTAGTGGGGTACATAGGTTCAAGCAACACTTGGCAGGGGTTAAGGGAGAAGTTTCTGCATGCACTAGTGTCCCTAGTAATGTAAAAAAACAGATGGTGGCAATTCTTAATGCTAGCAAAGGTAAAAAAATTGCCAAACATAGGATGAATGAGGAGATAGCTAGTTTATATACACCATCAAGCAGGAATGATACAGAAGAGCAATATAATTATGACCTAAAAGAGCAATATAATAATGAGCTGGACATGGCCACAAAATTGAGTTTATATGAACAATATCAGAGGGAATGTGGGTTTAGAATGCCTGGTGGGTCTAGCTCAGACATGCATGGTGGGCCTAGCTCCGATATGCATGGTGGGCCTAGTTCAGATATGCATGGCGGGTCCAGCTCGAGCATGTATGGCGGGCCCAGCTCAAATATGTATGGAGAGGTTGGTGGCAATATGTATCAAGAAGAATCAGTTGTTGAAGAAATTGTTTCTAAGTTACCTAGGAGTGCCAGTATTGCAGGTCATGGTCGTAAAGACCCATTTCTCTCAAAGCCTAAGTCACAACAGATGACCTTAAAAGGCATGGTTAAAGGTACAAGAAACATGTTAGGGAGATATGTTGGTAAATGGTTCTACGATAAAGGGATTCCCTTTGATGCAGCCAATAGCCCATATTTTCCACCTATGGTTAGTGCAATCCAGAGAGCCGGGCCCGGGGTAAAACCCCCGACGGCATATGAGCTCCGTGGGCCAATATTAGACGAAGAGGTAGAGGAAGTTAAAAAGTGGATTGAAGAATATAAACAGAGTTGGCCAAGGACAGGAATTACTCTCATGAGTGATGGTTGGTTGAATAAAGTTAGCAAAAAGGAGTTTTTAAACTTCTTGGCCTATTCCCCAAAAGGTACAGCTTTTTTGTCTAGCAAAGACGTATCAGGGACGAAGAAGGATGCAAACTTCTACGTACGACTATATGATCAGATAGTGGAGGAGGTGGGGGATAAGCATGTAGTCCAGTTTATTACGGACAATGCGCGTGCATGTGTTTCTGCGGGCAGCAAGTTGATGGATAAGAGGAAGCATCTAGTATGGACCCCGTGTGCTGCACACAGCATCGATCTTATGTTAGAGGAAATCGGTGAGATCAAAATTGTGAAGGATACTCTTGATGAAGCAAGGTTGGTGTCGAGATTTATATACAACCACTCGAAAATATTATTCTGTTTAGAGAACACTCTAAGAAAAAAGAGATAATCAGGCCTGCCATAACCCGCTTTGCGACCGATTACTTAGCTGTGGACTCCATTCGACAATCTGAAGGTGCATTAAAGAGATTGTTTACTTGTGAAGAGTGGTTAAATGACCGCCTCTCGAAGTCCAGTACCGGTGTAAAAGTGGATAACATAATCTCAAATAGGCTGTTCTGGTCTCGATGTTCCAGTGTTGTAGAGGCCACTGCCCCTTTGGTCACGGTGTTAAGAATGGTGGATGCTGATAAGAAAGCTACCATGGGTATCCTTTATGAAGTTATTGAGAGGGCGAAATCAGCTATTGGGGAGAAGTGTAATTTTGCTAGCAAAGTGATCGAGATTATAGAAAAGAGGTGGAACACCAAATTCGGACGTCCAATTCATTATGCTGGTAAATATATATTTATATCATTACAATGTTTCAGTTTAAATCATTTTTTTATGAAATTGTAAATGACATTTTTCTACCTATATATTTTTTAGGTTACTACTTCAACCCAAAATTTTTCTATTTGACACCTGAACAACCCCACAAGATTATGGAAGGGGTCAGATACATTATTGCAAGGTTGGAGAGAAGCCATCGAAACCAAGTAGCAGCAATACAAGAGGTATTATTTAATGTTTGGGTAAGAACTTCATTGAGTTGTTATATTTGTGAGGAATAATGCACTAAAACGTAATATATTTGTTTTAGCTTGCTATGTATAGGGATGCTATAGGATCCTTCGGAACTAGACTTGCCAGAAATTCTCGAACTATGATGGATCCAGGTTATCCCCTCGTTAATATTTTGTTTATTCATATATTTAATCTTATGAATTGTTCTTGCCCTTACAATGCTTTTTACATTTTAATCCAGCTGAATGGTGGGAGATATATGGTACTGATGCACCTCACCTAAAGAGGATAGCAATCAAGGTGCTCTCCCAAACATGTTCTGCTACTGGCTGTGAGCGCAACTGGAGTACGTTCCAATGGTTGCACACTACTAGAAGGAATCGACTCGCTTCTGAGAAGCTTCATAAACTAGTCTACGTTCATTATAATTTAAACCTCAGAGAGCGACAAATAAGAAGGAAGCTTGAAGACTATGGGCCGATAGACTTAGACACAATATTTGTCACAGACACAGCAGACCGATGGGTAGTCGAAGAGGAGGAGCCAGTGTTGCACAAGATAGCGTTCCTTGAGGCTATCGGTGATGAAGATATTGAAGAAACTGATGAGCGGCATGAAAGAGGAAGCAGCCAGCCAATGTATCCACAATATGTCGATGATATTGCACCTAATGAGGGAGAGTGGGAAGGGGGTCTAAGAGAAAATGAGAGAGATGATGATTCTGAGGCCACCCTATCCCAGCCATATTATTCACATATCGAGTCCCAACAGCAACAGTGTAGGGATGAGCACGACAGTGCAGGTGAGCATGAAGGATGGACAAGCTTCGGGGATTTTGGACTGGGAACACAACAAAACACTAACACTCAGGGATTTGGGAATAGTCAGACGCCCGCTAATATCGATGATTCGTTTTTAGATCAAATCAATGAATTGTCAAACGAATTCAATCAATGGCACCAGCGTGACCAAGAAGAACAACAACGTCGTCTATCATTTTATTTTTAGATCGTATGTTATTAATTTTATGCTTTATTGTAGTCCATGTATGTTGATATACTTATTCCATGATAATTCTATATTTATCCTTTTGTGTGATGTAAATTAAATGTTGAATGGCGGTTCATGCAGGGAAAGAACATATCAATATTCGCATATTCATCCAAAAACATGAAAATTCTTAATGGAGTACCCTCATTTTTTATTGAATTCCTAAAAAACAATATTTATAATGAATTTTAATAATTTTTTTTGATTTTTTTGAAGCTTTATTCTGACCGATTCACCCGATTCCGATCCGGACCGCCGATTCGCCGATCCGGATCGCCGATTCGCCGATCCGGATCGGTTTTTGAAAAGCCCGATCCTGGTCACCGATCCGGTTTTTAAACCATTGGTTTTGCATGTATGGTCCAAGCAATTAGGCATATGGCCCAGGACTTATTCCTCCTTCACTACATGAGGTTAGGGAGCCCTTGTTGAAGGATGTTGTATTTGATGTGATTAAAATTTTGATTTCTTAGAGAGAAGGGTGGGAGAAATATGGGGCCACTATTATGTGTGATGCTTGGTCCGATGGGAAATCAAGGGCATTCATTAATTTTTTGGTTAACTGCCCAACATGTACTTTTTTTGTTAAGTCTATTGATGCATCAGACAAGTCACACGATGGTATATACCTATCTGACTTGATGGATGAGATTGTCGATTTTGTTGGGGAGCAAAATATGGTACAAATTATCACTGACAATGGTGCCAACTATGCTGCAGCTGGGCATTTCTTGACTTTGAAAGGGAAGAATATGTTTTGGACACCTTGTGCAACTCACTGTGTTAATATTATGCTCAAGGAAATGGGTACAATATCTTTATTTAGTGGGGTGATTTCAAGAGCTATGTTTGTTGTTGGATTTATTTACAAGCACATCATAGTCCTAAGCATGATGAGGTCTTTTACAAAGAAGAGCGAATTAATGAGACCGTGTATCTCTAGATTTGCCACGTCATTTCTCACTCTTCGAAACCTAGCCAAGCAAAAAATTGCCTTGAGGACCATGTTTGCTTCAGAGCAATGGAGTCAAAGCAAATGGTCAAAGCATAAGGATAGGAGAAAGGTTGAAAAAATTATTTTGAATACATCTTTTTGGAGTCAAATAATTATTGCATTGAAGGTGGCTCACCCTTTAGTGACAGTGCTTCGACTGGTTGATGGTGATGCGAAGCCCGCCATGGGTTACATACATGAGGCAATGACTAGGGCAAAAACTAAAACAAAAGATGTTTTAAAGGATGATGAAAATATACGCAAGGCTATGCTTAAAAGTATTGATAGGAGATGGGATACCCAGCTTCACAAGCACCTCCATTCAGCCGATTATTTTCTAAACCCATCTCTTCACTACAAGTACCCATCCATTGAGTCAGATCGTGTAATAAATGGTAGGTTCTTAGATGTGCTGGCGAGGTTGGTGCCAGACAAAGATATCCAAGATGAAAACCAGAGCCATGAATTGATTAAGTTCAAGTTAGCCTCGGGAAACTTTGGGAGAGATATTGCCACTTGAAATAAGGACACTACAGATCCAGGTAAAGGCCAAAAGCCCAAAAATAATCTTACCTGTCACTTACTTTATGTATAGTTCCATTGTTTATTTTATACCCTCAATTTTTAACTATATTCTAAATTATAAAATATTTTACAGCGGCATGGTGGGCATTATATGGAAGCGAGACACCAAATCTACAACGTCTCGCTATTCAAGTGTTGAATCTCACATGTAGCTCATCTGGTTGTGAGCGCAATTGGAGTGCATTTGAGCATGTAAGTCCTTTACTCCTTGTTCCTTAATCCTTATTTCTTGAATTTCAATTTTCTAATCGAAAATCTAATTTATCTGATTTTAAATTTATACCACAACTCCATACAAAAAAAAATAATAGGTTGGAGCAGATCAGTTGAATGATTTGGTTTATGTGCGGTATAACGAGCGGCTTAGGGAGAGGTATGAAAATCGTACGAAGCTCAACCCTATTCAATTATATGAAGCTGATGGTGATTCCATAAGTGAGTGGACTGTGGATCCAAGACAAGGTCGTATGTTTGAGGGTGAGGATCTTACATGGCTTGATGTCGAGCTAGCAACAAGGGTTTATGAAGAAGTTCGACCTAACACTAGAGCACAAAGGAGTAGAGGAGCTGCTGGCTCTAGTCACACTTGCACATTAGCTTCAGAGGTCGAGGAGGACGCTGACTCAGATGAGACCGATGAAGAAGAATACATGGAGGCCATCGAGGATGATATTGATGATGCGCATGACGACTCTCAAGATGACTTGTCTAATTGATATTTGAAAAATTGAAGTTCAAATTTCAAAATTGACTCTCAAAATGGATGATTGTATTAAGTTACTAACTATTAACTCTTCTTGAGCTTGACTTTTGGTTTGTATTTTGTAATATCACTATTTTGTGCTTATGGTTGTTGATGGTTGTGTTTCTGGTGCAAATTTATACTTATGGTTGTTAATTGTTGAATGCTTTATGAAGTTGGTTTCAAGTTTCTAGTTTCTATCAGGGGATAGTGGATAACTGGATATAGAATCTCCTACATCTAATAGTTTTGAAGTTAATCATTAAACTAAAATACCTACTATCACATATATCACCTTCATATTTTTTTCTATACATTAACTTATTTTTTTAGATTGTTTAGAATTTTTTTACATTTATTGACCCCATCATCGCAATGCACCCGCATCCGGGCCGCATCGGCCCCCCACCGCATTAGGGCTGCATCCCGTATTTTAAAATACTGGTCCATACAACACTACATCTAGAATTTATCTCACTATTTTAGGGTCTAAATTCTTTATAGAGAGCCAGCTATGTAAGATTGTAATTTTTTAAGGGAATTACTTAAATGTAATGTGGTGTAATAAAGAAATGAGGGCACCTAGAAGGTTGCGATTGATCTGGCTACAAATAATAGATCCTGAGAATTTCTTTTGGTCATGTGTACAGAAAAGCAAATGGAGCAGTAGATACATTGGTGAAGTTAGGAGTTTAATGCACAGATCTCTTAGTGTCTCAACTACTGCTATTTTTTTTTTTTATGGGCAAGGGAGAAGTCCCCCTATCTGTTTTTCATTAAATAATAATAATAATAAAAGATACAACTCATAAATTCACAATCTTTTGATGGGCAATTGTGCAACATCATAGAGTAAAATAAGCGAAATGCAATCAAGCGGTCTAGTGTGCCAATTTTTTTTTTTTTTTTTTTCCTAGATAACTCTGTGGGGAGATGAACCCCCTTTACCTTGGTACATGAATATTACTATTGCTATTTGATTCGTTGATATAAGCTTATTTCATAATAAGAGTTCATAATTTCATCAAAAAAAAAAATGGTTGCTGTGCCAATGTCATGCGACATCACCTATGGAGTACACTTGGCTTAGAAATAATAAAACAAATATTTTTTAGGGGCTTGCTTGCCAATACCGTAATATTTTTACAATATTATAGTATGATTCAGTTTTTTACATGGTATACACGGAGAACCTGCTCTGTCCTTTCTTTTTTATTTTTCCAACCCGCAAGTTCAATATTTGCAGCATCAGAATACTTTTTTAATTTTATTTTATTTTTATTTTTTGAAGTTTGTAGGGATATCCCATAGATTGGAGGGATATCAGGGGTTTGTCTCATGTTCCTAACATCGAACCACCCTGAATTTTACCATTGTTCGATTTGTTTAGACGGGTTGATGTTTATGACAAAGGACCACAAGAGGTCTGATTTCTGTAACATCGGACTACTTGTCAAGCAATCGGGTCTGGTATCTAAAACATCGACTACTAAGCTTAATATGAAAGAGCAGGACATCAGCGTAAAAAAATTGGACTATACCATAATACCATAGAAGTATCATGGTATTGGCATAATTTTCCAAAAAACTAACCCCTCACCTTCGAACTTCATCCAAAAAACACTTTGGATATGGAAATCTCTATGACGTGTTACAATATACATTATTTTTTAGCTTGAAGTCTTTATCTTTTTTTACATCCATAATAATCAATGTCGAGATGATCAATTGGAAGGTTTTCTGACATTGAAAATACAATTTGCAGTGATATTTGTGATGAGGTTTTACTTCTTCTCATAGGGTTGGAGCTTATTTTAGCCTGTACATCATTTGTTGGGCATACATACTACGTGACTGCTTCCACCTAATAAAGTTGTGGGATTATTTTGCATATTAAAATTTCAAGATGATCTTTTGTCAAACTCAAGTTAAGGTTTAAAACAAAGAAGCAAAAAACAAACACGATTTGTAGTTCGAAGAATGCTTCACATCAATTCCCTCGAAGACACACTCTAAGAGGGACCACTTGGGTTCTAGGAGGGCAATAGACTTTTTGGGGAAGTTTATCAAAATATGCTCCAATTTTTAACAATTTAGCTATTTACCACTTTTCAACAATTCCAACACATGGTTATATGTATTTTGATGGTTATATGTATTTTGATGGATATTTCAAAAGATATAGACAAGATGTTAAATAATTGATCTCTCATGTGTATTTTGAAAATTTTTACTATTTTTATCTTTTTTATTCAGAATTGTTCATATTGTAATCAAAGATCGATAAATTATAATAATAAAAAAATATTGGGGGGCCTCGACTATGCGCATGTTTTGTTGTATGCCCAAATAGAAGATCTTTTTCCTTATTTATAGTCATTTATATGTTGTTTATTTATTTCTTTATTTATTATTTGCAGAGAAAGGTTTGTTGGTGCCATGCGACAAAATTGGCAGTCAAAGCACCATGAAAATAGAATTCGCTTGACCCAAAGTAATTTGAAAATGTGTTTATTAATCTCTATTTCCTTTGAAAAGAAAAAAAATTTGAGACTAAAAATACATAGGGGTGGCAATGGACCCGACTAGACCCAAAACCCGATAGGTATACCTGACCTCGGGTCAGGAATGGGTTCAAATTTTGAAGCCGAATACTAGTGGGGTTTGAATCCAAGTCCAACCGCACCCGACCGGTATCCCTAGTCATAGTATATATGACAACAATATGTGTCTTTAGGCGGGTGCTAGGTATTAATATTGTTACAATATTTACAACATTTACAATATTAGTGACCAAAAAATAATAATAATAAGTCCATAATCATAAGGTGACAATGGTTCAAACTAGATCCAGAGACCCAACCAGATACAAATCCAAATTTTGAAACCAAACTATTTGGGTCCGAGTCCATCTAGACTTGACCCATACACAATCCGTTGCCACCCCTAAAACTATGCCCCAAAAATCTGGCGGCTCGAGATGCTCTTGAACTATGCATTTTTTATGGGCGAAGCTCAAATTTTGAAGACCTCTAAAAAAAAACACTCCGCGCATTAAAAAGGAGAAAAAGAAAATGTAAGAATGCTTGGGAAAGAAAATCGTCCCCCCACAAAAAGCTAGATAATTTTAGAATACCTTAGAATAAATTATAGAGACTTATATGTTGTACCTTAGATGAAATTAGAGACCGATATGCCTTCAACATGGTATGTGGCTGAGGGAGGATTCGAATCCAAGATCTGGTTGCACTAAAACACACTTTAACACGACAAGAAGTTACCATTAAATATAGGGTGTGGTTTGTATGTAGCCAAGGCTCTAAGCAATCAAATTAGAGCCCTCCTTCCAATAGTGTCGAGAAATATGGTTTTAATATTGGAAAGTTTTGTATTAGCCTTAAAATATATTTTTATTTTTAATTATAAAATTTAAAACTTCAAAAATACTGTAGATCGAGCAGAACAATGAAAAATTCTTTACAAGATGCACTATTTCTAAAATTTGAAATCCATTTGTTTCTCATGTCCATGTATCTTTATGTCGAGATGATCAATTTGATGATATTTTGCCATAAAACAACCTCTTCTAATGAAATTTTTGAGGTATGCTCTAATTTGATTGTTTAGATCCTAGGCTCTATATAAACTTTTCCCTTAAATCTATACTCACAATTTTATGTTAACTGCAACGTAGTCTACACATTAATCCCTATAGGAAAAAGTTTATATAAGGATGCAACCTTATAATATAGATTAATCCCTATAGGAAAAAGTTTATATAAGGATGCAACCTTATAATATAGAACTGTCGATGCACCTCAAAAATCCATCGGAAAAGGTAGTTTTAATGTTGAAAAACCTTTGATTGATCATCTCGGCATCGAGATGTATGACCATGAAAAATAAAAACATTTTAAGTCTCGTAAATAGTGCATTTTACAACATATTATCTATACCGTCCATTTTCATGATTTTCATATGTTTATAGATCTACTTGATTTTAACTATTTTTTAAATTTAAAAGTTTTATAATTAGATATAAAAATAGACTTTGAGATAATTCTAAGAACATTTTACATCAAAATTATATACCATGATAAAATTTGAAGGTGCATCTTACCTCCACAGCTACGCACGCATCCGTATGCCAACTGCACCCATCTTTATATACTTACTACCTTCGAATGCCTATTTTAGTTTTATTTTTATTTTTATTTTTATTTTTATTTTTTTTCAATTTAAAATGAGGGGATTCACTTTAGACACTCTAGGCAAGACTCTTCAACAACAAAAAAAACAAAACAAAACAAAAACAAAAACAAAAAAGGAAAAAAACAGACAGGGGGGAAAGGGCTTTTGGGTTTTTGAACACGTAGATCTCTTGGTCAAACAATTTGATGGTCTCAGTGAAGGACATTATTATTCATATAGAATGAGCATACTCTTATTTCTTTTTCGTTAGTTGCTAAGTGGAGAAGGTTGCGTGTAGATATACAGGGTCATAAAATACTTAATGCCCGTTTGGAGAGGAGGAAATTAGAAAATTAGGAAATTTAGATATTTAAAATCCCAAAAATCTATGGATTTTCAATATCAAAGATTTTTTATATGGATTACTCAAATCGTTTATTTGGATAAACTATACAAAATTAATAGATTCTTTGCAATCACTTCTATGTCCATTGTTTGGTAACAAAACAATTTCTCTCATTAAAATTTTTATATACTTACTCTCGGTAAAACTCAAATTTAGGATAGTGTATCTACGAAAATTTTGAGATAGTTTATCTCTCTAAATTTGACATGGTTTGTCTCTCTAAAATTTAATATACTTTCTATCCAAAATTTAAACTTTGAAATTTTCTAGCTAAAATTTTGAGATAACTTCTCTATCTAAACTTTTTAGGTGATTTACACTCTCAAAAATTTAATATAGCTTCTCTTTCTAAACTTTTAAGACACTTTCTCTCTAAAACTTAAAACTTGAGATAGTTTCCTTCTTCAATAATTTTGAGATAGCTGCTCTCTCTAAACATTTTAAGTATTTTCTCTCTCTAAAATATAATATAGTTTTTCTCTCAAATTTTAAGATACTTTCTCTTCTAAAAGCTAAATTTTGAGATACTTTCTCTCTAAAAATTTTGCGATAGTTTATTTTTCTAAAAAAAATTATGTGCTTTCTCACTCTAAAATTTGATATAGTTACTCTCTTAAATTTTAAGATGTTTTCTCTCTAAAACTTCAAGTTTGAGATAGTTTCACTCTCTAAAATTTTGAAATAGTTTTTCTCTTTAAAATTTGATATAGTGCCTCTCTAAACTTTAATGTACTTTCTCTCTCCAAAATTTAAAATTCAAGAAACTTTCTCTCTCTAAAACTTAAATTTTGAGATAGTTTTTCTCTCAAATTTTTTTTGAGATAGTTTCTCTCTCTAAAAATTTCATGTACTTTTTCTATTTAAAATTTGATATAGTTTATCTCTCAAAAATTAAAATATACTTTTTCTCTCTAAAACATAAATTTTGCGATAGTTTCTCTCTCTAAAATTTTTGAGATAGTTTCTTTCTCTAAATTTTTTTGAGATAGTTTCTATTCCAAATATTTTTAGGTACTCTCTCTAAAATTTGATATAGTTTCTTTCTCTAAAAATTAAAATATGAGATTATTTCTGTCTCTATAATTTTTAAAATAGTTTCTCGCTCTAAAAAATTGAGTTAGTTTTCTATCTAAAAATTTGCATATACTTTCTCTCTCTAAAATATGATAGTTTCTTTCTAAAAATTAAAATTTGGGATAGTTTCTCTCTCTAAATTTTTGAGATAGTTTATCTCTATAAAAAAAATTTGATACTTTCTCTCTCTAAAATTTTAATAGACTTTCTCTCTCTAAAATTTTAACATATCTTCTCGCTCTAAAAGTTAAAATTTGAGATAGTTTCTCTTTCTAAAATTTTACGATAGTTCATCTCTCTAAAAAAATGCGATACTTTCTCTCTCTAAAATTTTAACGTACTATCTCTATCTAAAAATTAAAATTGAAAATAGTTTTTTCTCTTAAAATTTTGAGATAGTTTCTCTCTTTAAAAAATTTAGGTACATTCTCTCTCTAAAATTTTCATACTTACCAAATGCTCCTTGTGTTTCGGGTTGAGGGAGCCAATGAGTGAAATCACTCCCTGTGTTTCCAGTCGACGGAGCCAATGAGTGAAATCTATGTGCCTTGGAAATGCACAAAAACATGTTTTGATATGGAAATAAAATCATGGAAAAGTAGGTTTTATTTCCATGATTTTGATTTTCCCGATTTTAAGTATCCTAGTCATTAAAAATTCCAAACGGTAGATTTTGAGAATATCAAAGATAGTAGGAATCTATGTCTTAAAATCCATGTATCCAAACAGGTCCTAAAGGATTTTCATTCGAAAGAGCATGTACCAGCAGTTGCAACATGATATCTTTTGGATTTATTCATACTAGTCTCAGACACGTGCTCTGCATGTGTTTGGAGTATATGATTTAGATATTTTTAATTTTCATACTTTAGAAATTATCTGACGCATTAATATATACCATGTAAATGAAAAAAGTTGTAGCATTTTTTATTGTTAATTAAGAATTTTCTGTAAGTTTATTTGATATAAAATATGTCTTGTATTTTTTTAATAAATATTCTATACAAGATGGAAATTAAAATAGAAAGCGTTATGGGGTAAACCATATCTGTGGTGAAATGGTTTGACTACGAAAACCTGATATACTATAGCTTAAAATGATTTGATTATGAAAACCTAATATACTATAGCTCCAGAAAGATAGGAATTCTCATAAGTCTCTCAATTATAGCATGACCTAGAACTATCGTATGACAAGTCATAATCTTTTAATAGCGGTGAGGCTTTAATCAAATTTTATTTGTCAATCTTACCAATTGTATTTACCTAATTATAATGGTTTTCTTTCTTCTATCAAAATTAAGTTTAGAGCGAGAAACTGTATCAAATTTTGCTACAAAGCAATAGACATGGAAATGATTGTAAGAAATTCCCGAATTTTGTATAAAATACCCAAATAAGAGATTTGAGGAATCCTTGATACGGATAATCTATAGATTTTCTTGGATTTCAAATATCCAAGATTCCTAATTTCCTCATATCCAAATGGGTCCTCATCAATTTTGGTTAAACTCAAGATCAAGTTCTTAAAAAGGGGCGGAAAAAAAATGATTTGTAGTTCAAATAATGTTTCAAATGAAGGGAAAAGTTTATATAAGGTGTACATTATACTATACGGGTATGGTGCACTTAAGAAACTAGAAATCCCTCAAATCGATCATCTCGACTTTGAGATTTATAGACATGAAAAAAAAAAGATTTGTAGTCCTCAAAATAGTTCATCTTCTAACAAATTATCTAGATCGTCCATTTTCAAGATTTTCAAATAGTTATAGCATGTTTTCTGAAACTTTAAAATTTATAATTGGGGCAACAATAGATTTTCATATCATCTCAAGACTTTGCGGCGCCAAAATTGGATTTCAACATAGATTTGAGTTGCACTTTATTTCAATAGTTGAAGGCTGGCACCTTATACAAACTTCACCCTCAAATGAATTTCCTTCAAAGACAAACACAGAGTACCACAAGGGTTCTAAGAGCTTAGGAGCTTTTTTTTTTTTTTTTAAGTAGATTTATTAAAATATAAATAAATTTTTAACAATTTAACAATTGGCCCTTTTCCAATTGTTCCAACGTATTTCCGCATTTATATTCATTTATATGTTTTTATTTATTTCTTTATTCATTATTTGTAGAGTTTGGTGGTGCCATAAAACTAAATTGTATATATGGTGGTAAAACCACCATCGTAATAGAATTTGTTTAATCCTAAGTATTTCAAAACTATGTTTGTTAATCTTTTAATTGTTCCAACACATGGTCAGTATATTTTAATAAATTTCCCTATTTGTATATTTGGAATTGTTAAAAAGGCGAATCAAAGATTGGGAAATTGTCATACAAAAGATTAATGTTTTGGGACCCTCGACCATGCGTTTTTTTGTAGTATGCCCAACCAGAAAATCTTTTTCCCTACTTATATTTATTTATTTTTTATATTTCTTATTTGTATAGAAAGATTTAGTGGTGCCATGGAACCAAATTGTATATATGGTGGTATAAGCATATGAGATTAGAATTCAAAACTAAGTTTATTAGTCTCTATCTCTTTTGAAAAAATAAAAAAATTTGAAACCCGAAATATGCTTCAAATCTTGTATTCCAAAAGGCTCATGAACTGTCAAATTTGATGGGTCCTAATCTCATATTTTGAAGACCTCTAAACTGTGTATAAAAGCTTAGGCAATTTGGTTTTGGAAGACCACTATATGCACTCCCCTTAACAACAAAGAATAAGAAGAGGCTCGCTCATATAAAGGAATAAGAAGAGGCTCGCTCATATAAAGGAATAAGAAGAGGCTCGCTCAACAAAGAATAAGAAGAGGCTCGCTCATATAAAGGACAAAAAAAGGAAAAGAAAATAAAAAAGTAGGTTTTTTAAGGAGAAAATACCAAGAGAAAAAAAATATGCGCTCCCCTTAACAACAAAGAATAAGAAGAGGCTCGCTTATATAAAATGGCAAAAAATGCAAGGATTCAAACCCAAGACCTTAAGGCCTAGAAAACACAGGCTGCCATGACAACACTATCAGCCAACGTTAATGTAACCCGTCCATTACATTTTATTTATATTCTAAGATAGACAATTTATGCGATTGCATAACGGTGTGGTTAGCACAAGGTTGCAACCTCAAACAGTCGTGGACACTCATATTTTATGATGAAACGCAATTTTGATGTTGAAAAGAATCTATTTTTATCTTTAATTATAACTCCAAATGGTTCAAATCAAAAAATTTAAGTGGAGATCCTATTCTCTTATCTTTTTTTCTATCTTTTTTTCTTCTTCTTTTTTTTCTTGGTCCGATGTTTGCTGCATTGTACTGTTTTTTTATTTTTATTTTTTTTGGTTTGTAAATTTGTCCAATAGGTTGGAAGGATATTAATGGTTAATCTAATATTCCGAACATCGAACTATCTTAAACTTTACCATTATTTAATATTGTCGTAGAGCTCCATATTTCAAAAAACTTTTGGGCGATCCTAATATTTATGACAATGGGCCACAAGATGTATGATTTATGTAACATCAAACAACTTATCCATTGAAAGGATCCAATGTATAGAACTTCTAACCATTATACATACTTCAATCTTTTACAGGGCAAGCAATCCGATATTCCAAACATCGGACCACTGATATATTTCTACATCACGGCCTACATATTAAAAAAAAACATAACATAAAATAAAAAAACAATTTGATGTTGCAAATATTGTACCAAGAGGCACAATTGTAAAAAAAGAAAAAAACGTACGTAAAACATTGAAAAAATTGGCTTATACTATATACACCCAAAGTATTACGATATGGGCATAATTTTTCAAAAAAGCAATTCCTCACCTTAGAACCTTGTCCAAAAATCACTTTGGGTATGGGAAACCCCTATGATGAGTAACACATATCCATAATAGTCACTGTTGAGATGATCAATTTAAAAGTTTTTTTGCATTGAAAAATATAATTTTTGGTAAGATTTGAGATGCGGCTTTATTTTTTTCGTTAAGGCTGCACCTAATTTTAACCTTTATGTAAAGGAAAATTGTTTAATGCGGGTTGGACCATATTTCTACAATATGTCGTTCAGAGGTATAAAGCATCCATCTTAAAGATGGATGCAAAAAGGTGGTCTATCAAAAACCAAGTGCAACTATGGTCCAAATGTTTTCTTAATGTAATTATTATTATTATTTATTTATTTTTATTTTTTTTTATATTCATGATCTCCATGTTAAAGATTATATATTCTCTAAAAATTATAATCAAATTATTTTTAAAAATATATTTATTGCCAAGCTCGCATTTCTACAATATTCGAGCTGGCCGCATAGAAACTACGTCCTTATGTAAATCATTTGTTGCGCACGTATCAAAATGTTGTGGGATTTGGATATTAAAATTTCCTCATCATCGATAGTCAAATTCAAGATGAAGTTCTAAAAAAATAAGAAAAGGAAAAAAGGAAAGGTGATTTGTAGTCCGAAGAATGCTTCAAATCAATTCATCTTTGCTAGTAGATATTATATTCAGGATCATTATAGTGCCCCATGAAAATTACGAACGATAGTTGACAATTGTCGTTCAAGGCTTTCGGCACATATGTTGACTATTGCTCATATTTTTTGCGGTGCGAATATGGTAGTTGATGCTCTAGCTAAGAAAGCATCAGACTCTGCAGGTACAACAATTTGTCGCCGTCATCCGATAGACTTTCTTTCTTTTCTATTATTTAAAATAATGTATTCTTTTTTTTCCTATGAATAAAAATTTTGGGTAGGAAGCCTTTCTTCCCTACTGACTTACCCAAAAAAAACTATTCCAACACATGGTTATGTGTATTTTGTTGGATATTTCAAAAGATATAAGTAAAATGCTAAATAATTAATCTATAACATGTGTTTTGGTAAAGGTTTTTTATTATTATTTGGAATTGTTCAAAAAGTAATAAAAAATCGGTAAATTATCATTTAAAAAGATGACTTTTGGGGGGACCTCGATCATGAATTTTTTATTGTTTGAGCAACCAGAAGGTCTTTTTTTCCCTATTAATATTCATTTGTAAGTTATTTGTTTATAGATGGGCTTTCGATGAGTTTGTCGACTCACATGTACATATGTAGCCCCTCTCTAAAATTTACCCTAAAGATGGATTTTTTATCTAATTTTTTTAAAAATCATCATGTAAGCTAAGCTAATGATAAATATGAAGAAAAAAAAAAAAATTGAACTTTAAAATGTGCCTTTTTGGAGGATATTTTTGCACCGTCATATCTGATTTGACCCCATGCACTTTACAAAACATCCATCTTAAAAATTGATGTTGAAAAGTCAGCAGGTGCAAGCACTTTTTCTTTGTTTATTTAATTATTTATTGATCACGTGCGATAATTCATTAAGGTAATGAAAGGGTACAATAAAAGAGAAAAAAGAAAGAGAAAGAAAGACAAAAAAAAGCCACCGTCCTTCAAGCCATGACCCTCTTTGCCAATAAGTTAGTGTCAGAGTTGAAGTCTTGGTCCACATGAAGAAATAAGACATTGTAGGCCTTAAGAAGGACAAGAATTTCATCCATAACAGCACTAAGCCTAAAATGAGTAGCAACCGGATTAATGCACTACCTTATAACATTTCGTGATTCTCCTTCAATAATAATCTTACGATAGGATTAGTCGAGCTTGGACAACCCCCTTTTCACTGCACAAAGCTACACTTCATTAATTTCACAAGAAGGCATCCTTCCAAAATAGGACCATAGTATAATGGTGGTTCCAGAGGAGTACCCAAAAACCAAAAAGTTGTTCCCTAATACTGCCAGTTCCAGAGGAGTACCCAAAAACCAGAAAGTTGTTCCCTAATACTGCCATCAAAATTAAGTTTAAAACAACCATCAAGTGGCTTAGTACAAACCCCACGAAAAGTGGATCTCCTTCATTTATTTGTTTACTACTTTATTTCTTTATCATTTATAGAGAAGCATTTGGTGGCCAAAGCACCATGGAGATAGAATTAATTTGACTCTAAGTATTTCAAATCATGTTGATTAATCGTTATTTCTTTTGAAATGAGAAAATATTTGAAACTCGAAATGTTGTGCTCCAAGATGCTCTTGAACGGTCCATTTCATAAGCGACCAAATCTTTAGGTTTGCCCCTATGCTGAGTGAAGATTCGAGCCCAGGACCTCTGCATGCACGAATCACATACCACCATGACAGCTATATAAGCCATCAATCATCGATCGGCTCCATTTATTTTATATTCTAAATCGTTTGTGTAGTATTACAAAAGGGCTACTAGGAATAGGGGATTCAACATAGACTCAATAGAAAAGACACTTCACAAGAAAAATAAAATAAAAATGGAAAATGGATTGTGGGCTTTTAAACACGTAGAATTCTCTCATTTCAAAAATTAGATGGTCTTTATTGAGGACACAATTTTTTGGAAAATTGTTTCATACGGGCTGGATCACATTTTTATAATATGCGATCCAAGGTACAAAGATAGATGAACAATTGAAATTAATGGTCCAGATGATTTCTTAATAGAATTCTTATTTCTAATTTTTAAATTTATTTATTCATTCAGATTAATGATCTCCATGTCAGAGATTGCATGTTCTTAAAAATTAAATCCAAAACTCCATCTCAAAAATAAATTTTAAGAGGTGACTCATTTCTACATGGACTCATAAAAACCGTGTCCTTTTTTTTTTTTTTTTTCTACAGATTGGATATATATATATATATATATATATATATATATATATATATATGAGTTGGTAGCTAGGTGGCAAAGGCTACATGTAGATATTCAAGGTCGTGAAAATACTCAATGATATTCATCCGAGGGAATATGTATCCATGGTTGCAACACAATCTTTTGGCTTTATGCATAGGAAAAAGTTTATATATGGTTGCAACCTTAAAATGTAGAATTAAAGGTGCACCACAAATATTTATCTTATTTGTTTGACGCATGCACCTATTTGGAAAGGTAAGTTGTGAAATGGTGTGGGACCTACTATGGGAAAGGGAATAGAAAATCAATACAAAAATATAATGAAATGTCCTATTTGACCTAACTCACGTTGAATTTGCCTTACTTGGTCGACTTGTATATTGTCAAGTACTTTGTTTTCTTATATGAATCAATTAATCAAATACTTAATGTGTAACAAGTGGTGGAACTTTGAGATAGCCAACATAGTTTAGATTTCTCTTTAAAACTCCTCATGAAACTCAAGAAAGATAGGCCTTGATACCAACATCATATGGACGTTCCTCAAGTCATGATTCTTTTACCAAAATTTCTCATTACTTGTGGAATCGAAGCCTAGAGATGATTATAGAACTCGATTCATCCCTACAGTGAGATTAATATCGAATCTAAGGGATTGCAAGCGGTCTCTTATTAGCAATTGATATTTTCTTATTGTTGCAACTGCTACTCAGTTTTTCCATCCTCTTTTTGAAGTTTGTATATTTTTTACTTGAATACCTTCTATGGCTTGATTTATACCAGCTTTAATTTATTGATTCATAATCTTCATGATTTGTAGGAAAATATTCTCATTCAAAAGAACAGGTTTTGGTATCATTGTGATGAATGAATCTTTGGAAGTATTACTACCCATTCATGTAGGGAACATAAGAAAGTACAAAAACAAACCAGAAAAGTAACAAAAAATAAAATAAAATAAAAAAAAGAAAAAAATAATAATCATGGGATGTTATATCTTCTCTCCAGGTCCATAGAGGAGTCCACCCTAGAGGTTAAGAGATTTGGCTATTGTCACCTATGCCTATGAGGCCTAACGTGTCTTAGCCTTCAATTGAGGGAACATTTTTTTTTTTATTATAACTATCTAAAATTATATCCAACTTTCATATGGTCCAACGTCCATATGACAGTGGATGAATGTCCCTGAGATAAGAGAACCCCTTTTTTTTTTTAGAAACCTGTTGGAGAAATATAACGGTTAAGTCATTCTTCTCCCTATGAAAAGGTAAGCCAAGGAGAAGAAAAGAAAAAAAAAAAAAAAGAAAAATATACGGAGCTTCCTCGCTAAACAGATAGCGATAACCTACCTCTCTCTAAAAGTGAAGGGGGTTCCTAAAATCCGGGCTCTACGATCACCAGCCTACACCTCCTCTCTGATCTCAGGTTTGAGCTCATCCACACTCTATCAATATTTACTAATGTTAAATTGTGCTTCAAAATATCACATGCTGCTATCTTATCTTGGTTCAAAGTGTTATCTTGGTTCATAGTGTTAATTAATTAAAGGATAAGTATAAGTGCACTCCCTTTGTATTAATCAATTTCAAATCACCTCTATCCCGTTTTTTATGGGTTTGGTTTAGTGTTTGAATTTTGAGGGTGATTTGGCTCTGGTTATAGTTATGTTGTTTGCTTTGTCTGATAAGTTGTGATATGGATGTATGATACTATGTAATATGGGATTGACTACCTATTTTTTTAGTTAATCACTTTGATTTACTCTCTGCAACATCCACAAAATTAAGGGTAGTTGATCACTTTGATTTACTCTCTTCAACATCCATAAAAATCAGGGTTTGGGATTGGAACTCTCTACAACATCCACAAAAATAGGGGTTTGAGATTGCATCCCACATTGTATTGATGATAACAACTGTGGACAGTTGTTTTTTTTTTAAAAGCATGTTTGAATGGGCTTAGGAGAGTTTTGGATAACTCAACATTAGAGAAGGTACATATTTGAGCATACCACAAAACACTCCCTCTCTCTCTCTCTCTCTCTCTCTCTCTCTCTCTCTCTCTCTCTCTCTCTCTCTTCAATTAATATCGAGAAGAAAAAAAATTTATGGCAGCCCATCACAAACCTTTAGCCCACGTATTCTCTCTCCAAATTTTGTTGCGTACCCACAAACCCTTCTAAGCGTTGATTTTGTTATCTCCTACTTCTAAGCATTGATTTTGGTGTGGATCTATTATTTTATATTGTCTGTATCCGGCAGTCCCTAATGAGATAACAAAAGACCTAATGAATTCGATTTTGCTCATTTCTTTTGTATTGTTGATATTTCTATTTTTAAAAATAAATAAATAAAATAATAAATAAATAAAAATAATAGAAAAGGGGCCTGAATACATATTTTGCTATTTTGTTGTCTTATATTGCTGAAATTTCTATAAAAATGAAAAATTATGGAAGACTTATTTTGCTGATATTTAAATACAATTAATGCACTTGCTGCCTTAGTATGATATAGAAATTGATTTGTCTTCTAAAGAATCTCATACTTGATATTTTTTCTTCTATTTATAAGGGATCACACACCCATGATATTGCTCTTACACCCCAAATAAATAAATATAAGAGGGAATTTTTTCCTTAATAATCCTAGTACTTACTTATAGATTGAGAGATTGCTCATTTTCATTTTTTTTTAAGGCATCACTTAATAATTGATATTGTTTTATGAAATAATTGCAACTCTCTCTGTACAAGTATTGACCACATAATAAATTTTTTGGTGCCTTGATTAGCTTATTTATAACTTAGAAAGTATTAGGTTGCTCACACAAAACTTAGCAAATGACTAGTAGAGTTGTAATAGCTGAACTTTCTTAAGTTGAAAATTTGAATGGAAACAATTTGGGGATTTGGAAAAAGAAGATGGAATATCTCCTCATCCAAGATAGAATCATATATGTTTAAAAGATGATCCACCCGTAATTGGTGATAAACCAACTGAAGAAGAACAGAAAAAGTTAGAAATTTTTTTAAAAGATGACCTCATAGCAAAAGCGTTCATGTTAACTTTTATGCAAGATGACCTTATTAAGGTTTTTGAGCATCATAAAACATCAAAGAAAATGCTGGAGGCAATAAAAACTAAATATGACTCAACCTCTGAAACACACTTCCAATTACTATTAGAGCAATATAACTCATTCAAAATGAACGAAGGTAATAATATAGTGGAATATGTAAACAAAATGTTTGTTATGACTAAAGACGTAGCCATTGATATGAATTAAGTCCCCAAGCTCATGCAAGTTTCCACAATCTTAAATAGCATTCCACCTTCATAGAGGATGGTAACAATTGCACTTAGGTTGAATGTCAAACCTCTTACATGAAGGGACCTTCCAATGCAACTATAGCCATAGAACAAGAACATATGACCAAAGATAAAAGGAGTGAGCTCATGCTTGCTCAAGGACCTTCCAAAACTAGCCAACCTAATCTTAAATTTCAAGGGAAGTTTAATAAGAGGAACTAAGCCCTACAACCAAGAATCTAAACTAGGACCACCAAAATGCTTCTTATGAGGTCAGCCATGTCACTTCAATAACCGCTACTCACATAATAGAAACCAGCAAAATCCAAAGAATAGCAGAAATGGAAGCAAGAGGAGTGAAGTTGTTTATGTGGTTTCTGAGTGCCTGATGGCAGACCACGACATCAAAGGATGGTGGGTAGACTCAGGTGCTAATCGAAATATTGCAACATCAAAGGCCTCTTTAACAACTTCAAAGAAATAAAAGCTGGGGAGAAATACATCTACATGAGGAACAATACCTATTCTGATGTATTAGGTGTAGGAACTTGTAGGTTGTATGTAGGGACAACCGACATTGTATTAACTAATATATATTTTGCCCCTTGTATGAGACAAAATATTGTACCTGTCCCCTTACTCATTAGAAAGGGTTTTGAAGACCACTTCCGATCATTTAAAGTATCATTCGGAAAGCGTGGACAAATTTATGCTTGGGGACACTTGGTTGATGATTACAACTTGTTCTTTCTTCTTGTAAATAAGCAAGTTGATAATAAAATTTCAACTTATTCTTCTGATGTTGATTGTGTAATGGTTGTTGATGCATATACTTGGCATTATAGACTTTGCCACATAGGAAAAGACAAAATAAATAGATTAATAAATAAAGGTATTATTCTAAATCTAAATAATGTCGAATTTCAAACCTGTCAGCACTGCTTGTCTGAAAAAACAACTAGGAAATCATTCAATAAAGGGGAGAGAGCTAATGTGTTATTGAATGTAGTCCACTCAAACATTTGTAGACTCAATGTTAAAAACTCATAGAGGGATGTCATATTTCATCACTTTTATTGGTGATTTTTTATATTTTGATATGTTTATCTAATCCACTATAAATCAGAAGCTTTAAAAAAATTTAAAATATATAAAAGAGAAGTAAAAAATCAATTGGGTAGGAACATCAAAGTCCTTGGAACTAATAGGGGAGATGAATACACATATGAAGCTTTCAATACTTATTGTCAAGAATATGATATTAAAAGACATACCATTATGCCTTATACGTCATAGCAAATGGAATGGCTAAAAGGCGTAATAGAACCCTCTTAGAAATGACTAGATCCATGATGACTCATGCTGATCTACCTAAAACCTTTTAGGGAGCAGCAATAAGCACATCCATGTATATTCTTAATAGGGTTCCAACTAAAGTAATAGATTCTACCCCTTATGAATTGTGGATAGGTAGAAAACCTAATCTATCTAACTTAAAGAAGTGGAGGTCGACTGCTCATGTCCTAATCCCATATCAGCATAGAAATAAGTCAAAAAACAAAACTCTAATTTGTAATTTTATAGGATACCCCAAAGGAATATCGATTTTATCATAAAAATAAGAGACTCATTGAAAGCAAAGATGTTGAGTTCCTATTTTATTGAAAAAAACCCACTTGTAGTGGATAATGATAATCTACTTAATATCATAGATGACTTAAAACCACTACCTACAGTGGATATGGATAGCCCAGATCAACTTGATGATGTTGAAGTACCCACGTACCCAATGTTAAGTGGTCAAAAGAGGCCTAGAGCTCCTCCATCATACCTTGATGATTTCTACGTCTATATGAGTGAGGAGACATATAATCTTATTGACCTAGATGAAATCCATGACCCTTTTGACTTCAATGATGCGATAAAGTCACAAGAATCTCAATTATGACTTAATGCTATGAGAGAAGAACTAGATTCTATAGAGAAAAATAAAGTTTGTGATCTATGTGATTTTCCATCAGATAGAAAACCTATAGGTTTTAAATGGGTACTTAAAAGGAAGTTAAAGTCTGATGGATCACTTGATAAATTTAAAGTTAGGTTAGTAGCAAAGGGTTTCACCCAAAGAAAGGGAGTCGACTATATCTACACTTATTCCCCAATTGCAATGTTTATATCCATTAGAATAATTTTGGTAATCGTTGCATATTATGACCTAGAACTTTACCAAATGGTTGAAAGACTGTATTCCTGAAGGGTGAACTAAAGGAAACCATCTACATAAAGCAACCAGAGGGCTTCATAATTAAATATCAAGAAAATAAAGTATACAAATTAAATAAGTCTTCATATGGTTTAAAACAATCTTCAAGACAATGGTACTTAACATTTTATGATGCCATCCTACATATGAGATATGAAGTAAAGAGATTGGACCATTGTGTGTATGTTTTGAAGAGGGGGAGTAAATTCATAATACTCTCATTATATATAATACCTTACTATTTGGAAATGACTTAGAAATGATTGATAAGATTAAGTCATGGTTTTCTTCTCGGTTTAAGATGAAGGATATGGGAGAAGCATCTTATGTCCTATGCATAAAAAAAACTAGAGATAGAAAATCATAAATGTTGTGCTTGAGCCAAGAGAAATATCTTGACTTTATTCTCAAACGATTTTAAATGGAAAATTGTAAGTCATTTTCTACTCCTGTTGAAAAGGGAGTAATATTGTATAAGAATGATTGTCTAGTAAAAAGACAAGAAAAGCCTAACGTTCCCTATGCACAAGTTTTTGGTAGCTTGGTATATGCAATAAGATATACAAGACCATACTTGAGTTATGCCGTAGGACTTTTTAGTAGACATTAAAGTAATCCAAACATAGCTCATTGGAAAGTAGTAAAAAGAATTCCAATGTACATTAAGAGAACAAAGCATCTAAAATTTTGTTTTAAGCAAATAAGCTTGAAGTTATAGGATATTCAGATGCAAATTTCGTTGGGGATAAGGACGATAATAAGTCCACCTCAGGACATATTTTCCTCTTTGGAAGGGTTGTTGTTTGTTGGTCTAACAAGAAACAAGGATGTATAGATGACTTGAAGCAGAATACATTGCATATAGTACTGCTTGTACTTTTGCCATCTGAATAAGTGCTTCATAGATGACTTGAAGCTACAAATTAGCAACGGACTGATCCAAATATTTTGTGATAATCAAGCCACAATTAAATTAATTCAAAGTGGAGCAAATAGCTCCAAAGGAAGATATATAGATGTCCAATATCACTACATTCAGGATGTAATTGAGAAATGTGAAGTAACTGTTAGTTACTTACCCTCATCGGATATGATCGTTGATCCATTAACAAATGGTCTAAATGTTGAACTACTGTCTAAGTACACTAGCTTAATGAGACTTAAAAATGTTTAAATCAGTCAGTTTTCATGAGTTACAAATCCACATTAGTATGAAAATCCTTATGATGGACATTTCTCATGAAATACATATCCGTGAAAGCGTGAAAAAAACCTCATGACAAGATGTTTTCTTAAAGGTCATACTCAAAAGTGGGATTATGCATGTGACTTATTATGCTCGGCCATCATAGCCAAGTGGGAGTTGTTAATATGTATGACTATGAGGCCTTACGTATCTTAGCCTACAATTGAGGAAACCTTTTTTTTATTATAATTATCTAAAATTATATCCAATATTCATATGGTCCAACATCCATATAAACGTTGGATAAATATCCATGAGATCAGGGAACTCTTCTTTTTTCTCAGAGATCCGTTGGAGAAGTACAACGGTTAACCATTTTTTCTCCCTATAAAAAGAGAAGCCAAAGAGATGAAAAAAAGAAAAGGAAAAATATGCAGATCTTCCTCGCTAAACAGATAGCGATAGCCTATCTCTCTCTCTAAAAGTGAAGAGGGTTCCTAAAATACGGGCTCTGCGATCACCAACTTCATGGCACCTCCTCTCTGATCTCGGGTTTTATCTCACCCACAGTCCATCAATATTTACTAACATTGGCCATATCTTGAGGTTTGCATAGTCCATACCAAAAATATATTTTCACATGACCAAGCCTAATGTGCGCCTAAGAAATCTAATCAATAATCAAATCTCTTGATATTATATAAGGGCATATTTCATCTACAGTTACAAAGCCTGTTCCCGCTTGATATCCTCCATCCTCAATATTAACAGAGTTTACCAAAATCACTTTTTCTCCAATTTTAACCGGAACATTAATGGCAAATTCTGTTAATTTTCTTCTACCATTCATAGTATCAACTTCTTGTCCTTCTGAATATTTCAAATAATTTTTCCATAATTCTTTGGTACAAAAATTTATATTAGCACTAGTATCAAAAAATAACTTTATCTTTTTCCAATTTCCACCTCCATCTATTGCAATTTTTGCTGGCACTAGTAATAGATTTTGGGAATACACCCTTTTTGGAATTTGATACATATTTTCTTTTGAGATTTCTTCCTCTTTGAATGGTTTTTCATACAGGTTTCTATAATCACCCATATAATCACTTTGAAAACTTTGTTTTCCTTTCTATAATCACCCATATAATCACTTTGAAAACTTTGTTTTCCTTGTTTAATAAGAGCATGTTCAAAAGAAAAAACTAGTGAATCATTGGATTCATCATCACTGGATAGAGAACTTGCAAAGTCTTTCTCGATTATTTGATAAGGGCAGGATATCGAGCATTCTTCCTTTTGTTTGTTCTTTTCTCCCGGTACTACATATTTCCAAGTAAGTATCTTGTTTTGTCCGACTTTTTCTTTTCCTTCATAATCACGTTCATCTTTTGGAGTAGAAGTAAAGGTAGAGTCTAAAACTTTTTGAGATCTCCATTGTACAGCAAATTTGTTTTTTATGACTCTAAAATCAACCCCTAAACTTCTTTTTCTAAAATTTCAACAAATACTGGGCTGACAAAATTTTCTTTTGGGGCTAAACATAGTTAGGAAAGAGCATAAATTTTTTCACCAAAATTACTATAATATACACTTCCTCATGATTCAATTAAATGTAAGGGATAAGCTTCAGTGCATACCCATTATTTTCTTTTAACCTTTTTCTTTGAGTGAAATACTGAAAAATCATGCATCATCCATGGAATAGTTAAATTCCTTTCTCTTATAGGAGAATATTTATTCCAATAGTGTAAGAACTTGATTTCAAGCAAAGGTTTATATTCAAAATCTATTATTTTTGTTTTCCTGGATAAGTGATGTTATAATAAAGACATCCACAAAAAGAAGTAAAGCTATGCGTAAGCCATTTTTAGGGGGAAAAAAAAAACTACCTATGACAATGAAAATCAAATGGACTGATGGATGTGGATCTAGGATTTTGACAAAGAGAGATGATCTATTTTGTATGGACGACCGACAACCGATAGAGGTCGAAAATGAAAGCCTAGGCTAGCGAGAGAGAACCTGAGGAAAAATGACAGAGAGAGAGGGTGAACCAGTGCTTGAAGCCCTAATTCGAATATGCCAGGTATCTCAACTACAAGATAGCTTGAAACTTAAACAAAATTGTGCATGTTGTGCGACATTAGTAACATCGGACAACAAATTTTTATATGTCTGATACCTGCAATGTCAGACATCCAGGGGCTTGACTTTTGGGGCTGTCCAACATTGAGCAACAAATAGGGTTGTTCGGCGTCCCTAGTATCGACTAGACCTTGAATAAACAAAAATAGAAGCAATGGTAAAACTGTCACCTGTTTGACATTGGAAATGTCCAGTAGGGGGTAAAATTTGGCCAAAAAAAAAAAAAAAAAACCATAATATTGAGTAGGATATTTGTTCCATACATAATTTTCTCTACCTAAAATGGGGAAGATGATTTGGAAGGCATATAGGGGACTATTTTTTGAGAAGTTTGGGAAGAAAGAAATGGGATAACTTTCAAAGGAAGGGCCCTGAACATGGATACAAGTAGCGAGAAAATTTTGGAGTGTGTGTGGGGATGGTTGTCGATTGCTAAAGAAGATAGGGGTCTCTTCAAAATTGATTTATTGGCAAATGTGAATGAAGAATTCATCTGGAGGTATCTAAAGTTAGGCCAAATGGAAATTGGAACCTCCACCTTCAAGCAGAACATTGATGGTAGCTCTGTTGGAAATTCAAGGCCAAAGAAAAATAAGTGATTTTTTAAGTGCTAGTACTGGGGCAATTCCTACTCAAACACTATGACACTACGACAGCTAAGGGCACCTCGAAGGTTGGGATTGATCTGGCTATAGACAATAGGTGTTGAGAATTTCTTTTGGTCATGGGTACAAAGAAGTTAATTGGATGGTTCGATATTTATGACAAAGGACCACAAGTGGTTTGATTTTTGTAACATTGGATTACTTGTCTAGTGAGTGGGTCCAATATTTGGAATGTCAACCACTAGGCCTACTTCACACGCGATTTGATATCCCAAACATCGAACCACTCATAATAGGACTTTCTGATGTTCAAAACATTAGCGACCCCTCATATACCTCTAAGACAAGCACTGATATAAAAAAATCAGAAATAAAGATGAAAAAGCAGCCTAATTGTACAAATATTGTATCGAACAGCAAATTTTGAAAAAACAAAAATATGAGAGAGCAGGACCTCCGCATAAAATATGGGATATATCAGATTATACCATAATACCGCAAAAGTATCATGGTATTGGCATAATTTTCCAAAAAAGTAATGTGGCACCTTCGAACTTCATCCAAAAACCACCTTGGGTATGAGAAATCCCTATGATGTGTTACAATATATAGTATTTTTTGGGCTTCAGGTCCTTATTAATTTCACATCCATAATAGTAAATGTCGAGATGATCAATTGGAAGGTTTTCTAGCATTGAAAATACAGTTTATGGTGAGATTTGTGATGTGAGGGTTGGAGCGTATTTTAGCCTGTAAATCATTCGATGGGCATACATACTAGGTGACTGCTTTAACCTAACAAAGTTGTGGGATTATTTTGTATATTAAAATTTCCAGATCATCTTTTGCCAAACTCAAGATCTAAGTTTTTTTAAAAAAGGATAAAACAACCACGATTTGTAGTTCAAAGAATGCTTCAAATCAACTCCCTAGAAGACACACTCTAAGAGGGACCGCTAGGGTTCTAAGAGCGCATAAGTCTTTTTGGGGAAATTTATCAAAATATGCTCAAATTTTCAATAATTTAGCTATTTACCATTTTCAACAATTCCAGCACATGATTATGTGTATTTTGATGGATATTTCGAAAAATAAAGATAAAATGTTAAATTATTAATCTCATGTGTATTTTGATAATTTTTACTATCTTTATCTTTTTTATTCAGAATTGTTCAAAATGTAATCAAAGATCAATAAATTATCATAACAATAATAAAATAAAAAATAAAAAATTGGAGGTCCTCGACCTTGCATTTTTTGTTGTATGCCCAATGAGAAGATCTTTTTTCTTGTTTATAGTCATTATATGTTGTTTATTTATTTATTTTGTTTATTATTTGCTGAGAAAAATTTGGTGTTGCCATGAGACCAAATTGACGGTAAAGCACCATGAAATTAGAATTCGCTTGACCCAAAGTATTTCAAAGCGTGTTTATTAATCTCTATTTCTTTTAAAAGAGAAAGGATTTGAGGCTAAAAATATATGGGGTGGCAATGGACCCGACTAGACTCAGGACCCGATATGTATACCCGACCTTGGTTCAAGGTATGGGTTCAAATTTTGAACCTGAATACTATTCGGGTCTGGGTCCGAGTACAATCGGATCTGACCCGTACCATAGCCATAGTGTGTATGAAGTAATCATGCATCTTTAGGCACGCGCTACGTATTCATATTGTTACTTGGCAACATTTACAATATTATTGTAAAAAATAAATAAATTAAGCTCATAGTCCTAGGGTGGCAATGGATCAAACCGGACCCAGGACCCAAGACCTGACGGGTCTGAGTACAAATCTAAATTTTGGACCGGAATACTATTTGGGTCCAGGTCCAGTTAGACCCGACCCGTACCCAACCCATTGCCACCCCTAAAAATATGCTTCAAAATCTGGTGCCTCAAGATGCTCTTGAACTGTCCATTTGATGGGCGAATCACAAAAAGCAAGGTATTTTCGAAGGGTGTGGTTTGTGTCTCTAAACAATCAAATTAGAGCCTACCTTCAAATAGTGTCAAGAAATGTGATTTCAATACTGAAAATCTTTGTGAAAGCCTTCAGTTATATTTTCATCTTTATTTATAAAGTTTAAAACTTCAAAAATAGTGTATATCGACAGATCTATGAAAAATTGAAAATCTTGAAAATTGATGGTCAAAAAATACGTTACAAAATACACTATTTCCAAAACTTGAAATCCATTTTTTTTTCTCATGTCCATGCATCTTGATGTCGAGATGATTAATTTGAGGACAATTGGACATAAAAAACAACCTCTTCTAGTGAAATTTATTTTTGAGGTACGCTCTAATTTGATTTCGGGATGATTAATTTGAGGATATTTGAGCATCAAAAACAACCTCTTCAAGAGAAATTTATTTTCGAGGAGGTAGTCTCTAAATTTGATTGTTCTAGTGAAATTTTTGAGGAGGTAGGCTCTAATTTTGATTGTTCTAGTGAAATTTTGAGGTACGTTCTATATATAAATTTAATTGTTTAGAGCCTCGGCTCCATACAAACTTTTCCCATTTTAGAATACCTTGCAATAAATTAGAGACTCATAGGGCAACATGGTTTAGAGCCTCGGCTCCATACAAACTTTTCCCATTTTAGAGTACCTTCTTGGAATAAATTAGAGACTCATCGGGCAACATGGTTTGTAAAGTAATAAAATAGATGGTTTGTAAAGTAATAAAATAGAAATGGCTGCACGTCCAGGGCGTCAAGGCACGGATTAAAACCCAAGCCCTTGCGCCCTAGAACAACACTATACCACCACAGCACGTTAAGCCACCAATATTTTACTCCTTCCATTAAATATATGTTATCGGAAAGCTTTTTATGTTCTTTCTACAACATAGAAGTTATATTCTCTTTCTACCATCCAGCCATCTATTTTTTATCAAGAGAGCCACTCACCGTTTGATCTTAGATATGACGTCTCAAAGTATTTTATTTTTAGTTTTTTAATACAATTTTTCTGAATATGAAATTTAGTAGATGCCATCTTTTCATTGGGACGCACCTATAAAAAAATATTAACAATAATTTTTCAATAAAAAATAATGATCAAAATACCCTTTGAATTTTTCAAGGGTATTTTGGTCATTTTAATTTATTGAAAATATTTTTTTATATTTTTTGTTAATGCAAGTTTAATAGTTGAATGGATGTCCAAAATTTAGTGTCAAAATAGTTTATAGAAAAAAATTAAAAATAAAACAATGTAAAGACGTGACATTGTGATTGGGGCAATCTTAGCCCTCCATTAAAAAATAGACGGTTGGATAAGGAGGAAGAATAGAACTTCTATGTTGTAAGAAGAACATAGAAAGCTTTCCCATCACATGTTCTAAGTCAGAGAATTTTATGTTAACTACTACGTAGAATACTTTATAACATAAATCTTTATATATTTACTACCGCGTATAAAATGCCCATTTAAGAGTATTTTTTTTTTTTTTTTCAATTTAAAATGAGAGGATTCACTTTAGACTCTTAAAAAAAAAAAAAGTATTTTGGATTTTGACACACGTAGATCTCTTAATCAAAGAATTTGATGGTTCTCTGGCAAGGACATTATTTTTTTCTTAGACTGGGTATACTATTCTTTCTCTTAATTGGTAGATAAGTGGAAAGGGTTACCTCTAGATATAGAGTCATGAAAATAGTCAAGGGTTTTCATTTGAGGGAGCGTGTACCAGCACGTGCAACGTGACATCTTTTGGATCTATGGATACTAGTGGACACGTGCTCCGCATATGTCGTGTATATGATTTAGATATTTTTAATTTTCATGCTTTAGAAATTATCGGACGCATTCACATATGCCATAATAAATGAGAAAAGTTGTAGCAGTTATTGTTGCTAATTCAAGAATTTTACGTAAGTTTATTTGATATAAAATATGTCTTATATTTTTGGGTAATTATCGTAAATATACTTATATTTTTAGCTTAATTGGAAAAAAAACTCCAACTTTCAAAAACTTCGACTACACTTTTTTTTCTTTTCTTTTTTTTTTTTTTCCGGCTTTTATTTTTACGAAATAATCTTCACGGTAGTGGTTTTACCGTAATTCATATTAAGTTTTACGATAATTAAAATACAGTAATAACTTGAAGTAGTATTATCGTAATTAAAATACCATAATAGACATTTTATTTACGGCATTCATTCTACCATAATATTTCCATTTTATACAGTACTTTAACTACCGTAACGTTTAACTCATATTATACTACACTTTTAATCTCACATACCTCTCTTTCTCTCAACTTTCCCCCTCTATCTCTCTCAATCCCCCAACAAACAATCTCTATCCCTTTCAACTATCCCCCTTGTCCTTATCTCTATTTCACATCTATGCGCCTCTAAACTTTCTCTCTCTCCAGGCCATTTTTCTCTCATTCTATCTCTCTCAAATCTCTCTCTCACGTAAAACCGCTCTCTCTCCCAAGTTTCATCTCTCTCTCCTCTCCCTCATTGGTCTAAAATGCCTAATTATGGTAGAAAGAATGTCGTAAATAAAATGTTATCTATTATAATACTTGAAGTACCGTAATACTACTTCAAATTATTTGGATATTTTAATTATCGTAATATTATTTTAAATTATTATGGTATTTTAATTACCATAAAACTTAATATGAGTTATGGTAAAACGACTACCGTGAAGGTTATTTTCGTCCAAAAAACTCGAAAATGAAAAAAAATGGTGTAAAAGGTTTTTAAATTTTTTTTCAATTAAGCTAAAATATAGGTATATTTGCGATAATTACCCTATATTTTTTAATAGATTGTACACTCTACTAAAATAAACATAGAAAGCATCATGGTGTAAACCATATATGTAGTGAAATGATTTGACTATGAGAACCTGATATACTATGGCTCAAAATGATTTGATTACAAAAAAATCTGATATACTAAAGCTCACAAAAAGATAGGAATTCTCATAAAGTCTCTCAATTATAGTATGACCTAGAACCCTCGTATGATGACAAGTCACAATCTTTTAATAGTTCATCAAATCTTATTCGTCATCTTATTAATTGTATTTATCTTATTATACTAATTTTCATTCTCCAATCAAAATAAAGTTTATATCGAGAAACTGCATCAAATTTTGTTACAAAGCAATAGACATGGAAATGATTGTAAGAAATCCATCAATTTTTTATAGTTCATCCAAATAAGATATTTAAGGAATCCTTGATACGAAAAATCTATAGATTTTATTGGATTTCAAATATCCAAGATTTCTAATTTCTTCCTATCCAAACAGGCCCTTGTCATTTTCAGTTAAACTCAAGATCAAGTTCTAAAAAGGGGGAAAAAATTGATTTGTAATTCAAAGAATGCTTCAAATAAATAAATAAAAAAACATTTATATAAGGTATCAACATTATATTATATGAGTAAGGTTCACTTATAAAACTAGAAATCCCTCAAACTGCTCTTCTCGACCTTGAGATTCATAGACAAAAAAAAGGGATTTAAAATAGTTCATCTTCTAACACATTATCTGGACTGTCCACTTTCAAGATTTTCAAGTGTTTATAGCACGTTTTTTGGAACTTTAAATTTCATAATTGGGGGCATCAATAGATTTTCATATCAGCAGAAGACTTTGCAGCACCAAAACTGCATTTTCGGCATAGATTTTGAGGTGCACCTTACTTCAATTGTATCAGGTTGGTACCTTATACAAACTTCACCCTCAAATGAATTTCCTCAAAAGCAATCGCAGAGTACCTCAAGGATTCTAAGAGTTCAGGAGGCTTTTCCTTTTTTTTGTTTTTTTTTTTTACTAAGTTGATCTATTGAAATATACATAAATTTTCAACAATTTAACAATGGACAAAGTTTGAATAAGGTTGTAACCTTTAAATATAGAATTGAGGATGCACCTCAAAATCTATCAAAAAAGGTTGCTTTAATATTGAAAACCATCTAATTGGTCATCTTGACATCATGATGTATGATATATATAAAAAAATGATTTTGAGTCCCTAAAATAGTGCATCTTGCATTATCTAGACCGTCCATTTTCAAGATTTTCATATGTTTATATATCTACTTGATTTTAATCTTTTTGGAGTTTAAAATTCTATAATTAGATGTGAAAATAGAATTTCAAAGAATCCTAATAATGTTTTATATCAAAATCACATGTTATGATAAAATTTGGAGGTGCATCTTAATTGGATTGTTTAAAGTTGCAACCATATAGAAACCATACCCTTTAACAATTGACCATTTTTCAACTGTTCCAACATATTTCCGTATGGGTGCGATTTGTATAGAGCCGAGGCTCTAAACAATCAAAGTAAAGTGTGCCTTCAAATAGTGTAGAGAAATGTGATTTCAATACTGAAAATCTTTGTGATAGCCTTAAAACATATTTTCAACTTTAATTATAAAATTTAAAGCTTCAAAAATAGTACAGATTGAGTAGATCTATCAAAACTTGAAAATCTTGAAAATTGAGGCTCCAAAAATGTGTTACAAGATGCATTATTTCTAAAATTTTAAATCCATATTTTTCTCATGTCCATGCATCTTGAGGTCGAGACGATCTATATGAGGATATTTGGACATCAAAACAACCTCTTCCAGTGAAATTTTTGAGATGGGCTCTATTTGAATCAATTTCTCTATTTTTAGCATTTTATTTGGAATTGTTCAAAAGGTGAATCAAAGAATGCTAAATTATCATACGAAAAAGTTTATATAAGGCAACCTTAAAATGTAGAAATACAAATGCACCTAAAACATCTATCGAATTTTTTTTTAATGTTAAAAAATATTCTAATTGATTATCTTGACATCGAGATGTATGAATATGAAAAAAAAGAATTTGAGTCTCAAAAATAGTGCATCTTGCAACATATTATCTAGACCGTCAATTTTCAAGTTTTTCATATGTCTATAGATCTACTTGATTTTAACTATGTTTGAAGTTTAAAATTTTATAATTAGGTATGAAAATAGATTTTCAGATAATCCTAAACAAATTTTATGCCAAATTTACATGTTTTGATAAAATATGGATATGCGCCTAAATTGGATTGTTTAAAGTTATAACCTTATAGAAACCACACCCATTATCATATAAAATATTAATGTTTTGGGGCCCTCGACCAAGCGTTTTTTTTATTGTATGCCCAACCAAAAAATCTTTTTCCTTATTTATATATATTCATTTATATGTTATTTATTTATTCATTTTTATTTCTTATTTGCATAGAAAGATTTAGTGGTGCCATAGAACCAAAGATTTGGTGGTAAAAACATGCTAATAGAAATAGAATATCTTTTAGTTGTCATAGAACCAAAGATTTGACGGTAAAAACACCATGGTAATAGAAATAGCTTATCTTGTTTATTTATTTATTTTATTTCTTATTTGCATTGAAAGATTTGGTGGTGCCATAGAACCAAAGATTTGGTGGTAAAAACACCATGGTAACAGAAATAAAACATCTTTTACTTTAAAAAAAGAGAAAGAAATAGAATATCTTTTATAGAATATCTTGTTTATTTATTTATTTTATTTCTTATTTGCAAAGAAAGATTTGGTGGTGCCATAGAACCAAAGATTTGGTGGTAAAAACACCATAGTAATAGAAATAGAATATCTTTTAGTTTAAAAAAACAAAAAAAAAAAAGAATATCTTTTAGTTTAAAAAAGAGAAAGAAATTGAATATCTTTTAGTTTAAAAGAGAGAAAGAAATAGAATATCTTTTAGTTTAAAAGAGAGAAAGAAATAGAATATTGGTGGTGCCATAGAACCAAAGATTTGGTGGTAAAAATACGATGGTAATAGAAATAGAATATCTTTTAGTTTAAAAAAAACAAAAACATAGAATATCTTTTAGTTTAAAAAAGTTCATTGTAATAGAAATAGAATATTTTTTAGTTTGAACGAAACTAAAAAAGACCATGAAATAGAATATCTTTTAGTTTAAAAGAGAGAAAGAAATAGAATATCTTTCAGTTTAAAAGAGAGAAAGAAATAAAATATGTTTTAGTTTAAAAGAGAGTAAGGGGAAGCAATATCTTTTAGTTTAAGAGAGAGATATCTTTCAGTTTAAGAGACAGAGGGACAGCACAGCGGGTCAAGGTCTCTATGCTAGGGAAATAGAATCAAAGATCCTAACGCCCATGACCTACGCGCCACGATGATGCCCGACAAGGCCGTCAGTAAATGCGCCTTTAATTTTATATTTTAATATGCAAAGGTTTATTTAAGGGTGCCATACGGATGCATCCATATAGAGGTAAGGTGCACTTTCAAATTTTATCATGATATATAATGTTGATGTAAAATATTTTTAGGAATATCTCGAAATTTATTTTTATATCTAATTATAAAATTTTAAATTTCAAAAATGGTTAAAATCAAATAGATTTATAAAGATATGAAAATCATGACAATGGACGGTGAAGATAATATGATGTAAAATGCACTATTTCTTAGACTTAAAATCTTTCTATTTTTTATGGTCATACATCTGGATGTCGAGATGATCAATCAAAAGGTTTTTCAACATTAAAACTACCCTTTTCGATGGATTTTTGAGGTGCATCTAGTTCTACATTATAAGGTTGCATCCTTATATAAACTTTTTCCCAAATTTAAAGGTGCACGCCAAAACTTTGCCGAAATACAATTTTGCTGTCGAAAAGTAGGGTGAAAATCTATTTGTATATTTAATTATAAAATTTTACAGTTCAAAAATATTTCAAACCAATCAGATCTATAAATGCGTGAAAGTTTGAAATTAGACGGTCCCGATGATTTGTAAGATAAGCACTATTTTTTGGACTCAAATCTATCTCGAATTTTATGTTTTAGAGAAAGAGCATCTTAAAATTTTAAAGAGAGAAACTATATTAAATTTTAGATAGAGAAAGCACTTGAAAATATTATAGTGAGAAACTCTAAAAAATTTTAGAGAAACAATTTCAATTTTTAAATTTTGGAGAGAAAATATATTAAAATTTTAGAGGAAAAAACATATCAAAATTTTGAGAGAGTAACTATGTCAAAAATTTTAAAAAGAGACTATGCCAAAATTTGACTTTTAGAGAAAAATTATATTAAAATTTTAGAGTAAGAAACTGTATCAAATTTTGTTACCAAAGAATAGACATGGAAATGATTGTAAGGAATAGATGAATTTTGTATAGTTTATCCAAATAAGAGATTTGAGGAATCCATGACAACAATTCTTGATAAGAAAAATCTATAGATTTTCCTGGATTTCAAATATCCAATATTCCTAATTTCTTTCCCTGGCCCTTTTTCATTTTTATTTAAACTTAAGTTCAAATTCTAAAAGAAAAAGTTTATATAGAACCAAAGCTCTAAACAATCAAATTAGAGCCCACCTCAAAAATTTCATTCAAATTAGAGCCCACCTCAAAAATTTCACTATAAGAGTTTGTTTTGATGCCCAATCCTCAAATTGATCATGTCGACATCAAGGTGCATGGACATGAGAAAAAAATGGATTTCAAGTTTCGAAAATAGTGCATCTTGTAATGCATTTTTGGATCGTCAATTTTCAAGATTTATAAGTTTTTATAGATCGGCTCGATCTACACTATGTTTTAAGCTTTAATTTTTATAATTAGAGATGAAAATATATTTTAGGGCTGTCACAAAAATTTTCAGTATTGAAACCACATTTGTTGACACTATTTGAAGGTGTGCTCTACTTTGATTGTTTAGAGCCTCGGCTCTATACAAACAGCACCCAATTCTAAAAAAAAGAAAAAAGAAATTAAAAAACCAAAAAGAAAACATGATTTGTAGTTCAAAGAAAAAGTTTATATAAGGTGTCAACCTTATACTATACATGTAAGATGCACTTAAAAAACCACTCGAGAGTATTATTCCTATGCTAGAAAGCTCTCAAATCAATCATCTCGACCTCAAGATTCATAGAAATGAAAAAAAAGGGATTTGCAATCGTCAAAATAGTTCATCTTCTAACACATTACCTCAAAATTTCATCGAAAAAGGCTTTAATGTTGAAAAACCCTCTAATAGATCATCTGGACATTGAGATGTGTGAATATAAAACAAGAAATAGATTTTGAGTCTTAAAAATAGTGTAACTTGCAACATATTATCTAGACTGGCCATTTTCAAGATTTTCATATGTTTATAGATCTACTTGATTTTAACTATTCTTGAAGTTTAAAATTTTATAAAATAGATTTTCAGATAATCTTAAGAATTTTTTAGACTAAAATTACGTGTTACGATAAAATTTGGAGGTGGGCCTTAATTGGATTGTTTAAGGTTGCAAAAACCACACACTTTTAATAAAGAGTACAGATTGTATTTAGCTTAGGCTCTAAGTCTAAACAATCAAAGTAAAGAGCACCTTCAAATAGTGTTGAGAAATATGGTTTTCAATATTGTTCTTTGGTAATGTTAAAAAAAAAAAAAAAAGTGGTCTCAATACTGAAAATATTTGTGATAATCTTAAAATATATTTTAATCTCTAATTATAAAATTTCAAGCTTAAAAAATAATATAGATTAAGCAGATCTATGACAACTTGAAAATCTTGAAAATTGACAGTTCAAAAATGCATTACAAGCTGCACTATTTCCAAAACTTGAAATCCATTTTTTTCTCATGTCCATGCATCTTAATATCGAGATGATCAATTTGAAGATATTTGAGCATAAAAAACAACCTCCTCTAGTGAAAATTTTAAGGTACACTCTAATTTGACTGTTTAGAGCCTTGACTCTATATCAATTTTTTCCTTTAATAAATTTCCCTATTTTTATTCATTTTATTTGGAATTGTTCAAAAGGTGAATCAAAGATCGATAAATTACCATAAAAGATTGATGTTTTGGGCCCCTCGACCATGCTTTTTTTTTTGTTTTATGCCCAACCAAAAAATCTTTTTCCTTATTGATATTCATTTATATGTTGTTTATTTATTTATTATTGGGTGTGGTTTTTATAGAGTTGAGGCTCTAAACAACCAAATTAGAACCTACCTTCAAATAGTGGTGAGCAGCGTTTTAAAAAACGCCGAGTCGAACCGGACTCGCCCAGTTCGACTCGGAAATCGTGAAAGGGGACCGGATTGCCTAAAAAATCGGAAATCGTCCGGTTCTCTCTAGAACCGGACGATTCTGTACAGTGAATGGCCGATTCACTGTACGGAATCGGCGAGTCCGAACAGTGAATCGGCGAGTCCGTACGGAATTTTTTATTTTTTTATTTTTATTTATTTTTATTTTTTATTTTTATTTTTTTTTGGTAATCCATGATAGATTTTTTTGTAATACTTGATCGATTTTTTTGTAATCCATGATCGAATTGTTTTTGTTTTTTTGTAATCCATGATCAAATTTTTTGGTTTTTTGTAACCCATAATAGAATTTTTTGTAATCCATGATCGAAATGTTTGTTTTCTTTTCTTGTAATCCATGATCGATTTTTTTGTTTTTTGTAACCCATGATAGAATTTTTTGTAATCCATGATCGAATGTTTTGTAATACATGATCGAAATGTTTGTTTTTTTTTTGTAATCCATGATCAAAATGTTTGTTTTTTTTTATTAATCCATGATTGAATTTTTTGTTTTTTGCTTTTTTGTAACCCATGATAGAGTTTTTTGTAATCCATGATTGAATTTTTTGTAATCCATGATCGAACTGTTTTTGTCTTTTTTTGTAATCCACGATTGAATTTTTTGTTTTTTTTTGTTTGTTTTTTTTTGTAATCCATGATCGAATTTTATGTAATCCATGATCGAATTTTATGTAATCCATGATTGAATTTTTTTAAAATTTGTGATTTTTTTTTTTTAATCCATGATCGAATTTTTTTTTGTAATCCATGATAGAGTTTTTTGAAAATTTGTGATTTTTTTTTTAATCCATGATCGATTTTTTTGAAAATTTGTTATTTTTTTTTAATCCATATTATTCAAAGAGAAAATGAGAGAGATGATGATTCTGAGGCCACCCTATCCCAGCCATATTATTCACATATCGAGTCCCAACAGCAACAGTGTAGGGATGAGCACGAAATACTGTAAATTAAATACTGAATGGCGGTTCATGCAGGGAAAGAACATATCAATATTCGCATATTCATTAAAAAACATGAAAATTCTTAATGGAGTACCCTCATTTTTTATTGAATTACTAAAAAACAATATTTATAATGAATTTTAATAATTTTTTCGAATTTTTTTTAAGCTTTATTCTGACCGATTCACCAGATTCCCGATCCGGATCGCCGATTCGCCGATCCGGATCGGTTTTTTGGAAGCCCGATCCGGGTCACCGATCCGTTTTTTAAACCATTGGTGGTGAGAAATGTGGTTTCAATACTGAAATTCTTTGTGATAGCCTTAAAATATATTTTCATATTTAAGTATAAAATTTTAAAGCTTCAAAAATAGTGCAGATCGGGCAAATCCAAAAAAATTTGAAAATCTTGAAAATTGATGGTCTAAAAATGCGATACAAGATGCACCATTTCCAAAAAGTGAAATCCATTTTTTTTTCATGTCCATACTTCTGGATGTCGAGATAATCAATTTGACGATGTTTGGGCATCAAAATAACCTCTTCTAGTGAAATTTTTGAGGTGGGCTCTAATTTGATTGTTTAAAGCGTCGGCTCTATATAAACATTTTCCTTTAGTATTTGCATAGAAAGATTTGGGGGTGCCATGGAACCAAATTGTATATATGGTGGTAAAAGCGCCATGGGAATAGAATGCGCTTGATCCTAAGTATTTCAAAACTAAGTTTATTAATGTCTCTCTTTTGACAAAAGAAAAAAATATGAAACTCGAAATATGCTTCAAATCTTGCACTCCAAGATGCTCATGAACTGTGGATCCAAATCTCAAATTTTGAAGAACTCTAAAATATGTGTAAAAGCTTAGTCAATTTGGTTTTGCAAGACCACCCACTATATGCACTCCCCTTAACAACAAAGAACAAAAGAGGTTTTTTTTTTTTTTTGGGTCAAGCAAAGAATAAGAAGAGGCTCGCTCATTAAAAAAAGACCTAAAAGAAAAAGAAAAAGAGAAAATAAAAATGCAGGCCTTTTAAGGAGGTAATAAAAAATGTAAAAAAATAAATAAAAAAGAAGGCTTTTTAAGGAGAAAATACCAAAAAAACAAACACAAGACCTTAACGCCCATGATGGACATTAAGGATGTGGTTTGCATAAAGTTGCAATCTCAAACAGTCAATTAAGGTGCACGCCCAAAGTTATAGATGAAATGCAATTTTTATGTCGAAAAGTCCTAAGATGATGTGAGAATCTATTTTTATTTTTAATTATAAAATTTTCAAACAAAGTTTTTACGTGGAGGTCCTATTGTCTCATTTTTTGTTTAATTTTTTTTCCCTTGGTGCGATGTTTACAGCATCATACTACCTTTTTTTTTTTTATTCTAACTTTTGTTTTTTGGTTTGTAAGTTGTCCAATAGGTTGGAAAGATATTAAGGGTCGGTCTAATATTCCGAACATTGAATTGCCGCCCTAAACTTTAACATTGTTCAGTATCTCTAATATGATAGAGCTCCAAACTCCAAACGTTTGAAAACGAGCCAAAATACGTATGATTTTTGCAACATTAGACAACTTAGTCAAAAGGTCCGATGTCTAGAACATACTACTATACCTACTTCAAACTTTCATACAATAAGCCTTTTGATATTCCACTCATCGGATCGCTCATAATAGGATTATTTGGTATTCGGAACATCAGACAAACCCCTAATATACTTCCGAGAAAAGCACTACATATTAAAAAAATAAAATAACATAAAATAGGAAAAGCAATTTGGTGTTGCAAATAATTTACCGAGGGGAAAAATTGGCAAACACAAAAATAGCATGAGAGAGTAGGACATCCGTGTAAAACATGGGAATTATTGGCCTATAACATAATACCACCAAAGTATTATGGTATAGTATTATGGTATGGGCAAAATTTTCCAAAAATGTAATTCCTTGTCTTAAAACCTCGTCCATAAAACACTTCCCCTATGATGTGTTTACATTATACATTATTTTTCAGGCTGGACATCTTTATTTTTTTTGTTTACATTCACAATAGTCAATGATCAATTTGAAGGTTTTTTGGTATTGAAAATAGATTTGATGTTGCAGCTATATTTTTACCCTTAGGTTGTTCCTTATTTTAACATTTAGGCTATGCAAATAATTTGTTACGCACACATACTAGGTAAGTGCTTCCCTATCAAAATGTTTTGGAATTCTTTTGCATATTAAAATTTTCTGATTACCTTTAGTTAAACTCAATATGAAGTTCTAAAAACGAAAAAAGAAAAGAAAAAAAGAAACATGATTTGTAGTTCAAAGAATGCTTCAAATCAATTTCCCTCAAGACACCCTAAGAGGGACGATTAGGGTTCGGAGAGCTCAGGAGTTTTTTTTTGAGAAATTTATTAAAATACATCTAAATTTTCAATAATTTAACAATTTATAATTTTCAATTATTCCAACATGTGTATTTTGTTGGATATTTCAAAAGATATAAGCAAAATGTTAAAGAATTAATCTCTAATATGTGTTTTGGTAAATTTTCTTATTTTTATCTTTTTTATTTGGAATTGTTAAGAAGGCAGTCAAAGATCAGTACATTATCACTTTAAAAAAAAAATACTTTTTGCGGGACCTCGACCATGCATCCTTATTTTTTTCACAATGAGAAGGTTTTTTCCCTATTAAATGTATGTTATTTGTTTATGGATAGAGTTTCTATTAGTAAGCTGACTCATATGCACGCATGCGGCCCCCCTCTCAAATTTACCCTAAAGATAGATTTTTTAACCAAAATTTTAGAAACTCACCATCTAAGCCATACTGATCATCAATATCAAGAAAAAAAAAACAAAGTAAATATCTGATTTGACCCCATGCGCTTTACACAACGTCCAATCTTTACGACGAAGAATCAACGGGCGCAAGCACTTTTCCTTTGTTTATGCGTTCATTTCTTTGTTATTTGTAGAGAAAGATTTGGCGGTGCCCTGAGACTAAATTGCATAAATTTGGCCAAAACACCATGGAAATAAAATTACTTTGACGTTAAGTATTTCAAAACATGTTGATTAATCGCTATTTCTCTTTAATACCAAAATATTGCGTAGTAAAAAGGAGAAAAATAAAGAAAAGAATAGGCATGTATGTATCGTCCACAAAAAAGGAGAAAAAAAAAAGAAAAAAAGAGTAAGCATGTATGTTACATGTGTCCTCCACAAAAAACGAAAAAAAAGAGAAGTGTTTTGGAAATAAAATTAGTTTGACACTAAGTATTTCAAAACATGTTGATTAATCGCTATTTCTCTTTAATACCAAAAGATTGCGCAATAAAAAGGAGAAAAAACAAAGAAAAGAATAGGCATGTATGTATCCTCCGCACAAAAAAGGAGAAAAAAAAAACAAAAAAAAAGAATAAGTATGTATGTTACATGTATCCTCCACAAAAAACGAAAAAAAAAGAAGAAAAAGATTAGGCATGTATGTATCCACCACAAAAAGCAAGGTATTTTAGAATACCTTAATGAGAAAGAGAGAGAGAGAGAGAGGGGGGCCATGCATCTGTAAAGAAATGAAAGTGACGCGATTCGTGAGGATTCGAACTCAAGACCTCGATTCGTGAGGATTCGAACTCAAGACCTTTGAGTTCAAGAAATGCATGCCACCATGACAGCTATTGACAGCTGTCAAATTAAATTCGTTGCATTTATATCATATTCAAAATTATACGCGAGGATTCATTTTAGACTCAATAGAAAAAGACTCTTCACAAGAGAAAAAAAACACACCAAAAAAAAAATGGAAATGGATTTTGGGCTTTTAAACACATAGATTTCCCTCATTTAAAAATTAGATGGTCTTGGTTGAGGATATTAATTTTTTCCATAGATGGGGTATAATTTTTCTTTTAATTGGTAGCTTGGTGGCAAATGCTACATGGAAATATTTAAAGTCTTGAAAATATTCACGGATATTCATATGAGGGAATATGTATCCACGGTACACCACAATCTTTTGGCATTATACCCAAGTTCAAAATTCAAAAGAAGTTTTTTTGAATTTCATGGTATACCCAAGCTATCAGATTTCACATCAAATGGTTGTAAGTAATTGTGACCTCCCCATATAAAAAGTAAATGGTCTCATTGTATACAATCTCACATAAAAAATATATATAATGCGACACAAAATGATCACAATTAATCTTGACCATTGGATGTGAAATTGAGTGGCTGCATTTTATTTCATTGACCAAGCTTAAATTTCAAAAGAAATTTTATCAAACTTTATGACACACCCAAGCTATCAGATTTCACGTTCGATGGTTGTAAGTAATAGTGATATCTTTATACCAAAAGTAAATGGCCTCATTGTGTACAATCCCACATAAGAAAAGTATATAATAAGACCATTTACCTTTGGTACAAGGTGGTCACAATTAATCTTGACTATTCGAGGTGTAATTTGGTGGATGCATTTATTTTATTGACCAAACTCAAAGTTCAAAAGAAATTTTTTTAAACTTTATGACACACCAAGCTATCAGATTTGACATCGTATGGTTGTAAGTAATTGTGACTTTTCCATACCCAAAGTAAATGGTCTTTATTGTATACAATCCCTTATATATATATATATATATATATATATATATATATTATATATATCGAGAGATCGAGAGAGAGAGAAAAGGATGGGATTGGCTCGCTCGCGCACCCCATTGAGCTGCGCCCAAACAGTTGTGATATAATACCTTAGAATTGACGGTCAGGACGTGGTCTAGCCTTATTGCATTCAACAAAACACTTTTTTTAATGATGCGCTGACATCGGTACATGAAAGTACTGACAACAGTAAATGATCAATTCTCTCTCCTATTCTCACTCCTATTCTCTCTCTCTCTTCTAAATCAAAATTTATTATCTCTTTCGTCCCTGGTTTTCTTTGTCTTCCCTGTCTCTCTCTTTTCCCTGCTTGCTCAGAAAAACCCGAAGGCCGCTCACTCTCTCTCTGCCTCTTGCTCACCTCTCGCTCCTTGTCTCACTCTTTCCCCTGCTCGCTCAGAAAAACCCAAAGGCCGTTCGTCTTTCCTATTTCTCTCTGCCTCTCGCTTGCTTAGAAAAACCCAATGGCTGCTTGCTCGATCCCTGGTGTGGCATCCCCATCCTGTCTCTGTCGTTCCACTGTTGCTAAAGAATACCCCAAAGGCCACTTGCTCTCTCTCTGCCTCTCGCTTGCTCGATCCTTGACTGGCCTCCCAACTACACTCTAAAGGTACTCTCTCTCTCTCTCTCTATTTGACTTAGTTAAAATGAATTTATATCACAAATTTGTGGTATCCATTGGGGTTTTCTCTGTATTTATTTTTCCTATTGGAGTTTTTCACCCCTGCTACATTGAGTTTATATCACAAATCTGTAGTATCTATCTCTTGCAATTTTTGCACGTGGCAAGGTGGGTTGAGAAAAAATATGATTGGTATTATTAAAACTGAAATAAATTATATTTTTGATTTTGACTAAAATATTTATAGCTACTCTCTATATTTGACTCAGTTAAAATGAGTTTATGTCACAAATCTGCTTGCTAGTTGAACGGGCTGAAAGCATATATCAAGTCAGTTTTTGGCGTTTTAATTTTTGTCCTGGGTTTTTATAGGCCAGCAATATGCTTTAACAAACTGCTACTCCATAATGGGGTGATTCTGGGCAAACACCCATTCTCTATTGTGTATGGCTTTCACAAACTGACAATTAAGTATGCCTCTAGTGTTTAACAAAGCATTTCAACATTTGGGCATGGTATAAGAAACTTGAGAATTTTTAATATGGGTTATCCCTAGATACCTGTCAATTTGTGTCGATTTGTACTGCGATTAAAATAGCTACATAAATAATTCATATAGTTATTATACAAGGGTGCACATATTGTGGTCCCATGGGTCTAAATGTACTCGAGTTGTAGTGTTAGGCCATATTCAAAATATCCTGTAATGGAAAACTTTGGAAACAATCTTTGTTTCGGCTCTTTATATGTGTTGGATGGAGACGATTTAATATTGTGCTCGTGCTCCAAGTTGCCTAGTTATGATGTCTGTTAAAATAACACTTTTCACTTCAATGGCTAATACAATCTATGGATGTGATAGAGTGAGAGTAGGGCATTTGATCTCATCTGATCATTTTAATTGAATCATCCTTTAAAAAAAATAATTAAATGAGTTCATTGAGAACAAGTCTTTCTTTCAAAAGTTTTTTAGTTCTGTTATGTTTATTTTTATGCATTTTGATATATCATATGTTGAGGCATCTGATGCACCATATAATGAATCACTTTCTCTTGTTAATTAGAATACATGTGTTGCAAAAATTTATTTATTTTTTCAATTGTGTCTTTCTCCCCATTTTCTTTCCCGTTTTGCTTTTCTACTGCATTTTTTTTGCCATTGGGCTTTTTCGCCCTTGTTGCATTGAGTTTATATCACAAGTATGTAGTATCCATTTGTTGCAATTTTTGCATGTGGCAAGGTGGGTTGAGAAAAATATGATTGGTATTCTTAAGATAAAGGTTTGAATACATGTATTTTTGTAGTTTGCAGTTTCACGTTGGGTAAGTCAAAAAACTGAGATGGATCCCATGAATTCAGTCGGTGTGACATCTAGCACATACCCAAATGTATGCAACATTGATGAAATCGCTGATGGTGGTTGTGGCTCACCCAACAAAGGCCAAGAAATAGAAGAACCATGTGTAGAATGATGTTTAGATAAGAGGATGATGGATATGAGTTCCTTAAGTCTTATGTATTGACAAAATGTTTTGGTATTTGTAGGGGGAGTACATATAACAAGAAAGGTAAACAGATAGATAATGTTTATATGTATGTTTATATGTGTTGGAAATGTTTACTCTGAGTTAAGGTGTGGGTGCAAGGTTAGGATGTGCATAAGTAGTCAAGAAGGCGGCGAGTGGAAAGTGACTAGCGTCGTTAAAGATCATAATCATGATCTAGTTAGTCCAAGAAAAACTCTTCTAATTCGCACACACCAATAATTGTCGAGTGCTACAAAGTCATTGATACATTGAATAAGCTCGGCAATGGTTAAGCCTAGACATATTCATAGAGCAGGCTGGAGGGATCGACAATGTCCCTTGTACAAAAAAGGATATCCAAAATGAAATAGCAAGAGCTAAAAGAAAACTTAGAGGAGAAGATGGCAATTTAATTTTGCAATGGCTCTATAAAAAGAACCAATCAGACACATCATTTTTCTATATATTGAGATTAGATGATGAGTATCACATTAGTAGTATCTTATGGGTAGATTTTACATCTAGAGTTTTCTACTAGTATTTTTTTGATGTGGTTACCTTTGATACCACATATAAGACAAATACGTTTGGTATTCCCTTTGCACTATACTTGGTGTAAATCACCATTTCAGTATAACTTTCTTTGGATTTGCACTCATATTTGACGAGAAGATAGACTTATTTATATGGGTATTTGAAAACTGGTTGGAAACCATAGGTGGACGACAACCGGACATTATTCTCACTTATCAAGATCCTGCAATTTCATATGCAGTGAGACAAGTTCTTGACCAAAGTAAGCATTATTATTGTAAGTAAGTATTATTATTATAAGTGACACATATTTGCGAATATCAAAGAAAAAATGTGCCATGCCTTGTGTATGCATCCTTCTTATTTGGATATCTTTAGGAGGTATGTGGCTAGCCCAACAATTGAAGAATTTGAATTGGGATGGAAATAAATGATTGAGAATTATAAGTTGGAAGACAACGAATGGCTCAATAGGCTTTATGGTTGTCACATGCCATGAGTCAATGCATACTTGGCTGACACGTTCACTGCAGGTATGACCTCTACTCAAAAGAGTGACGGGGTGAATACACACGTCAAGATGTACTTGACACCCACAACAAGCTTGCGTACATTATTAGAAGTTGTTACAAAAGTCCATTATAAGAATGTACAAAAAGAGAGGGAAAATGACTTGAAAGATATTCAAACTACTTTAGTCTTGTGAACAACCACTTTTATTAAGTCACATGCATAAAAAATCTATACTAAAAATATTTTAAAGATATTTGGAGAAGAAGTGGCTAATTACTTTAATTCTACAAGGGAGACAGTTGAAGATAATGGACAGGTTGCTACCTTTAAGGTGGTAGTCCTAGGGACTGGATCTAGACCCTACTTAGTAAAATTCAATTGCTATGACAATTCTGTTTTTTCTAGTTGTCACTTCTTTGAGAGGATGTGCCTTCTTTGCAGGCATGTACCGAAGATTTTTGTGGTGAAAAATGTGATTGAAATCCCTTCACAATATATAATGAAGCGTTGGACCAAGGATGTAAAAAAGTGAGTTTTTTTTTATAACATTGGGGAACAAATTCAAATAACATCTGAACTACCACGCTCTATTAGATATAATGAGGCTACACAGGCAAGTCGATCCGTTACCGAGCGTGCTTCACAAAGTGTAGATGGCCATGAGTTTGTAATGTCCATAATACAAAATGGAATTAGTCAGTTTGATGAAAAGTTTGTGTGCAAGAGAGGTTCACAGGATAGCGCCATGAGCCATGTCAATGAAGATGACAATTCTACTAGTTGTAGTAACACACCAAGTAAAAATAACCATTGCTGCAATTTCTTTGAACCTCACTAGCACAGACAATGGGACGACCGACCATGAAAGAATGAAAGCTCGTTCTGAGGGATGGAAGCCAAAGACTAAAAAAATGAAATGCACAGTCTGCAATGGCAGTGGACATGACAAAAGGAATTGCCCGTCGTTCATAGATACAACTGCATACCTTTATATTATTTTGATTTGAAATTGTATTATCTTCATTATTGTTGGTGTTTTTTATTTACAATTGTATTAGCTTCAATTGAAATGCTAACAAATGAATTTATCTTTCTCTTACAGGGCTAATGACAGAATACATCGTAAGCTTCAGACCCATAAGAAGGCAGCAGATGTGCATTGATGGTAAGAAGCAATTGTGTAAGTTCATTTTGAAATATTTTTATGTGTAAAGTTCATATTTGTAATTTCATTTGGAACACTATTATCAGTCATCATAATGTGTTTTATATCTCAGACAGATAGGACAAATTCATATGGAACAACTTCAAAGGAGGGGCTATGTTGCTGTTTTCTTGTTTTTTTTTTTTTGAAAAGTTTGTTGTTAAATTATTGGCATTATTGATGTAGTTGTATGCCATTCACTCAAAAGAAAGATGTAGGTTGTATGTCATTGTACTATTTTCACTTCCTTTTTTGTTGTAAGGTGATATGTAAGGTAATTGGGTACAAAGAACAAACCATTATGTAACAATGGGCTGGACTACTGAATTTTATATGAACAATTTTGTTATTAAATGAACTACCCCATTTGGCAGGTAGTTGATGAACTGTATGTAATATTACAGTTTTCAAATGCAATGTATTATAACTATGGCAATAATTTGTCAACCTATTTCTCGAAAGGCTTTTAGATGAGTAGAACGTATGCCAAATTATTATAATATGCTATATATTATCACTAGAGTCCGTCTCGCTGATTGTAAACTCGCTGATTGTGAGTCTTTTAATTCGTTAAATGTACAATCCAAGTAATGGTATACTACTGTACGCAGAAAGAAAGTAGAGAGAGAGATGCAAATATGTGATTTTAAAATATTTTGACATCTGATTGGGTAATTTATGCCTCTTTATTTTACACACATTTGTGAAAGACACGTGCAAATCAATCTGAAGCACTTCCTACATTACACCAAGATAGCACCAAAAAGCCCATGGCCACTAGAAGGACCAACCAACCGACAATATAAACAAAGGTCTGCTCATTTTGAGCAAATATTGCGCTAATCACTAATATACTTTTCATCAACTGGTCATAAAATGCATAAAGCACTAGCCCGAAAATCACAGCCACTGTCATAAAACTGAGGACTTTGTTATTGTGTGATTTCTCAATAAGGCCACAATTGCTTCCTTTTATAACCCAGATCTGATTGCTTGCCCACTTGATAAATGAAAGGTGGATCACAAGTGAGACTACTAAAATGTTGAGTCGAATGCCCATCATCATTGCATCAAACTGGGTCCACTTCGAACGAGCAAGCTCATCAACTTTCTCCAGGAAATCTTTTAATGCATCAATTTGAGCTTGGAGAATAGAAATTTTAGTTTGACAGGTTCCATTACCCATTTCCTCATTCAACCAGACTTGTTTTTGTGTAACATTAGGCCAAGTAGCTTGTGCCTGAGCATATAGATTTTCTACTTGAAGGAGGTCTTCAGCTAGAAATCCAAAAATTGATGAAGTGGAGTACTGATTGATATATCTTTTCACCCGGGAAGCACCAATAATTATCAGTCTTAGGTGAGTGCAACTAAGATCATTAGTAACACAATAGCAGCCTATAACTTTTACAAGCAAGAAAATTATTTTAAACTTCTTTTACCATTTTAATTTCAAAGAAAATGCCCAAATGGTTACCTATTAAGAGAAAACCATTACCCTATCAAAGTAATGGAAAATAAATTTAAAGTTCAAATAAATGTTTGTCTGATTCCACGAGGAGCTAATCTCTAAGTAACCTTGACAATACATTCAGAGCAAAGGAATACCAAATCATTCAGGATCTATAATAAGTAAGTAAATTGTTCACTATTCAAACCACAAAACCACAAAAAATTAACATCTTTTTCAGATTTCACCATTCAAACCACTTAAGAATATATAATTCTTGAGAGAGAGATAGAGATTTCTAAATTACGTTAATGTACAAATATACTAAATTAAAAATTGTTGTTCCATAGAAGATAGAGAACTATAAGTATATATAATTATAAATATATAGATACCATAAAACATACACCTATTCCTTTTATAAAAGAAAGGAGGACAAACATCAATATCATAAATAACTTATACATATGAGAGTAATTTTTTGAACGACTACTTTATAACTTACACTTATGAGAGTAATTTTTTGAACGACTACTTTTTCAAGTATCATAGCAATATATTTGAGCTTCTCTTTTTCAGACAGAGATGCATTACTCAATCAGCAATACAAGCATCTGGCCTCTGCGACACGAACTTTCTAATCACAGGCTTCTTATTTTCACTTAAAATTTCATGACACCACTCAAGATAACCGCCTCCAGTTTCATTCTAGTAGTTAACACAATAAGATAAATGCATGTCAGATATATGCTTACAAATGAATACCAATATGCTTCTACATTATGTCAATGGATGAATATTACATACTTTTCAGTTAGAGCATTTATAGAAATGTCTATTATAGTTATCGTGTGTCTTTGATATAAACAAACGCATATGACCACATTCTGGTTTGCGTTTACAAATCCTTGGAGGGAATTGGTTGTCGAGATCCATTATATAAAGAAGTCACAATGGAAATATTAAAAACTTCATCACAACTATTTCAATAATCAATTTTTTTGCCTCCACCCAAAAGAAAAATATTGCTCATACTGATTTCATTCTTATGTGTTACATCTCAAGTCAAGCAATCTTAAAAAAACAGAGATTCAGAAATGACATCTTGTTCATAGAGTTCTAGATACAAGATCCTATAGGCTTCTAAAACACCATTTAGAATTATCAAAGCAGCTTTGACATACCATCTCCTAATTTTCTTTATTTTATATTTTTCTATTAAATTTTTCATACATGACACATATTGGTAGTTTATACAATTTATGCAACAGATCAATTCTACTATTAAACTACTTCCAAAGAGGCCAATATGCTAGCGTGATGCTGATGGAAAATGCAGGTTAGTGTGGTTGTTCCTTGAATACCTTGGGTGTTTAGCTTGGGGTTGGATGTTCCAATAGTAAGGTACATGGAAATACAGGTGCAAGAAGGCAGACTTCTCACATGAAGGGGATTGTGTTTTCTTTCTCTAGATTATAAAATGGCAAAGAAAAGAAAGTTGGTTAATAAAAACACATGGATGTTGATCTCTCTCTAGATTATAAAATGGCAAAGAAAAAGGAAGTTTGTTAATAAAAACACATGGATACTGAGAGAGAATTTGTTGAAGTCAAAGAGTTAATTTGAAACTCAAAAGTTGGTAAACAAAAACACATGGATGCTTTGATAATAGGAACTATCATGAAATCAGAAACATAATTTATTTCAATTTTAATAATACCAATCCTATTTTTTCTCAACTCACCTTTCAACATTCAAAAATTGCAGAAGATGGATATTATAGATTTGTGATATAAACTCAATGCAGCAGGGGCGAAAAACCCTAATGGGAACAAAAAAATGCAGGAAAAAAGCAAAAAGGAAAAGAAAATGAGGGAGAAAGACAATTGAATTTTATTTATTTATTTTTATTTATTTATTTTTATTTATTTATTTTTTATTTTTTGGCAACAGATGTATTCTACAGTTCATTATGAGAAGAATACGATTCCTATTTCCAAGAGAAAGTGATTCATTATATGATGCACCATATGTCACATGAAGATATTAGACATGGACACAACATATGATATATCAAAATGTATAAAACTAAACACAACAGAGCTCAGGAAATTTTGAAAGAAAGACTTGTTCTTAACAAGTTCATTTGATTTTTTTTAAAAAGATGAGTCAGTTAAAATGATCAGATGAAGTCAAATGTTGTACTCTCACTCTATCACATCCATAGATTGCATCAGCCATTAAAGTGAAAATAGTTATTTTAATAAACATCAGAACTTGACAACCTAGAGCACGAGTTAGATATAACTCATTTTAACTGAGTTAAATACAGAGAGAGTACCTATAAACTGATTTTAACTGAAATCTTTCAATTTTAATAATACCAGTCATATTTTTTGTCAACGCACCTTGCTGCATGGACAAATTGCAACAGATGGATACTACAGATTTGTGATATAAACTCAATGCAGTAGGGACAAAAAACCCCAATGGGAAAAAAAATACAGAAAAAACCCCAATGGATACCATAGATTTGTGATATAAACTCATTTTAACTGAGTCAAATACAGAGAGAGAGAATACCTTTAGTGATGGGGTGAGCTGCAGTTCGGAGGCCAGCCAGGGATCAAGTGAGCGAGAGGCAGAGAGAGAGCAAGTGGCCTTTGGGGTCTTATTTAGCAGTAGGAGAAAGAGAGAGACAGGGTGGGGAGGCCACACCAGGGTTCGTTGGAGCGACCGTTGGCTTTTTCTGAGCCAGCGGGAGGCAGAGAGAGACAGGGAAGACGAGCGGCCTTTGGGTTTTCTGAGCGAGCAGGAGAAAGAGAGAGACAGGGAGCAAGAGGCAGAGAGAGAGAACGAGCGCCCTTTGGGTTTTTTTGAGCGAGTAGGGGACCGTGAGAGACATGGAAGATGAGAAAACCAGGGAGGAGAACGTGTAAAGTTTTGATTTGGAAGAGAGAGAATAGGAGCGAGAATATGAGACAGAATCGATCATTGACTATTGTCAGTACTTTCCTGTACCAATATCAGCGCATAATTAAAAAAGTGCTTTTTTTAAAATGAAATAAGGCTGGACCACGCCAAGCCCTCCTGACCACATGTTCGGCACAGCTTAACGGGGTGCGCGAGTGGGCCAATTCTATCTTTTTCATATATATATATATATATATATATATATATATATATATATATATATATATATATTATTTGTTTGACACGTACACCTCTTTAAAAAGGTAAGTTGTAAAATGACGTGGAACCAACTAGAAAAAGGGGCAGGAAAACCAATACAAAGATATAATGAAATGTCTTATTTGACCTAACTCACATTGAATCTACCTTAGTTGGTCGACACATACACTATTAGGTACTTTGTCTTTTTATATGAACCAATTAATCAAAAATAGCTAATGTGTAACTAGTGGTGGAACTTTGGGGTGCAAAACATAATTTTGATTTCTTTTTAAAACTCCTCATGAAACTCAAGAAAGATCGGCCTAAAACTCCTCATGAAACTCAAGAAAGATCGGCCTTAATACCAACATCACGTGGGGGTTCCTCGAGTAATGATTTGTTTAGCAAAATTTTCTCATTACTGTGGAATCAATACCTAGAGTTGATTGTAGACCTCGATTCATCCCTATAATGAGATTTAATACCGAATCTAAGGGATAGCGAGCAATCTCTTATCAGCAATTGATATTTTTTGATCGTTGCAACTGCTACTCAATTTTGCCAATCTCTTTTTGAAGTTGGCATATTTTGTACTTGAATTATACCAGCTTTAATTTGTTGATTCACAATCTTAATGATTTGTAGGAAAATATCCTCATTCAAAAGAGCGGCTTTTGGTACCATTGTGATGAATTAATCTTCAGAATACCCATTCGTATTGGGAACATGGGAAAGAACAAAAGCAAACCAGAAAAGTAACAAAAAAAAAAGAAGTAAAACAAACAATAGTGAGATGTTATATCTTCTCTCTGAGTTTATAGATGAGTCCACCTTAGAGTTTAAGGGATTTGGCCATATCTTGAGGTTTGCACGTAAGAAACCTAATCAATATTAAATCCTAATGTAGTATCATCTATTAAAAATTGAATTTTTGAACTCTACCCTTCCATTCTCTATACCTAAAAAAAAATATAAATACCCTAATTTAAATAAATAAAATATCAAATAACCTAAACCTAATTCTAATATATAGAAATATAATAAAAAAAAATTAAAACCCGACCCAAACTGCAATTCCTCCATTAACTTCAAACCTTGCAACTCTGATTTTTGCCTCATTTGATGTAGTAGTTCCACGTGCGATGTAGTACTTCAACATAGTATTACCCTTAGGATCTTGTAGTAGCCATCTGATCACTTCATGATCTGGGTTCCCAATGGAACCTCCATTAAAGTTTAGTTTTAAGGTGTCTTGTGGGGGTGGACACCTTTTCCCTTATTGTTTCTTCTTCAAGTATCCAACTTAGCAATTCTTCAAGGCTGTATAATTTGTCATTTCTTTGCACTCCCCAATGTTTTTTGCACACCAGAGCCCAATTATTTATATCCTCAATTATTTCCTTGCATATTTATTTCCCTTTGAAGATTATTGTGTTTATTTCTTCCTATATTATTATAAGCATAATTGATCCCAACATTTTCGATATGGTTACCTACCTGGGGAAACATTGGGAGAGACTAAGGTGATCATTGATATTCGTTGCATGCCTTGGAAGATTTAATCGAACACCCAGCTTATGGAAAACCTATTCTCATAAATAAATAAATAAATAAACTATGAAATATTATATCTTCTCTTTGGGCTTGTAGAGGATTCCACCATAAATATCAAGAGATTTGGCCATATCTTGAGGTTTGCATGGGAGTCTGCCCCAAAAATATTTTTTTAAATGACCCTAAATAAATTCAACTTCTCTCTTTTTTTTTCCTTCTCAATACTTTAATATTTAAAGAAAGAAATCCTATAACCAAAGTTGTATCTAAAGACCAATCAGTATCATCATCAGAGCCTTTTCCCAACTAATCAATATAAAATCTAGTTCAGTTTAAAAATTTTACTTTCATGTATTAGTTCAGTTTAAAATTTTTAACAAAAATAAAAAATTATATATTTTTCTTATTGGGTTTATGAAATTAGGGCTTCTCAATTTTGAGTTGTGTTTTAAAGTTTTAGTAGTGGTTTTAGGTTACTTTGATGGGCTTTCACAATTTTTAAAATCCTCTCAAAATATTATCCCAAAGTGTAAAAAAAAATTGGTTAAAAAAGAGAAACCATGACATTTTTTGATAACTAGGTTCATAAGCTCTTTTTATTACTTTTTATGTGATTTTGGATTGTATTTTAAAATTTTGATAGTGATTTTAGGTTATTTTGAAGGGTTGTCATAATGTAAAAGCCCCTCAAAATATTATCCAAAAATGGTAAAAAACAGTTAAAACAGAAAAATAATGACATTTTTTGCATAAGCTCTTTTGATAACTTCTTATGTGATTTTGGATTGTGTTTTGGTTGTGGATTTAGGTTATTTTGAAGGGTTTTCACAATTTGCAAACGTCCCTCAAAATACTACTAGAAAATGTTAAAAAAAAAATTCAAAGAGATATATGGCTTTTGCGTAATATATCTAGGCCTAATTCTTAATGGAATAGGAGGTTTTGTAGCAATTAAAATACAATAGAAGTTTTTGGGTATGATTTTGACGAAAGCATTTATATTTATGAAAAGTATATAAGGATATACATGGAAACCACAATCACTCTAGTCCGTGAGATTTCAAATCGGTGGTGGTAAGATTGCCATTGACTAGATTCAAAATTAAAAAAAGAATATCTTGAACTTTGTGACATACGACAAGCCATCGAATTGAATATTTCATAGTAATGGCTAGGAGTACATGTTGAAAGAAGGACCAGTGTAATCTAGCGGAGTATATATTTATTTTTTTGTTCCTTTTTAATTCTTTTTCTTTTTTTCAAGGCTTAGATAACTTGCAATTTGTGTTTTTACAATAAAATAAGTTAAAACAAAATAAAGAAAAGAACAAAACTAGGATTTCAAGAACTTGAAGCCATTCAAAACCTTTCTTTTAATAACAAAGAATAGACACAATCTATGTTTGGAAAAAAAGAACACAATAAGTAAATTGTTGGGTGTGTGTGGCCATTAAAGGCCTTATGAGTGCTTGTAGAACATGAACTCAGTAGGACTGTGGTCCCGTGTGGATTGTACTAAGCAAATGATGTTTGCTGATATTGGATTATGCTTAACGAGTTAGGTCAGTCTGTTTGGGAAAAACATATATTACCTGGGCATAGAGAACTAAACCGATAATGGTTAGATGAGTTATCCCTTGATAAGGTCGTAATATGCCCGGAAGAGTGAGCCGATGGACTGTGTGACTCTTGTGAGTGATGGAGGCCTTCAGAAATGGGGCCAAAGCCTCATTCGCATAGCATTACACGACATGCACATTGATAGTCATTTTTTAGAAAGTCAACCACCTTATAGGGTGACGCGTGTGCATCTGCAAGAGATAATCCCTGTGTACCATGAGCAATGGATTGCATCAGGTCTTGGTAACTTTGGTTTCGTCTTCAGCGAAAAACCTGAAATCCATAGACTGGGACTACAATCCCTTTCCCATTGGCTGGACTTTGGTGACCTACTAATGATTCCCTGCTTGGACTGTGGGTCATGGGCAATGTTGGGTTGATTTGAGAAAACATGTGCGGTTTGTGGTTCACAATAGAAGGTGGAGTGACCCAGTGCACATTTATTCATAGACTATATGGATCATTCTCCCATCAAAGTATTTAATTTTGCTTATTTTAATAATATATGATCTTTAAAATTGTTATTTTATTTTTTCTAAATCTCTAGATATTTTATTTATCAAATTTAGATTTATAAAAACAGAGATATTAATTTTATATTGATTTAAGTAGTCAAATATGATTTTATGAATTTCTAAAAATAATATTATTTCAAATACTGCATGGGATGCCCAAATAAGACTTATGAGCCCGCCATGACAAATTAGGTGGGCCCATTATGTGCTATAATGGGTGGCACGCCCCACCTAGGTATCTTTCTAATTTGTGTTGGTCAAGCTCTAAAGCTTGAGGGATAAGAAATTGTTGTTTTAAGAAAGTTTAAGCCTTGAGGAAATTTTGAATGAAATTTTGCTATGTATGAGAAGGCTTATGCATAAAATGAGAAAGGATAATATTATCATATATTAATTTCTTATTTGAATTAATTGATGGGGAAATGATTTCGAAAGTGGGAGATGATGGTTCATGCACTTTTCATAGGATGTTGATGACCCATCTATAGAATGGACGACTCATATCTCTCACCCTACAAGTCACTCAAGATCAATGGTACATATTCAATATCATATTAGTGGCAAACCCAGAAAAACCCTAAGAAACCCTAAATCTATTCAAGCACTATAAAAAGGGTAGTACCCTACCCAAATCTCTACACCATATCTCTTGCACCTAAATCTCCCATCTCTCCCATAGACAATAGAGGGGCATGCCCCTAGTAGAGTAATTTTCTCTCTCTCTCTCTCTCTCTCTCTCTCTTATCTCTCTTATGAAAAATAAGGGGCAGGCCCCACCTAGAAGGAAACTTCTCTCACTCATCTTGGAAATTCTCTCTCACCCTCAAAGAAAGCCTTAGGGAGGCACGTCCCACTCTCTCCATCTTTTGGATCTCTCTCTCTCTCTCCTACATTGTAAAAAAAAGGGCCAAGGGTTTAGGATGTGGAGGGTGTCAAACTAGTTTATCAAAGGGGCTTCACCTAGAGTTTGAGTTTAACTTTCTTTCCTGATTGAAATTGAAGGTTGACTATTGATCACATGCCATCGAAAGGTGGTGACTCGATGTGGGGTGTTAGAAGCCCGGTTGAGATAATCTCCAGCACCCTCTTTTGTTTCTTTCATATTTATTTATTGTATCTTTTATTCTCAAGCATAGGTTTTGTCTTTTTTTTGTTATTGAAAGAAAGATTTTGAATGGCTTCAAATTCTTGAGATCCTAGTCGTATTCTTTTCTTTATTTATTTGAAGTTGTTTTATTGTAAAAGGATCAATTGTAAGTGATCTAAGACTTGAAGAAATGAAAACGAATTGAAAAAGAAGAAAAAAAAGGAAATATATGCTCTGACTAGATTACACCAATCTTTTTTTCATAAATATGCAAGAAACAAAAGAGGATGTCAGATAGTACCTTGACCGGGCTTCTTATACCCTACACGAAGTCACCAGCTTCTGATAACACAGAATCAATGGTCAACCTTCAATCTTAACCGAAAAAGCAAGTTTAGGCCAAGCCAAAACCAATGGAATATGAACCCCTTTCGATCATAAAACTCAAAACCTAGGTGGACCCTCTTTGATAACCTCATTTGAGAGGTAGCATCTCTCCATAGCCTAAAACTCTTAGCTTCTATCATAAGGTGGGAAAGAGAGAGATCCAAGAGAGTGGGTGCCCCTTAATTTGCAAAAGGGAAAGAGAGGGAAACTTTCTAAGAGAGAGGGAGTTTCTAAGAGAGGGGCATGCCCCTATGTGGGCCTATGAGAGAGAGAGAGTTTTTCATGAGAGAGACAGAAGAGATATGGTGTAGAAAATATTGAATATGGTCCATCTCTTTTTATAGTGCTTCAAGGGATTTTAGGGTTTTCTATGGCTTGCCTCTTCATGTGAGATTGAATATGCACCATTGATCTAGGGTGGCTTATGGGTGGTGTATGGTATTTTTGATAAGCTTGTATCCCCAATGCGAATAATAGAGAAGTCAGTGATAACCTAAACCCGCAGGTATCAAAAATGCTCGAGGACTACGGAAACCCTAGCGGAATCAGCCTTATTTTGGAAAGCCATGATAGTAAGATCATTTCACTTCCAAATTGAGCATACGGGTCCCCCCATGATGATCTAAGGATCCCTTCCGCGTTTTGATGAATTCGGATGTAAATGGAAGCAACATGTATAAAGTTTGTTTTCACCCAAGCTCTTATCATGCTACAGGGTATCATAGCTAGAACTCTATCCTTGTTTACGATGAAAATCTGACAGATCTTCTCATGAAGATCTCTCGAATTTTAACACCTTAAAATAATTAAAAGATGTAAATAAAGTGGTAGAGAAAGTGAGACAGATCGAATTCAAATCCGAGGCCAAATTTTCTCAGAAACTAGCATATCTACTCTCAGATCTCTAGCAGAGCCAGCATGATCCAGAGCATTAAAATACGATTTTTAAGACAAGTTAACATATCAAAATTAAATTAAAGAAGAAAAACAGTAAAAAGAATATGAAAGAGAGAGGAAGAAATAATACCAAATCGGACAAGATGGCTCGGGATTCTCGAGCCTTCGAGGGCTCGCTTTTATCAGAACCAGTCCTCTTTGCCTCTCTCATTCGGATGTTGACCAGCAGATCTTTGGTGTAAAGGGTTAGATCTAGGGTTGTTGTTCCCTAATTCTAGTTTGCTATAGGATTTTTGTGCCTTAGGTCTAGGTTTACTCAGTCTTGGGGGTTAGGACTTCAGGAGGCTAGGGTTTTTATCTTCTTTAGGGTTTTCAACCTAGAGATTTTTCTAAAGCTGTCGATCTTTTTTGGGGTATGGAGGAGAATTTCTTTAGTTTTCCAGGGTTTTTGTGATCTCTAGAGGTTGAATATGAATTCTGAGATTTTCTCTAATTTTTGGGGGTTTTTCCTAAATTTTTAAGAGTTTTTTTGGAATTTTTTTTATTTACCTAGAAGTTTTAGCCTTATCCAATTAAAAAAAACGTGTTTACTGCATCATCAGATACTTTGACTACATCATCATCCCGCATCTGAGCCTGTCGGGCCTGTTACAGCCCGGTCTGCGGCCCGACAGTTGGATCTCACAGGGACTAAATTGTTATTTGTTATATTGTTTTATCCGTAGGTCCGATTCATGCAATTCTTGGACTGTTGGAAAGCTCTTGGGCTCTACTTCAAATTGGGATAGGATTTGGGTAGTTTTGGGGTAATTAAATTGGGTCTACTAGGATAATGTGGTCCAAAGGGTTCAAAAAATCATAGAATTTCCCATATTTAAAATGGGGTGTCTACAATCCTAGACACCCCAAATGAATATAGGACCATCGCCAATAGATTTAGAAGCTCGACAGGAGTCACTATGCCAAGTTTCACCTCAGTCCGACCTTCTTAGGTCTTACTTGCTAAAAAGACCAAGTTTCTAGCATGATACGTTACGCCATAGCTGAAACTTTACTCTAGAGACCTCCAAAGACTATAAGACCATTACTAACGGATTCGAGAGGTTGAAAACAACCTCTACATCAAATTTCAGCTCATTTCGATCTCCTTAGGTCATACTATTCACTTCATCTCTTTGAATCAGTTACTATTTATAGTTGCCGTGTTTCTCTAAAAAGGGAAAATTTGAAGGCTCAGATCTTCCCCATCTTGAACCGAATTGATCCCAAATTTTAAAATGTTGTTTTCCTCATCGAATTCTATGATTTCGTAGGTGGCATACACCATGGGATTTGAGGGTTTGGGAGAAATCCTATAAAAAAGGTCATCGAAATCCATGAAAATGCAGAAATTTATATCCACGTATCTCCTCGCTCCAAGGTTAATATCACGAGATTTCAGACTCTTATGGCCTCAAGGCTAGGTCCGTTGCGATCATAGCTCAAAGAGCTTCAATTTGAGTAGTCATGTGCTCAAAATAGAATTCGAGAAGGTGTTCTATTGAGGCCTATAAAAAGAGGCATTTTTCGGTGGCCGAAATCCCATTTTTTTACCATTTCCCCAATTTAGAAAGTAATGATTTGACATCAAAATGAAGAGATTTCTATAGCAAAATGACCGTGACGAACATCCCGTCAATTATGATAAATAAAGTGGCCCGAAATGATGAAAAACAAGCAAGATCGAGAGTTTAAAATTGCATGTTTATGGGTTTGGCCGATTTTGAGAACACCCTCAAAACTCTGACCCAACCCTAATAATACATACCGAAACAATCCCCTCGGCATGGAGATCACTTTTCCTATCATTGATCGTATGAAAGCTCGTCAGATTAAGCCCAAAAGAGTCCTGAATGACGAGCAAATCATGAGGCTTCTTTTTGGGGACCATTTAGTCATTTCGATGAAAGTTGTGAGGGGCAAAAAATTCATTTTTGCCCAAAAAAAAATTCACTATTTATTATAAAAAATATGTTTTTTCTAGCAATTTGGTGTACTTTTCTTCATCCACCCAGGCAATTACTATACAAGATCTTTTCATTTCATTTGTAACCTAAGGTGCAAAGAGGGTAAAATTTCATTAAAAAGAGCTTTGTGCTAGCTTTTTTCTTTGTGTAAGCACTTTTTTTTTTACCCTAAGAGAGAGGAGAGAGAAAAATTTACCCAAAGAAATATATCCTTAGACCACCCTACCCAAACCTCGACCATAGTCCACAGTTTCTTAACCCAAGTCGCTAGTCCACACCTATAGCATACTCCACACTACTCATACTCCATACACCCTACCACATATCCTTTCCTAAACCATAGGCCCTCCGACCCATACACCATACCACCTTACCACCTAGCCTCCACTAGTCCATAGACCACTCAAACGATAGTCCCTAGACCTCCCCCTAGCCTAGACAACCCAAGCCAACCAGACTCTCTAACCCACTAATTCCACTCAACTCAAACTAACCATGAACCCTAGTCCATCTAACCCAACCTAGCCTAGCCATACACCTAGGCTAGGTCCATCATATCCCCTACTCACTTGAACCCAAGGCTCCAATCTAACCTTACACCTAGCCCTCACCCAAGGGTCCAGGCCCTTCTTCCAAGCACCTTCACCTTCAAAGGACTGGGGGGAAGCACACCCAACCGGTGGGTTCGAGTCTTCACCTCACCCACTTAGGTAACCGGTCTCATCCTCTCTCTTCTTCTTTCTTATCCTTCTCCTTTCTTCTTCTTCTTCTTTTTTTTTTTTCTTTAATTTTTTTTTTTCTTGTTTCTTCCTCTTATTCTTTCTGCTTCTTCTTTCTTCTTCTTTGTCTTCCTTCTTCTTTTTCTTCCTTCTTCTTCTTCTTATTTTTCCCTCTTCTTCTTTCTCTTGCCTCTCTCTCTTTCAGGTCTCCACCTCTCAAGTCGGGACAGCGGGCTAGTCACTGCCCCACTCTTTTCTCTCCCTCTCTTTCTCTCTTCTCTTCCTCCCTCTCAAGTTGAGACAGCGGGCTAGTCGCTGCCCCTCTCCCTTCTCCCCCTCTCTTTCCCTCTTCTCTTCCTCTCTCTCACTCTATCATCTCACTCATACAAAAGGGGGGCGGGCTAGCTGCTGCCCCACTCCCTTCTCTCCCTCTCTTTCTCTCTTCTCTTCCTCCCTCTCACTCTCTCATCTCTCTCACCTAAAGGGGGAGCGGGCTAGCCGCTTCTCCTCTCCCTTGTCTCCATCTCTTTCTCTCTTCTCTTTCTCCCTCTCACTCTCTCATCTCTCTTACAAAAGGGGAGAGCGAGCTTGTCGCAGCTCCCTTCCCTTCTGTCCCTCTCTTTCTGTCTTCTCTCACCTCTCTCACTACTCATCTCTCTACCTTAAATGGAAGCGCGCTAGCTGCTGCCACAGTTTCTTCTCTCCCTCTTTTATATCCCACCTCTCTCTCATCTTCTCCTTTCTCTCATCTACTTCTCTCTCACTCACACTCACTCCCACTCACACACTCTCTCACCTCACCCTCATCTTCTCTTCTTCCTTTCATCTCTCTCGTACTCTTATTCCTCTTCTTTCTTTTTCTCCTTTCTTCTCTTTTTCTTACCTCATACTCTCTTTCATCTCCCATCACAACGCCTCAAAACCCATACTAGATATTCGTACTCTCTTCGGAGGCACGCGACACACGATTAGAGGCGTGAGATGGTTCCTCTCTCTTTTTCCTCTTCTCTTTTCTTCTCGTTTTTTCTTTCTACTTCTCTACACCTTCTCCTTCATTTCCCCTCTCTTTCTTCTAAAATCATACTAGCTATTAGTCCTCACTTTGGAAACACGTGACACATGACTAGAGGCCGTGTGAGGTTTCCTCTCTCTTCTTCCTCTTCTATTTTCTTCTCTTTTTCCTTTCTACTTCTCTACACCCCCTCCTTCATTTCCCCTTTCTCTCTCTTCTAAAACCGTAGTAGCTATTAGTTCTCACTTTTGATGCGCGTGACCCACGGTTAGAGCTGAGAGGTTTCTTCTCTGTTTTTTGTTTTTCTCCCCTCTTCTCTTCTTCTTACTTCATCTCCTCCTTCGTTTCCCCTTTCTCGTTCCTAAAACCCGTACTGGCACTTCGTAGGCACGAGACACACAGTCGGGCTCTTTCGAGATTCACCCTGGGCAGACTTACCTGGCTACTATAATCTCTTGTGAATCCTCCTAGGTATCAAGGCCTTGAGCTCGATACCTTCTTTGTCTTTTGGTAAATACCTCCTTGGGGAGGTGATATGGGAAGGCTACCCAATTCTCGGGTGATTCTCTCTTCTCTCTCTCTACTCTATTATTTTCTACTCTATTCTTCTCTCTATTCTATTTCTATTCTCTTCCATCCTTACCTCTTAAACCTCCAAAAAGCCCTCTAAAACCGCACTAAGAAAGGGTGAGTGAAAGGGACTGTATTCTAAGCCATTTTATCAGATGGGTACTTACGTTATGAAATGTTGGCAAGGGAACCGAATCCAAACCGAGCCTTTAGTGGCCGGGGGGCTTTCTTACCGAGCTAAGAGGGATTCGAGCCTGGTGCGTCCCGATCCCTACCAAATGAGGCAAGCCTTACATCACACTCATTCTTTCGTTGGTTTGAGCCAGACACACATCGCACCGTCCAACCCTTATCCCAATGTTTATGATGAAAATCTGACCGATCTTCCGATGAAGATCTCTCAAATTTTAACACCTTAAACTAATTAAAAAGATGTAAATAAAGTGGTAGAGAAAGTGGGACAAATCGAATTCATATCTGAAGCCAGATTTACCTGGAAATGAGCAGATCTACTCTCATATCTGTGGTAGAGCCAACATGATCTAGAGCATTAAAATACATTTTTGAAGACAAGTTAACAGATCAAAATTAAATAAAAGAAGCAAAACAGTAAAGAGAAGAAGAAAGAGAGAGGAAGAAATAATACCAAACCGGGTCGGATGGCTCGGGATTCCCGAGCCTTCGAGGGCTCGCCCGTATCAGAACCGGTCCTCTTTGCCTCTCTGATTCGGATGTTGACCAGAAGATCTCTAGTCTAATTCTAGTTTTGATCTAGGGTTTCTGTACCCTAGGTCTAGGTTTCTCAGTTTTGGGGGTTAGGACTTCAAGAGGCTAGGGTTTATATCTTCTCTAGGGTTTTCAATCTAGAGATTTTTCTAAAGCTGTCGGTCTTTATCGGGGTCCGAAAGAGAATTTCTTTAGTTTTCTAAGGGTTTTGTGATCTCTAGAGATTGAATATGAGTTATGACATTTTCTATAGTTTTTTGAGATTTTTGGGGATTTTTTAAAAAATTTTAAGAATTTTCTAAGGGTTTTTCCTACTTTTGGTTGTTTTGAGTAATTCCTAATTTTGAGAATTTCTAAGGTCTTTTTGATATTTTTTTATCTCTCCTTTTGGGTTAGGGAGAGGGGGTATTTATAAGATTCCATTGGTGATTTTTTCTTGATTTTTTGGAATTGTTTTGGAAATTTTTGGATTTATCTAGAAGTTTTAGTCTTATTTAATTAAAGAAAACGTGTTTACTGCATCATCGAATGCGTTGACTGCATCATCAGCCCACGTCTATTGGGCCTGTTATAGCCTGGCCCGCCGCCCAACAGTTGGCTCTCACAGTGACTAAATTGTTATTTTTTATATCTTTTTATCCATACTTCCGATTTAGGCGATTATTGGTCAGTTGGAAAGTTCTTAGGCTTTACTTCAAATTTCTTAGGATTTGGGTAGTTTGGGATAATTAAATTGGGTCTACTAGGATAATGTGGTCTTAAGGGTTCAAAAAACCATAGAATTTGCCATATTTAAAATGGGGTGTCTACAGTTGCCCCTCTTTGGCACTCCTTGTCCTTAAAGGGGCATGTGAGTGGCAAAGAAATAGACACTTTGGCAATCCCTGTGCTTCGAGGGGCAGGTGAATGTCAAATATTAGTAGACATTTTAAATTTATTCCTGTGGTCATGTGGTCAAGGGACACACTAACTATCCCTCCAAGTCGTTGTACTTACCAAGCTCACCCACCTAGGGCATTTTTCCTCATATGGTTTTCGGAGTGAGATGTCGGTGAGTTACATAATCTTGAAACTCGAGTTGGATTTTCTAGCCATGCCACTTAACTTCATGGGTTTTTGTAGTTTGAATTTTTAACCCTACCATTGTCTTTGATCTTCTTAGGGTTTCTTAAGGCTGTCTACAGGAAAAGGCTTTCTATAGGAAGAGACTTGTCTGTTCGACTCCGAAGTTAGAGACGAGGCAGCAACACGACAATCATAGCAACGCGGTAATCATCATATACGGGTGTCCAAGCTCCTTCATTTTTTCAAGACTGTTTTAGAATTTTTGAAAGTAGGGGGAGATTTGAAATAGAACTCGGAGAAAGGATAGGTCACAATTGTAACAAAGAAATTAAAGTTTCTGGAAAACATAAGCCATATAGTGAAAATTTTGAAAGAGAAAGATATTTCGAAAAACAGGGTTGGTTAGCAGTTTTAACTCCTGCAACCATAAAGCCCTCTAAGCAGTTTAGCGTCATGAAGTGATGGACCATACACCCGACCCTTTTACGTCAATACGGGGATAGACGGAATCCATCGAACAGGGTGGTTGTGCCTTGGATACACCCAACCTTTTTGTGTCATACGGGGCTAGACAGTACCTGCCTCGGCTCTTTTACGTCGTACGAGTTTGATGTTTTTTCATCGAACTGGGTGGTTGTGCCCTGGATACACTCGACCTTTCACGTCATACAAGGATAGACGGTACCTGCCTCGGCTCTTTTACGTCGCATGAGTTTGACATTTGTCCATTGAAACAGGGTGGTTGTGCCCTGGATACACTTGACCTTTCACGTCATACGGGGCTAGATGATACCTATCTCAGCTCTTTTACGTCGCACGAGTTTGATGTTTTTCCATTGAACAGTGTGGTTGTGCGTTGGATACACCCGACCTTTCATGTCATACGAGGCTAGACGGTCCCTGTCTCGTCTTTTGTACATCGCATGAGTTTGATGTTTTTTCTGCCTCGGCTCTTTTACGAACTGAGGCCAAATTTGCCCAAAAACAAGCAGATCTACTCTCAGATTTGTGGCAGAGCCAACATGATTCAGAGCATTAAAATACGCCTTTTAAGATAAGTTAACAAATCAAAAATAAATAAAAGAAGAAAAATAGTAAAAAGAATAAGAAAGAGAGAGGAAGAAATAATACCAAATCAGGCTGGATGGCCCGGGATTCTCGAGCCTTCGAGTGCTCGCCCGTATCAGAACCGATCCTCTTTGCCTCTCTAATTAAAAGATGTTGACCAGTTGCTCTTTGGTGTAAAGGGTTAGATCTAGAGTTCAGAAAACCGTAGAATTTACCAGATTTAAAATGGGATGTCTACAGTTGCCCTTCTTTAGCACTTCCTGATCTTCGAGGGACAGGTTAGTGACAAAGAAGTAGACGTTTTGATGTTCCTTGTCCTTCGAGGGGCAAGTGAACGTCAAAGATAAAGCAGACATTTTAAATTTCTTCCTACGGTCACGTGATCAGGGGGTACACCAAGATTGAAACTTCAGTTGGATTTTCTAGCCAAGCCACTTAACTTCAGGGGTTTTTGTAGTTTGAATTTTTAACCCTTACATTTTCTTTGACCTCCTTAGGATTTTGCTAAGGTTGTCTATAGGAAAAGGCTTTCTATAAGAAGAGACTTATTTGGTCGAATTTGAAGTAAGAGACGAGGCAGCACGCAGCAATCGCGGCAACGCGGTAATCATCATATACGGGTGTCCACGCTCCTTCATTTTTTTAAGACTTTTTTAGAGTTTTGAAAGTAGGGGGAGATTTGAAATAGAACCCGGAGCAAGGATATGTTACGATTATAACAAAAAATTAAAGTTTTTGGAAAAGCAAGACTTATAGTGGAAATTTTGAAAAGAGAAAGATATTTCAAAAAATAAGGTTGGTTATTAGTTTTAAATCCATTTAACCATAAAGCCCTCTACGAAGTTTAGCTTCATGCAGTGATGGACCATACACCCGACCATTTTACATCAATACGGGGATAGACGGAATCCATCGAATAGGGTGGTTGTGCTCTGGATACACCCGACTTTTTTGCACATACGAGGCTAGACAGTGCCTATACGTCGCATGAGTTTGATGTTTTTCCATCGAACATGGTGGTTGTGCCTTGGATACACCCGACCTTTCACGTCATATAAGGATAGACGGTACCTGCCTTAGCTCTTTTACGTCGCATGAGTTTGATCGTTTGCCTTTGAAAATAGTGTGGTTGTGCCCAAGAAATACCCGACCTTTCACGTCATACAAGACTAGACAATACCTGTCTCGGCGCTTTTACGTCGCACGAGTTTGACATTTTTCCATTGAACATGGTGGTTGTGTCCTAGATACACCCGACTTTTCACGTCATACGGAGCTGGACAGTCCTTGTCTCAATTTTTTTGTCACACAAGTTTCACGTCTTTCCTATCTTGGCTCTTTAACATCATGAGTTTGACGTGTTTCCTGTCTCGGCTCTTTAATATCGCATGAGTTTGAGGTTTTTACTGTCTCGACTCTTTAACGTTGCATGAGTTTGACGTTTTTTCTCCTGTCTCAGCTCTTTAACGTCGCACAAATTTGATGTGTATCCTGTGTCGACTCTTTAACATTGCACGAGTTTGACGCTTATCCTGACTCGGCTCTTTTACGGCGTACGAGTTTGACGTTTATCCTATCTCAGCTCTTTAACGTCACACGAGTTTGATGCTTGTCCGGTCTCGACTCTTTTACATCGCACGAGTTTGACGTTTTATCCTGTCTCGGCTCTTTTACGTCGCAGGAGTTTGAGTTTTTCGAATTGGACTTTAGGACATCGGACGCACACACGGGGATGAGCTTGCCTCATTTCACCTCAAGGGATCTAGTCGAGAGAAAAATGCTCCCAGACTAGCCAACATCATCATTGGCGAGGTTCACCCATCCTCGACATTTGGTAGTTGGTAGTTATACTCATAGAACCATGGAGTGCTTGGCTAGTTTCAAGCCTTCATAACAGGCATAGGAAGTTGGCTTCGAGAACGAGGTCAGATCTACTAATAGTTAAACCTCTTGTAGTGATGGAGAAAATCCTTTCTAAAAGGGAAATGGAGGGTTTTAACAATCAGATTGAGAAAGCACTTTTTAAAAGGGACGAGCCTTACAGTTTTACCACCTGTGGCCCCTTTGGTGGTCATTTTCTTTATTATATTTTACCCAAAGATGATGAAAGGATTTCCTTGTGGGATCGTGAGAACTCAAAAATCTCGAAGTTATCTTTTTACCTTTGGAGCTTTCATCCTGTGCTTCGCGGGTCCATGAAGAGTTCTTTAGATTCTTGCTGGGCTTCCATCTTGGAGAGGTCCTGATGTTCTTACAGGATTCATCGAAGTCACTTCGGTTTTCCATTCATATCACGCTTCTGCATCTTTTTGAGTTGGTTCTGTTGGGAACTTGCAGGGTTTAAGAGGAGTCTTCATCCTCAGGGTCTGCTTGTACCGTATTGTTGAAAATTGCAAGTACTTTTTTGTACTTGAGTGTTTTTGAATAAGAGGCTCCTTCTTGGATATATTTTTTTTTTTTTACTTGTGATGCCCTTTTAGGTTTTCACCATGTCCATTTTTTTATTTATTTATTTCTATTTTTTATGTGATGCCTTTTTAGGTTTTCACCACTCTTTTGAGCCTGTTACAGGCTGTATTTTCTGATATACTTCGCATTTATGGGGTCGTTGAGCTCGCATCCCTTCTGATTCTTGATCTTGTAAGAATTGCCTGCGTGCACTCAGAGGACCACAAATTACCCCTCCCAAATGGGCTTGAACTTGCCTAAAGTGTGTGGGTTTGTAAGAGTGTGGAAGATTTTCTCGAGTATCATGTCCCCTTCTCTGAACTGTCGAGGAACAACTTTATTTTGGTATGCCCTCTCGATTCTACGCTAGTAAGAAACAATATTTTATGTTGCTTGTAGTCATCTTTCATCCAAATTAATGAGGGCAGCGATTCGTGCTTCGATCTTTTGTTTCTCATCTGAATCTTTATGAATAAGCACTTGGAGAGACGGTATCTCAACTTCAATGGGTAATACTGCTTCTAAACCATACGCCAATGAGTACGGGGTAATGACAGTAGGAGTCTTCTGACTGATCAAGATACCGTAGAATGATGCCATCGAAGGACTTTTTGAACAGGAGATCACTTCTTACTAAGAATCCCATATAAATCCTTTAAAGGGCTTCTTTATCCTTTTTGGTGGCTCCTTCAATCATAACCCATCTTTTAGCAAGGACAGAACATCGTGGAACCATGGTTTGACCTTAACTAGCGCATTTGAAGCCACGAGAGACACTTCCCAATTGTTCTCATTTTCTTGCTCTATTACTTCTTCGATCCTTAGTGGGGAAGGATGTGGGGAAGGATCATGTTTTTACTTGATATGGAATGACAACGTAGTGATTTCTGGAGGAATATCAACCATTGAAGCAAGGGTCGCAAGGGTGTCGGTGAACCGATTATTTTCCCTAGTTACATGCTAAAAGGTGATTTTCTTAAAATATGGGATCATCTTTTCCACCTTATCTTAATAAGGCTTGAGCTTTTCTTCTTTCACCTTCCAAATCCCTTGAACTTGGTTTATGGCAAGTAAGGAATCACCAATCACTCGTATTTGTTGGATTTTCATTCCCATGGCGTTCTCGAGCCCGGCTATCAAGGCTTCATATTCAGCAACGTTATTGGTACATTGTTAGCATTAAAATCTTCTCGGGTGAGCGTAGTGTGATTCCTATACATGACCTGTATTCATTCCTTGCATTATTGAATTATAGCTCCCAAATTGATTCCTCAATTGTGAAGATGTTCTTATCAGGGAGATCCGTGTTGACGGGAGTGTTATCTGGCAATACGTGTTCAGCTAAGTGGTCAGCAATGACTTGTCCTTTGATCGATTTTTGAGTAACATATTCGATCTCGAACTAACTCAATAGCATTCTCCACTTCGCGAAACGTCCATTCAGGACTGGTCTCTCCAATAGGTACTTGAGTGGGTCTATTTTGAGATGAGCTTGACTAAATGAGATAAAACATAGTGTCTTAACTTCTACATGGCCCACACAAGCGTCAAGCAATGCTTCTCCACATCTGTATATCCTATCTCATAGTCAACCATAGTCTTGCTGATGTAGTATACCGTTTGTTCTTTTCTATGGTCATCGTATTGTCCTAACATTACCCCATGGTCTTGTCTCTCACTGACATGTATAGGAACAGGGGTTTGTCTGGACTAAGAGTTCAAAGAATGGGAGGTTTTGTGAGGTACTCCTTGATTTGATCAAACACTTATTGGCACTCATTATCCTATATGAATGGGGTATATTTCTTAACTAGCCTATTAAACGACGTGCACTTGTCTGCTAGTTGTGTGATGAAAGCGTCTTATGGCTTGTATGCGACCTTACAACCCACAAATTTCTCTGATGTTCCGGGGAGAGGGCAGTTCAGTGATGGCTCGTATTTTGAACGGGTCCACCTCAATGCTTCTTTGGCTTACTATAAAGCCTAGTAATTTGCCAGATTCAACCCCAAAGGCACATTTTTACGGATTGAGTTTGAGTTGATGTTTTCGAAGCCTTTCGAAAATAGTTCTCAGGTTGGTGAGATGATCAGGCCTGGTCTTTGACTTGAACAGAATGTCGTCGACATAATCTTCCATGAGGGTGTACATTAAGTCATGGAAGATGCTAGTCATTGTCTGCTGATAAGTTGCCCCTGCATTTTTTAGGCCGAAAGGCATGACTTTGAAGCAGCAAGTTCCCCATTGCATTACGAATGAAGTCTTGGTTTGGTTTTCTTTTGCCATGAAGATCTGGTTGTAATCTGAGAAGCCATCCATGAATGACAACATCTTGTGCCTCGCAATGTTGTTGACCAAGGAATCTTTGTTTGGTAATGGAGAATTATCCTTTGGGCATGCCTTGTTAAGGTCTCTGTAGTCAACACACACTCGGATGTTGCACTAATGTGGGATCTAGCCCTGACATCATGGTATGACTAGGCGAAGACATCACGATATTCCTTGAGAAATAAAATCTTATTTTCCCTCTCCTCCGGAGATATGGAGGTTCCAATCTTGGTTAACCTTGGGTCTTTCTCAGTTCTTAGGTTTATGTCGATTGTCTTTTCGATGATAGCTGTTGGGTCACCATCAAACCGCGTCTTGAATTGTTCAACATAGGAAGTGAGTTCCTCAGGTTGCGGGATTTCTTTTGACTATTGACTCTCTTGATCTTCATCTTGGCCATCCAATTCGTCATCTTGGATATTGTGCATTGTTATCAGGCTATCTTGAGTGTTCGCCGTTTTTGAAAATTCTTGTTCAGTATTATCAGTTTTGTCATGTTTTAAGTTTTCAACGGTTTTTGAAATAACACAAGAGGTGTCCCTTATGGGACTCGTGAGAGAAATGTTGGGGACTGAACGTACGTGGTGGTTAGATGGCCACCCTGCGCCTATTCATTTTTTGGCAGCGGGACTTGAAGGTGCAGCTAGTATGCTTCCAGTGGTTCTCGAGATAGGGGAGTGATTGACCAATTCTGTTCTTAGGTTTGAATCCGTGGATGAGCATGCTTGGCTGTGTTAGAGCTGATTGTGCATACCTTCAAATCCAGGTCAGCAAAAGGTCTTCAATTCCCAGTTCTTGTGTGTGCTAAGATGTGGAAGAAGAGTTATTCCCTGTTGAGGATTCAAGGATCACCTTAGGCCATTTTGAAGGTCGAGCATCGAGAGAATCGAGGCTTTGAATGCCTTCAGATACTAAGCCCGGATAGCTTGAAGGCTTCATCCGGCTTTGCAATAACGTGAGAGAACACCTGAGACCTCTTCGATCTCCATTTTCAAGTTTGGTTTCGAATGGTTCAAAAATTGCCTCCGTTATGCCTTGCCCTTGACTACCCAAGCCTTGGCCTGGTTGGAAGCCTTGAGAGACGAGCATGTACCAAGATTTGAGGGACCCAAAATCGTATCGATGTTGACATTGGATAATGTCATCCATCGATGCAGAAGTTTGCAAGATTTGAGGAACAGGCTTGCCGGCCTCTAGGCATAAGGTGGCACAATCGGCTTGCTCGAAGGAAGCGAGCGAGATTTCTCTGAGCTCGACTCCTACAACTAGCTTCCCGTTATGCATACTAGGATTGAGAAAAGTAGGGGGTTCAACACATACCTTTGCGACACCGTTTTTAGTTGGAAATTTTAAGCATTGATGGAGTGTAGAGGCGACCACGAGGTTTTCATGCAGCCACGGTCTTCCTAACAATATGTTGAAAGAAGGTTTTATGTCCAAGACATAAAACTTTATCACTTGGACGGTAGGGGCGATCTTGAGTGTGAGAGGCAATATGCCTTCAACTTGTCTTTTGGTTCCGTTGTATGCAGCGCTAGTTAGTTGACATGGCTCGAAGTCATCTGGGCTTTTGCCTATTTGCTTCACTGTTTTCATAGGGCATATGTTTCAAGATTCCCATTATCAATAAGCACTTTTCATATCTCATATCCTTACATGAAGACGGTGATGTGCAGAGGTTGGACGTGAAATCGGTTGAAGCTGGTTGGCATGTCATTGTCTGTGAACACGATTGGTGTTGGTGCTATCAGCTGGTTGATCATTCCATAAACCTCATCCGGCTGTGTGTTGCTTGAGATGTGCATCTTAGCAAGGACCTTCTTGATTTGGGCTCTATGTGCTGGTGAATTGGCGAGTAGTTCAAAGATGGAGATTTGAGCCTGGATCTTCTCGAGATGAGCTGGTAGATCGTACGTAGTTGCAGATCCTTGAATTTCCTTGTTCGGCTCGTAATCTACGACCCCCGCTGGTTGTTTGGTTTTTTAGGTATTTCTCATTCTTTCATCGAGAATATTAGCCATCAATGGAATGGGTTTGAACACTCGGCCTTTTTGAGTTAAGCAGTCAACCTCGCCAGCCTGAAGCTCAACAGGGTCAGCCTTAGTAAGAGTAATAAGAGACTTTGGGGTGTTGGCCCCTTGTCTGGAAGATGACGCCTTTTCATTGGTCCTGACCATATCAATCTCTAGTGTGTCATCTTCGTTATATCGGTCCCATTTGGGAAGGTTATCTAGGTTTGAAGATGAAGGGCTTCCTCTTAAGAGGCCCAAAAGATCTTCTTCGGGGTTCTTGAAAGTGATGATCACAAGCCAATACAAACTGCTTGGGATCCTCTTCTTCGTCTTCACACTCAATCATGTGAATGACAACGTTATCTTTCAAGTTTTCTTGAGCTCCCGACTTTTTGATCGTTGTGATCACATTTTTAGATAGAATATTTGTGAAGATACCCATCTTTTGATTAGGGTTTTCGACAGGTTGATTTCTAGGTGTGACAGTGATTTCCCCCCTATTGATTAACCCTTCAATCACCCGTTTCAAATATATGAAGTTTTGAGTATCATGTGCATGGTTTTGATGCCATTTGCACCACCTACTCTTATCCGTGAATTGAAATGGTCGTTCAGATGGTGGCGGGAGATAAACCACATTTTCTGTAATTCCAACACTTTTTGTAATGGGTCTTTGAGAGGGGTGATATCCTCTCGCCTTTAGTTATTATTTTGAGCATTGGCTATAGGCTGACACCTTCGGTTTGCAGCTGAACTTTGGGCCTATTCGTTAACAACGATCTCATTAACCTGATCGAAAGCATTCCCCTTGTTTTTGTTCTTATTTTTTAGAGCTATTATTGGCTTGTTGTCGAGCTTGGTGTTGAGGGGTGTCCCTCTGACCCTTCATGTTGCGCCACCCGTTCGATCATGGAGTCAAAAGAGTGGGGGATAAGACCTTGACTGAAGAAGGTCCTATACTTAGGAGTAGCATTCCCTAAGTCTATGGAGATCTTGGCTGGGTCTGTAAGTGGACATTCTTTGACCCACATTGCCACCTCGTGGAATCGACCGATGAAATCCTCGAAGGATTCTCTAGGGTTTTGTTTTGATGCATTGAGTTTGCCTAGGGAGAGAGGTCTTAGTGTTGACCCGCGATAGTGAGAGACGAATAGATTGAACATTTCGCCTGAAGTGATGTTTGGTCGAGCGAACATTGTTCCCCGATGCCAGTTCAAGGCCTCACCAGTCAGTGTTTATGAAAAGATGACCTTCAGTTGGTTAGGCCTATCTCACAAAGCTTCAACGGAGAGGAGGTACGCGTCGACATGAGTATTTGGATAGCTCTTCCCATTGAACTTGTTTCTAAATTCTGGGACGACAAATCCTAGGGGAAGGTCTTCCATGCCTCCAAGGGTCTCATGAACATAGGCCTTTGGGGGTATAATTTCATTCATGCCCATTCTTACAAGCATATCCTGCATTGCTTTTAAAGTGCCTTCTTGTTGAGTATTTGGCATGGCAGTAGGCCCATTGGATGGTGGGTTCCCAAGCGTAGACTGATAAGTTGAAACTTGGGGTATATTTTAGCCTGCATGGGCCTGAGATTGATGAGCCGCAGTCACCAAGGCGGTTTAATACATTGGTGCCTGAGGGGCGTACTGACCCATAGGTGTCACAACCAATTGCGGAAATTGCACTATTTGTTGGACCAGATGAACCAGAGGGACCAATTGAAGAATCAGTTGACTCGACTGTGCTTAGGATTGACCTATACCACTAACTTGGTTTTGGATCGACCCATAAGCTGGGGCATGAACAGTGTAACCTAGGTCAGCTAGACTTTTGAGGGCAACTTGGACGCCTATCTCGCCTAAGGGTCGGTTTGAGTCGACACCTCTGCTTCGTATAGTGTTCAGGACATCATGAGCTGTACTGTGGTGGCTCACGGGAGGGTTAGATCCCCTAGACCTAGGTGGGTCTTGGTTTTGAGATCACTGCACCTCAGAATTATCTTGGTTCGAGTTACGAGAATTGGCTTTAGATGTTACATGAATTTTTTCCCTTACTCGACTTCGACTTTGGTTGCTTAAAATCCCCTTTAAGATGACGTCTGGTCGGACTCCTTGACTATTCAAGGTTTTTTTGGCCGAGCCAGCATTTCGGGCAACACAGATCTCAGGATTAAGAGTGGATGCTTGGGACTTTACCTCTAATTGAAGACTTGGGGGTTGGATAATGGATTGTCCTGAGGTCTGTCGGTAACTTCAAGGGATTGCAGCATACTGGTCCCTAGGTTTGGGCAGATTAGGCTTAGAGTCGGATGTGGAGCAGTCATCATGGTCGCCTTGAGTGACCTACATGGTGATTGCTTTTGGATGGGTTCCAAATCTAGACTTAGGTAAGATCTAAACTCGACGACTTAGGGCAAACCTAGCCTGACACTAAGGGCAAAAACCTTAGCTAAGACCTAGGCTAAGACTAAACTGGAACCCAAACTTATTAGACTCGATTTTTTTTAAGACCCTGAACTAGGATAAGCCTAGTCTAGATCTAGAGGCAACTCTTAAGCTTAGACCTATGCTAGAACCTAGACTAAGATCTAGACTAGATGGTGCACGAGTGTCGGCTCGGACCGAGAGTGAGTCTAGGTTTGGAGGGGTAAGCAACCCTAATGTATTATTTTTTTATTTTTTTTATCTTTTTATTTTTGATGAAACACAGTTAAACTAAGCATGGTGAAAGCAGGGAAAATATAATTTCAATCAAAATTAACAAACTAAAAAAAAAATCAAAAGGGCAAAAACATAATAGATCTATCTGAAGCAATTTTTATTTTTTTTTAATTTTTATTTAAGGTAAAAAATTGGTCAACAGGGAGCCAAAAGTCCTTGGAATGGTCCTGTGGGGTTCTCAAAGTTTTTTGGGACAATTGCAGTTGGGTGACACGGGTGGTGTCGCCCATGCAGCACTAGCGGTATCGGCCTTGCAGGGTGGGCGACACAGCTGTCGCCCAAACAATTATTAATTTTTATATTTTATATTTTTATATTGTTAATATTATTGAAATAAGACTACTTTAAACTTGGAAAAAGCAAGAAATAAAAGTATTTATGATGAAATAAATTAAAATAAAGTAAAATAGAAAAGCCAAGATTGAACTGAACAATATTTTGTTTGTATTTTTAAAAATTTTATTTTAGTTTGACTTTTTTTTTTCAGTCACAAAAGAGTTCCTAAAATAGATCTACAAAGTTTTAGAGGTTTTTGAGACCTTTTAATTTGGACGACACTGGGAGTGTCACCCACAAAAAGCAGGGTTTTGGAGCACTGAAACCCTGGATTCTGGTCACAGTCGACTTTTGGGTCCTTTTGTGACAAAAAAAAGTTAAAAAAAGTGAATAAAAATCATATTTTAAAGCTTGGATCAAGCTCGAAATAGCCTTAGGGTGGGACCCAAACTGTTTACGATGAAATCTGACAGATCTTCCGATGAATATCTCTTGAATGTTAACACCTTAAAATAATTAAAAATGTGTAAATAAAGTGATAGAGAAAGTGGGACAGGTCGAATTTAGATCTGAGCTCAGATTTGCCCGAAAACGAGCAGATCTACTCTCAGATCTATGTAGAGCCTACATCATCTAGAGCATTAGAATATGATTTTTAGGAAAAGTTAACAAATAAAAAATAAATAAAAGAAGCAAAAAATTACAAAGAACAAGAAAGAGAGGGGAAGAAATAATACCAAACAGGGGCCGGATGGCCCGAGATTCCCGAGCCTTCGAGGGCTTGCTTGTATCAGAATCGATCCTCTTTGCCTCTCTGATTCAGATGTTGACTAGCAGATCTCTAGTGTAAAGGGTTAGATTTAGGGTTGTTGTGCTCTAATTCTAGTTTTGATCTAGGGTTTTTGTGCCCTAGGTCAAGGTTTTCTCAGTCTTGGGGTTTAGGACTTCAATAGGCAAGGGTTTCTATCTTCTCTAGGAATTTCAATCTATAGATTTTTCTAAAGCTGTTGGTCTTTCTCAAGGTTTGGAGGAGAATTTCCTTAGTTTTCTAAGGGATTTGTGATATCCAGAGGTTGTATACAAATTTTGATATTTTCTCTAATTTTTTGAGATTTTTGGGGATGTTTCCTAAATTTTTAGGAATTTTCCAAGGGTTTCTCCTATTTTTTATATTTTTGGATAATTTTTCTCATTTCCGGAATTTTAAGGTTTTTCTGATATATTTTCTCGCTCCTTTTAGGTTAGGGAGAGGGGGTATTTATAAGATTCAATTGGTGATTTTTTCTAAATTGGTTTGGAGTTTTTTTTGGAAATTTTGGGATTTATCTTGAAGTTTTAGCCTCATCTAATTAAAGAAAACGTGTTAACTGCATCATCAAGTGCATTGACTGTGTCATCAGGCCACGTCTGGGCCTGTTACAGCCCAGTCCGTGGCTCGACAGTTGGGTCTCACAGGGACTAATTTGTCATTTATTATATCTTTTTATCCGTAGGTCCGATTCAGGCTATTCTTAGACCGTTGGAAAGATCTTGGGCTCTACTTCAAATTGAATAGGATTTGGGTAGTTTTGGAGTAATCAAATTGGGTCTACTAGGATAATGTGGTCCTAAGGGTTCATAAAACTATAAAATTTGCCAGATTTAAAATGGGGTGTCTACACACAGCGGGCAAAGGAGTCCTCATATGCACACACGTGTGAACCCAAAAGGGAGGGCACGAAACACACATGATCCTTCTTCTCTACCTCTCTCTAGAACATGAGAGGGAGAGCTCGAAAGTGATTTTAAGTAGAGGGTCTTTCTCGTGCGAAAACCGTGAAGAGAAAAATCCAGGGCCGGTTAGCTGGTGACTCCACTGGGGACGAATCACCCCATCACTGGTTTGGTTTGTTTGAAAAATTGCAACACACTTAACCCACATTATAAAATGGCTCTGGAGTTTGCCAGCTCCTACTTCGGAGTCGGGGACGTCATGATCCTCGCACTCGTGAACCTTTCCCATCAAAGCAAGGTCTTTCAACCGATGCTTCCCTCCTCCCTTGTGCACTGCGACCAGCTCGCACGCACTAGGGCTCCGGCCCAACCCAGGGCAAGAAGGGGCCACTCGATGCCTCACTCTCTATCTACTGTCTCTAATGGCCATGCCATTGCTACCCTAGGCATTGGTGCCTCTAAGGACACTACTCACCATGTGCACCCAGTTATTGGCGAATCATTCACCAGTCTCATGACTAAGAGTGGTTCTAAAGCCACCCTTCTCTCTATCGCAACCAACCCCTCTACAGCCTTTGCTCCTGAGGGGAACCAAAAGGTGGCCCCATCCCTGCTCCACATGCTTGTCGGAGCTCATAAAGCGGGTACCATTACACCCAACCGGTGGCTCTACCACTGGCACATCTCAGTTGAGAGGCCACAGGGCCACTCAACACAACACCACTCACTATGTCAGTGGCCTAGCAGCTGGCCTGCCACACAAAGGGGACCCAAAGGTCATCCTTTCACCCACTATCCGTAGGGGTGGTGTTCTAGCCGCTGGCTCAACCCTTTGGGGCACCCAACTGGTCGCCCCGACCCACTCACACACTCCGGGTCTTCTAGGATTCGAAGCAAACACCAAGGGTGCCTCAAGGCCACTCCACCCATTTTGCATAGTGCACGTACTACTCGGGGCAACCCCAAAGTTTGTCTGAAACAATCACACGGTCAATGGCTTAGCCATGGGTCAGAACTGCACATGCATGCTCACCATGCGAGTGGCGCTTACAAGTTTGCCCCTTTGCACACACACAATAGCACAGTCGCCACTGCCAAGCCTGGACCCTCTGCTCAAACTCGAGTGGCTCTAAAGCCACCCTAAATCCGTCCTCAGATAATGCACACTTGCGCAAGTCTGCCATTCCCACTAGACCAAAGGGGAAGATCCGACAACATCTGCTCCCTAATTTTTAGAACCCCTCTTCTCCACATAAGCCTCTTATGACTTGGTATTCAAAAAGCTTCCCTAAGAGTACCCTCTTTTCGTCACCTATATTTGGAGAGACACCTATATTTGGAGAGACAGCCAACGTTATGATGGTCAGTCAATGCGGTGACCTACATGAGGACCTGATGGTCCGTTTTTTCGAAATGCTTAACCAAATCTTAGAACAGTTAAGGGAGGTGGAATATTCCAGGCTACTCGTCTCATCTTCACACCATGGGGATAACTCACCTCTTACACCACCATCTATGGACGAGGTGCACAGATAGCCACCTCTCCTAGTAACCCAAACTCCCTCTCTTCAAAACTCCCCAAGTAACCTCAGCTCCTTATGTTGCTTCACCCGAAGTCACTCAAGAGGACATACCAACCATGATTGATCGAAGCATCCAAGGCATGCAAAACCTTCGGGTCCCTTCAAACGGCTTCATACAAAAAGGGCCGTACCCAACCTTCATCGATCAACTCCCATTTCATACAAGTTATTGAAAAGGGAGATTGTTGATCTTTGATGATACTGGTTCACCCCAACAACATGTGGCACATTTCGTGTCAGTATGTCAAGAATCAGCATCTGATGGTAGGCTCATCCTTCGTCAGTTTGTTGAAACCCTTAGTGGACCAGCTTTCAGATGGTATTCACACCTCCTGACTAATTCCATCCAGTCTTGAGATGAATGGAGCAATTCTTCTACATGCATTTTCTATGCAGTTGAGAGAGGGGTTCAAACTATAGAACTTCTCACCATGACCCAAGGGCCGGATGAGGCGGTAAACGAGTTCATAAAGAGGTGGAAAGATAGGGTTGCTCATCACAGCAATCCTACGCTCAAGATCGTGCAGTCCAGACTTGTATCCATAACATGAGGCCAGAGATCTCATTGCATTTCGAGGCATCTAATTCTCCCAATTTTTACTGATATGGTTTCCAAAGCTGTGAAGATTGAAAGCATCTTTAGACATCATGGGTATAACCTAACACAAGCCCGGGGTAGGGGACTAAACCAAACCCCTAATCAGGACAATTCCCGTAATAACTAGCGAAGGAACGTGGTTAGCGCAACAGTCACTACCATGCCTATTCTTCCCAGGCCAAATGCTAGTTTTGTGCCACTCAAACCCCTGGATACCTCCAAGGGAATTCTGCTCATGAAAACCCAAGGGCAACCTCAACCTAGACAACAAAAGTCTGAAGCATACAATTGAGTCCTTCCACCCTCAGGTCTTTATCGAACAAACTACTTGGAAGAAAAGATGAACAAACGGTACAATTTCGATTGAGAGTGGGTCCCGACCATCTTGCGGATGTTGTTGGAGCAAGGGATAATAACCCTTCCGGAACCCAAGAGGCCAGAAGAGGTAGGCTTCACTAACCATAATAGGTATTGTGTTTACCATCGAATGGTGAGCCACCTAGTCCAAGATTGATTTCACCTTAAAGACCACATTGAGGCCCTAATTCAAAAGGGACAAATCCATTTGGGTGACCTCAAGAAAGAATTCAAGAAATTTGAAGCTTCTCATGTTATTATAGTTGAGGAAGAATAAGTCCGGACCTTGCAACCAGAGGATGTGTCATTTGACTTTCTATCATCGCTCTTTACAATGTTGGTACTTCAAGGGTTAATCACCCCACTCACATCAAGACAGCCTAGACATATGGCTTGAGGTATCAGAATCTCTGGTGTCCATTCCACTTGGTGTGGAGCCATGAGATATCTCAGTGTTCAAGTTGTCGAACATTTATCATGGAATCTATAGCGGAGGGATGAATAATTGTGAACTTACCTATCAATGCTCATGTAGAGCCAGTTCAGGACTCCAACCCAATAACCCTCGAGGACTCCACTATCGCCTCAAATAAGTGCATGCCCCTCGAATCCCCTGACCAACCTTCTACTTCTCGCACTCAAACTTTGGTTGAAGAGGGGAATGTTTTTCTAGGTGATCCTGAGAAGTCACTCAGGGCAACTGGGGCCTCTCATCTGGTCGTGGCCAAATAAGGACAGTCCCAAGGCATCCCATGGAATGAAGTGTCATCAGAGTTCTATCACACCATATTCAACATACTTATCCAGCAATAAATGATTCGTCCTCGCCCACCCAAGAGGGAGAGACATCTGATAGAAGCATGCAAAGCCTTGTGGTGTGCTTACAATTAGATAAGGGGGCACGACATATCTCAGGGTTGGGAATTCAAGTCCACCTTAAGGAAACTCATGACAAGTGGCCTAGTGGTCATCACTGATCCCAAGCCTGTGTATGAGGTTCCCGCTCAAGGGGTTGAACCAATGCCACATCGACCGATTGAAGATAACTAACCTATTCAACCTATACCTATGGATCCCCTCATCTCTGAGTAACCCCCTAGACCATCTGAACCATGGCAAGTTCATCATGGGCATGGAAAGATGAAAAGCCTTAGGAGAGAGGCAATTTGGCAAGCAAATATGACACTTGAGCTGTACAAGTGGTGCAAGCCCATACCCACTAAGTTTGAGCCTGAGTGGGAAGGTCGCTTTATAGTAAAAAAGGTCTCGCCCAACGGAGCCTATATACTCACACGTCCTAATGGAGACGAGGAGATGCCTCCTATCAATGGACGATACTTAAAGAAGTACTATCCATAATGCGTATTCAAAAGAAAGGGACCCAACCAAAAATAAGCAAGATGGTCAAAAAAAATTCTAACTCTTTTTATTGGAGTAAAAATGAGTTACAAGTAACAAAAAGCCCATTAATTAGGAGGTTACAAGTCTCTTGCATCTGAGGATAAGAGGACAGTTACAAACCAAAACTTGTACTTTCACTCTTGCTTCGGAGGATAAAAGAACGGTTACAGGCCAAAACAAATGCCTGCCCCATCAGGAGGAAGCAAAAACGCATGCAGGAATTACTTCTCTCATAAAGAAGAAGCAAACCCACTAAAGAAAGGCTTTCCTCATGAAGAAGAAGCAAAACCACTTGGAGAGTTAGCTTTAATTCATCTGACGAGTAAAAGGATGGTTACAGGCCAGAAGACAAAGTAGAGTCATTCGAAGGAGTTAGACTCAGTCCACCCGATGTGTATGTCAAACATACAAGACGGGTATCTCACTTGACCTGTACATCAAATATACGACAAACGATTCATTCGACATGTGCATCAAATATACAAAGCATGCTGCCCTGGTAAAGAACTAGCCTATGACGGAAAGTGTACTCTGTTCACAGTGGATTCCATCCCACAAAACAACATGGACCTCACCGTTCTGTTGAAGGATTTGGCTTCCAACAGGAACCACAAGCCATGCCTTACCATCATTCACTACTTTTGCCCACCTCATGAACATCGTCGTATGTAGCTCGTCGACGAGCGTCGCCAATCCCGCACATAACTTACTACCATAAGCGAGCATCACTCTCTACACCATGATAAGCCACACATGCTGATGAGCACCGGTTGTGTCCTCTAAAGGTCAGCGTCGGTTGTGCTCCTTACCCCTACCGCCGGTTGCCTTTCTTGAGGCCAGTGCCGGTTGAGTCAGCACTCTAAACCATCAGCGTCGATTGCCCTAGTGTCGGCTACACTTCTGTTAGCACTGGCTCGGTCACATTGTTTGCTTCCCGAGACTCCTCGTTTTCAAAGCCTATGTTTTTGCACCTACTTAATGGTCGAGCAATTTTAGGAGGTCACCATACGCCTCCCCTGTGACGGTTCACCTCCCCCAACCGTACACCTTCCATGACGGTCCACCTCCCCTAATTGTTTGTCTCCCGTCGGAACTTCTGCTATGTTGCCGAAAAACCTACTGAAAAAATTTCCCGCCTTTGTTTTTAGCCTGGACAGCACCAATACCTCTTAGAAAATTTTTGCAAACTTCTTTAAGTTCTTGGAAACGTCTGCAACACAACTAACAGTGTCGGAAAGTGATGACAATCCTCGGGAAATTTCTTAAAAACTCTCCAAAAAACTCCCAAAACACACGAAAATGATCACAGTTTCACTTCCCGCCTTTTCAATAAAAAACCATTACAATCGAAGCCTCTTCCCCTCACTAGAAAATCCCCTGTGCTAAAAAGCTCTCCCCGCAGCTTCACCAAATTCTTGGCAAAAACTTTGTCGAAAACTTTCCTTGCTGAACTCCCGCTGCTCGCCGAAACTTCAACCGAGCACTCTCTCCTCACTGTTAAGAGAACTTGTGCTTAAGTTTTTTTACCCCTGATGAAAAATGAGGGAAACCAAGATTTTAACCCCTTATATAGCCTGCACCACCCTCAAATCCCCCTAACAAATTGGGAATTCCAGTCTCATCCAAGGGAAGCCAAGCAACGATGAGTCGGGTCGGGCGTTGGCTCGAGGCCCGAGGTAACTCTCGTCGACCCAACCCTAACGTCGGTTGACTTAGTGTCGGGTACCTTCCAAACAACCCTAGTGCCGATTGACTTAGCGTCGGGTACCTTCCAAACAACCCTAATGAGTTGACTTAGCACCGGGTATCTTCCAAACAACCCTAGTGCCGATTGATTTAGTGCCGGATGAGTTTTCAAAAGAACCCTAGAGCTGGTTGACTTAGCGCCGGTTGTGTTGCCAAATGACCCCAGCCACGGTTAAGTTAGCGCGGGTTGTCTTCAAACAATATCACAAGCTGTTCACAGCATCAGTTGAGTCATTAATAACCCAGCACCGGTTGTGTTTTTGAGAACTCAATGTCAGTTGAACACTCGTCAAAAACCACTAACGCTACACCTGAAGTCTATTGTTACCTACTCCAGGTTGAAGTCTTGTGCGTCCTACCACTTATACTTAGTGAGGTTGCACCCAAGCTGTGACCTGTCATCCCCAGTGATGTTGGACCCAGTCTGTTGCACCCAAACTGTGACCCAGCATCCTTAATGGAGTCAGGAGCTATCCCTCATCCCCATAGGAGTCGCACCCATACTGCAGCCTATTATCCCCAATGAAGTGAGGTTCATTCTTACCTCTTCAATTCCTGGTGGATCTGTTTCACACCAAGCTATCTTAACCCCAAGGAGTAAGCTTACCCCCCTAAGCCCTAGTGAAGACCGCCTTTGTTGGCCATCCTTCATTAGGTCACCATTTCCATCTGACCCCTCCGCTTGTATGTCATTAACCATTTTATCCTTAGAGAGTCGGATTGCCATCAATAGAACTATTCCCCATAGAGCTCCAGCTACATGGCGACCCACACGATGGTCTAGTTACACAACCTTAAACTGCATGGTCCAAACTATATGACCTTAAACTGTAGTTATGGTCTAGTTGCACGACTCCAAATTGTATGGTCCAAACTATATGACCTTAAACTGTAGCGATGGTCTAGTTGCACGACCTTAAACTGCACAATCATGGTCCAAACTATATGACCTTAAACTGTAGCAGAGGTCTAGTTACATGACCTTAAACAACACGGTCCTAGCTGTATGACTTTATACTGCATAACCACGGTCCAGCTGTATGACCTTAAACCATAGTGCGTGTCCAGGCCACATGACGATAAACTGCTTTGTACAAGTACAAGAGGCATGACCATAACCTCACCCCCACATATGCGCACATGCTTTTACGTGCACTTTCACGCATGCCTTCCTTAACCTACTTGTTAGTGTGTGCGCACCACCTTCATTACCTCCCTAGTGAGTTCATTCACTTCATCACCACACCTCATTCCCCAGTGACTCTCACCCGCGCTCACGAAATGGTGAACCATCCCGCCATCCATATTCGTTGTAAGTTAATGGGTCACCATCATCTACTCACACTTCATACATCATGGGTAGCCTCGTGTCATTTCACCAAGTGAGTCAAACCACCACCATACTCACTGCAGGGCCTCCACAGACTGTCATCCATCTCTATTGTGGTTTTAGTTGCAGGACCCTAAACTGCACAGCCGTGGTCCTAACTATATGACCTTAAATTGTAGCGAAGGTCTAGTTGCACGACCTTAAACTGCACGGTTCTAGTTGTATGACTTTAAACTACATAACCACGGTCCAGCTGTATGACCCTAATCATAGTGCGCGTCCAGACCGCATGACTTTAAATTGTTTTGCACAGGTCCTGAAGGCATGACCTTAAACACGCCTTCACATAAAAAAAAATGATGAAAAAACCAACGAGCATGGTACATACCTGAACAAGGGAACGCCATGAGTAATAATGATGAACGGTCATGGTCACGAAACCATGAGTAAAAGATTTCCCTGAATAAAAACTAGGCATGGTAAAAACTCGAAAGGGCATCGTGAGCAAAAATGGATGAAAAGGGTGGACATCACCGAAAGGTTATGGGTAAAAGAGCCCCAAAATAAAAATAAGTTAAAAATAAGTTGGTGAAAACCATCTCTACAGCGCCGCTTCCCAAGTTCAAGTGAAAATCCACAAAGGACGCTTGGACTAATAAACAGGTTGATGCAGCACTCGTCTCAACAGGCGGCTTCTGCCCTCACTTAAAAGAAGAAAATCCCCAGTATCATAGTATCGGGAATCCAAAAATATGAGCTTCAAGGAAAAGATTCTGATAGCCTGAGTCCAGTTGCAAAAAGGACTTGAAAGACAGAAGACTCACCAAGATGGCAAGACAAGTCTCATGAGGAAGAACATTATTCCCATGATGTCACTCTAGAAACAAATACTCCAAAGGCAAGAAACTGACAAAGCGAGGGGAGAACTTGTCAGAGACGTCTGCTCATCTAACCGGCACAACCAGACCTTTGGGATCAGCTAATAGAACCTGCCCCCGACTGGACTCGGTAGACGAGACCCATAGTGGTACTCTGAACGTGAAAAGCAAACCTGATGTAGCAGTAAATAGTGCCCACCAAAATAAACCAATGAACCCAGACCAAATGGGAATAATACCCTTCTACATAGCACTCAATTACCAGATGGGCCTGATTCTAACTGACCAATTATGTACAAACTCCTCAGATTCAGAATCACAAACAATCGGCACGAGGGTGAGGACTGCGACAAGATCCCTCAAAAAATTCTCTTCTCCCCCTAAAGTCTCCATGGTTGGACCCACGAACAATGCATCCTTACGTCTGAGCAGCTTAGTCACACCTTACGTGAATCTCCTCGGTGTTCACGTGGTCTTGTGGCTAGAAAGAAAAAAAGTAAAAGCCGAAGGAAATTTTTCTGAATGATTGTCCTTCTCGCTTCTCTTGAAGCACAACAATTGGTGGGGCAAGCTGTTTGAACGTTTTTTTCAGCACCGTGGTCCCTAGTAGGAAATAGGTCAATAAAGCCTACAAAACAGTGAAAATTCTCGACAGTCTCAGAATGTCCCCAAAATTATCATAATCTTCATCAGCACTTCAAAGGACCACCTGCCCAGTTTCATCATAATCAGACATGTCTAAAGCAATGAATACAAAGAAACAATTTCAACAAAATCGATCTCTATCACATTTAAATGGACCCGTAATTAGAGCTATACTTTGGTATGTCAAACAGCTGTGGAAACACCGTCATTAGATCCGGCACAGTCGAAAACCCCTATGGGTTAAGTTTCAGCTAAATAGGGCAATCCAAGATAAAGTTATGGGTAAGAGACTAAAAATGGGTAGGCTACAAACTATTCCCGGGTGGCCTCATTGCACCAAAACACCATTAAAAGTGACTGGTTTTACAGTCACATGCAGTCACTTTCTGGGCTTATATCTCACTCGTTCCAAATCCGATCGCTCCCAAATTTGGTGAGCATGTTCGTCTCATCAAGATGAACAATTCAATATGTGGTACACCTTGTCATGACACCCGAGCAAAGTGAAAAACTAAATGAAAGCAGCTGATCCGTGAAGGGAGTTGCAGAAAATTCAGCAGCAGCACGCCTCGTTCAAGTAGCCAGATCACAACGCTCGCATGCCTGATCGACACGAAACCAATTGCATTATGTGTGTGAGGTCCGAGGCTATCTCTGATACGAACATCACGTACGATGAACAGTTGGATTTCACACATGAAGGCATCAAATTTGTTGTAAATTTTGGTCGGCGGACTTCAAGATTCGGTCAAAAACTCAAGACGACAAAATCTTCACCCGGATACGAAATCAAGCTACATTCGTTGCAACATGATCGTGGCAGCATGCTCAGTTTGATTCAATAAAGAAATCACAAAGAAACATCAAGGAATGATCACACAATTGATCCGAAGTTTTCAATATTCATTCAAGATTCAAGTCTCAAGTTCATGCCACAAAAACATGATTCATGACTCGAAATTGGTATCAAAATGATCGTCGTGCCGAGCCCTACAAGAAAACAATAATATTTCAATCAAATAGGCATCATAACGACCTCTGCTCAGCCATGAAAGATTACACAAGTTCTCGAACAGCAGCAGGAACTGTTCTTAAATTCCACACATTGTTAGGTAGGGGCAAAACAGTCATTTTGCACCCATTTTTAGAATTTCTTTAAATTTAATTAAATTGTAATTATCTTCAGTTCTAGCTAATTTTTTTGGCTTACACCCATGTTTTAGCCCAATTCAATATAAACATGCAAAGCTGAATTGTAAAAGCCTTCGTTTCATTTTTGGATTGATACAATAAATTCCTGCTTGAGTTTAGGGAAGAATAAGTGTTCACCTTCAGGGCCAACCAGATAGTCAAAACTAAGCTCTAGTATCATGATGTATTAGTCTTACTTAAAGATGGAACGTATCCCGAACGTGCCTCAAAGAGAGACATGGATGCCTTAAGAAGATTCTCAATGAACTTCTTGATCAAAGACAACATCCTTTACAAGAAGTCCTTTGAAGGAATACTCCTAAGGTGTATTGACCAACCAGAGGTTGACACAATGCTTAAAGAACTACGTAATGAAGGAGAACACACAGGGGTAGAATTCGTAGCTCCGAAAGTCAGAAGACAAGGATACTATTGGACTACTATGGCCGAAGACTGTTGGAAATATGTGGAGAGATGTCCTAAATGTCAAGTTTATAGGGATCTCATACATGCTCCATTCATGCCACTCAATCCAACACCTCTGCAAGAGTTAAAAGAAATTAAACCCCTAGAAATTCTAACGGGAGCACCTAAGCCACTTTCACAAGATTTTCTGAATAACCCACCTATATGGGATGAAGAACCAGACATTAAAGATAAAATCATACTATTCCCTGAAGAGAATATCCAAAGAAAATGATAGGGGCAGGGGCATGATTCCACTGCTTGGGGCACCCCACATTCAAAGAAAAGAAGAAGATTCAACAGGAGCAGACCAATCCACCAATTTGTTAAGGATCACCCCATCTGATGAAAATACTATAGAGGCAGTCTCATCCAAGATACTGATTGTCTCATCAAATGGAGAACACCCTACAGGGATAGCCATGCCAAACCACTTGGTAAGGGCACCCTCACTTGATGTCGAAAATAAAGTTGGGGCAATCGGTGAGGCCTACGCCTTATCTGACGACTCCCAACATGCCTTGAGGCCATGTGCTCCTCGAGAGCGACATGAAGTTACAACTGAAAAAAATTACCGAAAAGGCATGGGGTGATCACTTACTCCTCCCTTTCAAATAAGTCAAGTGGGGCATCCATGCTCTACTTAGGAATTCTTCTCCATGGTATTGACAACCGTAGGTGTTGAAAAATGAAAAAAAAAAAAGAAAAAAAAAGAAAAAAACCAAAAAAGGCAAAGAAAAGAAAATGAGCTTAGCCAAACCAACAAGTGATTGAAGGATTAGGAAGCTCAAAGTGACTTCGAGTCTGAAAATCAAAGCTCGAGTGAAGCAGTCCAAGGAGGAAGTATTCTATAAAGATTCAACAACCTTTTTATCAAGAAAGTATCATATACCAATTAAAAGCAACGAAAATCTAAGGATAACCAAGACTAGGACCTCCCTGCCATTTGGACAAAGGAAGGATGATTGAGTTCTTATATGTTTTTTACGACAAAGTTCCACAAGAAGGAAAAAATGCCATAGACTCTTATTCTCCTCCTCTTTCTTTATCTTCTTCAAAAGAAAAAAGAAAAAAGAAAAAAAATCCGTCGAGAAGAAAAATCGAAAGGAATCTCAAGGTAGCAGCACACCCACCCACCAAGGGCTCCTTGGCTTTCTATCCAAAACATAGCCTTAAATGTGGACCTCCACCATAAGGCACGGTCTCAGACTTGGACCTCCACCAAAAGATCAAATAAAATCTGACTGATTAGGAAGAAAGCCCTTGAGCAAAGCCATCGATTGTCAGACAAACCCGAATTCTGATCGACTGGATCTACAAGGAGCAAGGTCCCCAGCTTGTGGAACCAAAATATGAGCCGCTAAAGTGGGTTTACAAGCCCTTAAGCAAGGCCCCCACCAGCAGCTCAAAGTCTCTTCTCCCCCAAAGCCTCGACAAATCTGGGTCTACAAGCCCTTAAGCAAAGTTCCCAGACATTAAGCACCTTGATCACCCTTTCAGGAAGCAGCTTCTCTTATTTTCCCCTTTGATGGTCATGTGATCCGGTGGCTAGGAAGAAAAAGAAAGCCGAAGGACCAATTTCGATTTCGAATGTTGTCTTTCTCGCTTCTTTCGAAGAACAACATTCAGTGGGGCAAGATGTTGAAGGGTATTTTTCGACACTTGTTATCCCCGATGTGTATAAGGAGAGAGCAATTTAAGACTTAGCTCTGCAGGTACCAAAAATGCTTTTGGACCACGGAAGCAAGAGTGTAATAAGCCCTGATTCAGAGCTTGATTTTTGACAGTCTCATAATCGCTTAAAAATGATTGAAAACATGGCTAAGGGTCTCCTAAGAACACCCACCAAGTTTCGTTGAGATCCAACGAAGTTAAGACAGATCAGACTTCAAAACACCTTTCAAAATTCTACCTCTAGTATGCTGAACGGAGACTCTGTAACTTCAGCCCTATCACCGGAACATCAGATGATCACCAGACCACTTCCATTGGATTCAAAAAGTCTGAAAACCCTCAGGTACCATGTTTTGGCATATTCGGATGCTCTTGGACCAATCTGCAACCAACTTAGTAAAAATGAGTAGGCCACACGCAATCCTGATGCAACCTTGGTGAACCAGTTTCCAAACCAGCTTCCATTTATGGAAACTGTGTTTTCCAATTTATGGCTGAACTTCCCATGGCCTTATCTCCTTCATCCCAAGTCAGAGTGATCCAAATTGGGAGGATGTTTGTCTCATGACCCAATCGTTTGAATATATGGCACGCCCGATGACGTGGCCTGAGCTGAGATAAATCAAAGAGAGAAAATCGCCATGGAAAAGTAAAATTTGCAGAAATTTTGAAGAAGAAGGTCCCTTTGATCGAATGGCCATATCACAGCACCTGCATACCTAATCAGCTCGAAAATTGATGCACCGCGACCACAAGATCAAGGACTTCGTTCAGGTGAAACCGCGTGCATGATGAATGGTAAAATTTTTTGTATTTTAGGGACAAAGAAGGGGCAATTTCCGGCCACCAGAATCCTAATTCCAGTCAAAGTTCCCCAATTGAAAAAGTGGTCATTCAGACACCAAATCGAGCCATTCTTATTGCAAAATAATCATGGTGACTAGCAAGTCAATCTACAGTAAAGAACTCACGAAAAGCAATCAAGAACTGGATGAGATCTTTAATCTAAAATCACAAGTTTCTCACAATCTTGCAGCCATAAGTTAGTGGCCCAAAACCTCGATCCATGGCTCAAAACCTATGCCAAAATGACCACCTCACCGAGCTCAACAAGTTTCTATTATTTTGTCAGCCACAAGAAGTTCACGTGCGTTCATGGCCATGGCAGGGACTGATCTGGAATTAACCAGCTTGTTGTGAGCAACGGGCAAAATCGTCATTTTTCTCCTAATTTTAAGAATTTATTAATTCAAAAATTATTTATTTTTTAGCAATTAGGTTAGATTTTGGGCATCCACTCATGTTTCCAGTGGTTGCTTATATATGCTTAGCATGTAATACCTTATGGATCCTTTTTGTGATCTTTGGATCTTTGATGTATCTTTTGATTCCTCCTTTAGATTTATGCTAAAGCTTCTTTTGAGGGCTCGTTGTTCGTGGTTATTTTTCTTACCCTTCGTTAGAGAGATACGAGAGAGAATATTTTACTCATTGCCCTTGGTCTTAGTCACCGAGCCAATACCTACTAGGTAATCCTCTCCCTTCCCACGTGTGAAGCCGCGGAAGGCGGTAAGGCCGCCAGCCCCATCTCTTTCTCTATCCTTTTCCTCCTTCCCTCTCTTCTTTCTCTCTCCTTTTCTTCCTCCTCTCTCTTCTTTCTCTATTATCTTTCTCTCCTTTTCTTCCTTCCCTCTCTTCTTTCTCTGTCCTTTTCTTTCTCCTCTCTCTTCTTTCTCTCTTATCTTTCTCTCCTTTTCTTCCTTCCCTCTCGTTTTCTCTCTCCTTTCTTCCTCCTCTCTCTTCTTTCTCTCTTCTCTCCCCTTTTTCTCTCTCCTTTCCTTTCTTCTTTCTCTCTCTTTCTCTCTCCTTTCTCTCTCCTCTTCTTCTTTCTCTTCTTCCTCTCCCCTTCTCTTCTCTTTCTTCCTACTTTCTCTCTCATCATCTTTCTCTCTTCTCTCTCTCTTCGTTCTCCCTCTTTTTCTTCTCTCTCTTCTTCTTACCTCTCCTCCTCTCTCATCTCTCTCATCTCTTCTCTCTTCCTCTTTCTCCTTCTCTCCTCCCCGAGCGGCAACCTGAGCCTTTTTCCAAAGTGGTAGTCTCAGCCGACCGTCTCGCCCTCTTTCTCTCTTCTCAATTCTCCTTCCTTCTCACTCCTCCCCTATCTGCCCTCTTCTTCTTTTTTTTCTATCTTCTCTCTCTTCCCCAAGCGGTAGCCTGAGCCTTTACCCAAGTGGCAGGCTTCAACAGTCTTCTCGCCTTCTTGTCTTCTTCTCAATTCTTCTTCTTTCCCTCTCATCTTCTTTCTTTCTCTTTCAGCTCCTTTTTCTCTCTCCTCTTCTTCTTTCTCTACTTCCTTTCTTTATTCTCTCTCTTCCCCTAGCAGTGGCTTGAGGCTTTTCCCTGAGTTGTAGTCTCAGCCGCCATCTCGCCTTCTCTCTATTCTCTTCTCTCTTCCCTCACCTTCTCTTCCCTCTCTTCTCTTTCCCCGAGTGGAGGCCACAGTAGCCGTCTCATCCCCTTTCCATCTTCTGCTTCTCTCTTTCTCTCCCCCACTTATCTCTCTTTCGCTTATATCTTCTCTCTCTCTCTTCTTCGAGCGACGGCCTGAGCGTTTTCCTTGAGTGGCAAACCTCAACAGCCGCCTCGCCTTCTATCCCCCTCTTCTTTTCTCTTTTCTCTCTTCTCTTCTCTCTCTTTTGCCTCTCTTTCCCTAGCGACAGCTGAGGTCGCCATCTCGCCCTCCTTTTCCCTCCTCAATTCTCCTTCCTTCTCCCTCTTCCCCTTTTCTCACATTATCCCTCTCTATCTTCTCTCTCTCTCTCTTTCTCTCTACCTCCTTCCTCTCTCTCTATCTTCTCTCTATCTCTCTCCTTTCTTTATCTTTCTCAACATTCTTCCTCCCTCTCTTTGTCTTCTCTCTCTTTCTATCTTCTCTCTTCTTCCTCACTATCTTCTCTCTATCTTTCTCAAGCTTCTCCCCCACTATCTCCTACTATCTCCCTATCTTCTCTCCTCTCTCTATCTTCATTTCCTTTCTCTCACTATCTTTTTTTACCTCCTCTCTCTTCCTATCTTTTCTTCTCTTCCTCTAATCTCTCTCTCTTTCTACTGATCTTCTCCCTCAACCTCTACTTATCTTCTTTCTCTCTCCATCTTCTCTCTATCTTTCTCAATCTTCTCCCCCACTATCTCCTACTATCTCCCTATCTTCTCTCCTCTCTCTATCTTCATTTCCTTTCTCTCATTATCTCTGTCTCCTCCTCTCTCTTCTTATCTTTTCTTCTCTTTCTCTAATCTCTCTCTTTCTATCTTTTCTCTCTTTCTACCTTCTCCCTTCTTCCTCTAACTCTATCTTCTCTCTTTCCACCGTCTCCCTTCTTTCTCTGTCTTTTCTCCTCTTCCCTCTCACTATTTCCCTCTATCTCCTCTCTCATATTTTCTCTACCCCTCCTCCTTCCTTCTCTGTCTTCTCCTTCTTATCTTCTTCATCCCTCTGATTTCTCTCTCCTCTCATTTCTCTCAATACTAAAAACATCGTGAGTCCGAACCAGTGTCAGACTTGGGAGGCTTTCTTCGTGATTTAAGAGGGCACCCATAGGAGCTAGCCCAAGTGTGTCACGGACCCATGTAAGGTAAGTCCCGCCTCACGACTTTAATTCCTCTCTCACTAGTTGGTACCCCACTCGCATCCGCACGCGTACTCAACCTTATGCGCACTGTTGTTCCCAAGAGAGCGGTCTTCAGTCCCTGGGGTTCTCACGAACCGGGGTCCCTGCCAGCCGGGTCTTCCCGACCCGACCGATGCGACCGAGGCACCCAACCACTGAGGCCGAGGCACCAACCAAAATGACTATTAAAAGTTCTTGCAAATCCTTACCTCTTTGCTAAGGGTGAATGTGAATGACCATTAAAAAATTCTTTCAAATCCCGACCTCTTTGCCAGGGGTGGACTCACCTCGTTAAGTTGCAGAAGTTATTGTGCCACCTCCCACCAAAGTCTTCACTGACACTCCCACCTCCTAGCCTGAGGTTGGTAGAGAAGCCATTATTGTTGAACTCAAAATATAGGTACAAGACTTGTTAAGTCAAATAGAGACTATGAGAAAAGGAAAAGAGAAGGCTCATGAAATACCACCTCCACTATCCGGGTTTGTCCCAAAATCCCAGGGTCTCAATGATAGGACTCTCTTAAGGCTCTACCTCTGCGAGCATCATGACCCTGCCCAAATGGGATCTTTACATTTCTCAAGCACATCAAATCATGAAAAAGATGGACTATGAGACAACCACTAACCAGGGATTGAAAGATAATAAGGGGATGTTGGCACCCTTTACAATCATCAAGGCCACATTGTCTCAGCATTAGAGCAAATAAGGCCTTAGATACATGGGGCATGCTACTCCACCTCCTCGATCATTTCTGGTTGACTAAACAACCCATGTGAAGTTATCCCAAGACTGCCTTGAACTCGTCACTCCTAAAGAAGTTATTCCATCAGGTTCTCAAGAAGATGAAGTAGAAGTCCCTCACAGCTCTCACGAACTTTACACCTTCAAAGTGAAAGAGCTACTAATCATTGAGCAAGAAGTGGATATTCTTGAAGTCAAAGAAGAGCTTTCTTACTCCTTATCTCCTTATGAAACAGAGGAGATGGAATTTCTCATGACCCTCAAGTACCTGAAACCTTGGAAGCAGAAGAGTTAATATCCAACAGTTAAAAGACGGAAGTACTTGAAGTCGAAGAAGAAACTCTTAACCCCCAACCCTCTTATGAGGAGGAGATGGAAGAAGCATCAGAGGTGTTAGAGGATGGAGGTCAGGCTGTAGCTGATGACTTAGAGGAGATAAACTTGGGTAATGAACTGACCCGAGGCCAATATTCATCTCAGCCATTATGCCCCATGAGGAGAAAGAGGAGTATACCACCTTCCTTCAAGCCAACCGGGATGTCTTTGCTTGGCATTATCATGAGATGCCCGAACTTGACCTCCAGGTTTTCATTCATGAACTTGGAATTGACACGTCTTTCAAACCAGTGAAGCAAAAGTTTTGGAAATTTCGAGCTGAAATACAGATTGACGCTGAGGTAAACAAACTCAAGTCAACTAGTTTCATAAGAGAAGTCAAGTACCCGAAATGGTTGGCCAATGTCATACCCTTCAAAAAGGAGAGTGGGCAAATCCGGGTCTACATTGATTTTCGTGACTTGAACGTGGCATATCCGAAAGACGACTTCCTACTCTCCTTTACAAAAATGTTCATTAACTCGACCGCCAATTTCCAGGCCTTCTCCTTTGTGCATGGTTATTCGAGGTATAACTAGATAAGGATGGCACAAGAAGACGAGGAGGCTATAGCCTTCGTGATGCTCAAGGGAGTCTTCTACTATATTGTGATGCCATTCGGCCCAAAAATGCAGGGGCTACTTATCAAAAGGTATGGCCATTGTCTTCGAAGACATGTTGCATGAAGAAGTAGAATGCTACGTAGATGATCTCTTAGTAAGGTCAAGTGAGAGAAGCACCCACATTAAGAATCTTGAGCGAGTCTTTGAATGGCTTCGTCTTCACCAACCCAAGATGAACCCCCTAAAGTATGTCTTTGGCGTGCAGTTAGGGAAGTTCTTGGGTTTCATTGTCAGATATTGAGGCTTGGAGATCGAACCTGTCAAGATCAAGGCAATTCAAGAGATGCCACCTCCACAGAATCTGCGAGAGCTCAAATATCTTCAAGGCAAGCTAGCTTATATTCGGAGATTTATTTCTAACCTTTCAAGATGGTGTAAGCCCTTCACTTGCATGTTAAAGAAAGATGTTCCCTTTGAGTGGGACGAGGCATGTCACAAAGCCTTCCAAGTTATCAAGACTTATCTTCTGAACTCCCTAGTGCTCTTTGCTCCCATTCCAGGAAAGCCCCTCATCCTCTATGTGACTGCCCTTGATGAGTCACACTATGTGTTGCTGCCCAAAGAAATGAAGGAGAAAAGGAGAGAGCCGTGTATTACCTTAGTAGGAGGATGCAAGGAGTTGAAAGAACTTACTCGCCTATCAAGAAGATGTGCTTATCCCTGATTTTTATAGTCTAGAAGCTTAGGCACTATTTGTTGGCACACGTGGTTCGGCTAATCTCACGTTTGGGCCCTATTAAATTTCTCATGTCGCGCTCCTATTTATCAGGTTGCCTTGCGAAATGGTCACTACTCCTCATGGCGTTTGACATAACGTATGTGCCACAAAAGACTGTCAAGGGCCAAGCACTCACAGACTTTCTTGCTGCACATCCTCTCCCCTGGGATAGTCCCTGTGCAGCAAGAAAGTCTGTGAGTGCTGCACATCCTCGCCCCTGTCTGATGACTTGGGGATGACTCACAGACTTTCTTACTGATTCGCCCCTGTCTGATGACTTCCCAGACAAAGAAGTATTCCATATTGAAGCCTCATGTGATTGGAAAATGCACTTTGACGATGCTTTTCAATCAGAACGAGGCAGTGTAAGAGTTGTATTTTCTACCCCCTGGGATAGTCTTGTTCCCTTGTCTTTCTCACTCTCATAAATCAAATCCCATAATGAAGCTGAGTATCAAGCACTCATCGTAGGCTTATAAATTGTCTGCCATATGAACCAGAAGTGCTTGACCATTTATGGAGATTCCAAAGTGGTTATAAGGCAACTCAAGGGATTTTATGATGTGAGGAAAGATAGTCTCAAACCTTACTTTGACACTACCAAGTCCCTGATGGCCCCATTTGAAGAAGTTGCTCTTGAGCATATCCTACGAAGGCTTAATTCACAAGCATATTCACTTATCAAACTTGGTGTGACTATTCAAATCCCATTGAAGAAGCCTACACGGATATGGGTAGCCGAGTGGAGGCACATCGACCTGGTTGACAGACTTGATGATGATGATGAGTGGCATCTATTTGATGCATGCCCGCCATACTCTTTCGGGGCATTGTGTGCAACTAAAGATGCTCTCAAGGCCTCAATCAGTTCACGAGAACCTCGCATAACTGAGATAAATGACTATGAGCTAGAGTCTCAAACCCCAATTTGTGCACAGATAGAGCAAGTGTAAGACTGGCGAGCACCCTTAATCGAATATTTGGAGCACGATCATCTCCCGGATTCCCCTATTGAACGCAACAAGGTTTAGAGTTCAGCCACAAGATACTTGTGATGTGATGGCTTCCTATTCCGACATTCCTTTACGAAATGTTGTTCAGATGCCTCAATCAAGAAGAGGCGAGCCATATGTTCAAAGAGATTCATTCCGAGATCTGTGGGCTACACCAATCAGGCCCCAAGATCTATGATCGGATCACGCGAATTGGCTATTACTAGCCAACCATGACCGTGGACTCCATTAGGTTAGATGGAAATGGTGACCTAATGAAGGATGGCCAATAGAGGCGGTCTTCACTAGGGCTTAGGGGGGTAAGCTTACTCCTTGGGGTTAAGATAGCTTGGTGTGAAACAGATCCACCAGGAATTGAAGAGTTAAGAATGAACCTCACTTCACTGGGGATAATAGGCTGCAGTATGGGTGTGACTCCTATGGGGATGAGGGACAGCTCCTGACTCCATTAAGGATGATGGGTCACAGTTTGGGTGCAACAGACTGGGTCCAACATCACTGGGGATGACAGGTCACAGCTTGGGTGCAACCTCACTAAGTATAAGTGGTAGGACGCACAAGACTTCAACCTGGAGTAGGTAACAATAGACTTCAGGTGTAGCGTTAGTGGTTTCTGACGAGTGTTCAACTGGCATTGAGTTCTCAAAAACACAACCAGTGCTGGGTTGTTAATGACTCAGCTGACGCTGTGAACAGCTTGTGATATTGTTTGAAGACAACCGGCGCTAAGTTAACCGTCGCTGGGGTCATTTGGCAACACACCCGGTGCTAAGTCAACCAGCATTAGGGTTGTTTCGAAAACGCACCCGGCATTAAATCAGTCGGCATTAGGGTTGTTTGGAAGATACCCGGTGCTAAGTCAACGCATTAGGGTTGTTTGGAAGGTACCCGATGCTAAGTCAATCGGCACTAGGGTTGTTTGGAGGGTACCCGACGTTAAGTCAACCGACATTAAGGTTGGGTGGACGAGAGTTACCTCGGGCCTCGAGCCAAAGCCCGACCCGACTCATCGTTGCTTGGCTTCCCTTGGATGCGACTGGAATTCCCAATTCATTAGGGGGATTTGAGGGTGGTGCAGGCTATATAAGGGGTTAAAATCTTGGTTTCCCTCATTTTTCATCAGGGGTAAAAAAACTTAAGCACAATTTTTCTTAACAGTAGGAGAGAGTGCTCGGTTGAAGTTCCGGTGAGTAGCGGGAGTTCAGCAGGGAAAGTTTTCGACGAAGTTTTTGCCAAGAATTTGGTGAAGCTGCGGGGAGAGCTTTTTAGCACAGGGGATTTTCCACTAAGGGGAAGAGGCTTCGACTGTAATGGTTTTTGAAAGAAAAGGCGGGAAGTGAAACTGTGATCATTTTCGTGTGTTTTGGGAGTTTTTTTTAGAGTTTTTAAGAAATTTCCCGAGGATTTTCGTCACTTTCCGACACTGTTAGTTGTGTTGCAGACGTTTCCAGGAACTTAAAGAAGTTTGCAAAAATTTTCTGTGAGGTATTGGTGTTGTCCAAGCTAAAAACATAGGCGGGAAACTTTCTCAATAGGTTTTTCGGCCGCATAGCAGAAGTTCCGACGGGAGACAAACAGTTAGGGGAGGTGGACCGTCATGAAAGGTGTACGGTTGGGGGAGGTGAACCGTCACAGGGGAGGCGTATGGTTACCTCTTAAAATTGCTCGACCGATAAGTAGGTGCAAAAACATAGGCTTTGAAAACGAGGAGTCTCGGGAAGCAAACAGTGTGACCGGGCCAGTGCTAACTGAAGTGTAGCCGGCACTGGGGCAATCGACGCTGATGGTTTGGAGTGCTGACTTAACAGGCACTGAGCCTCAAGAAAGGCAACCGGCGGTAGGGGTATGGAGCACAACCGACGCTGACCTTTGGAGGACACAACCGGTGCTCATCAGCATGTGTGGCTTATCATGGTGCAGAGAGTGATGCTCGCTTATTGTAGTAAGTTATGTGCGGGATTGGCGACGCTTGTCAACGAGCTACATACGACGACGTTCATGAGGTGGGCAAAAGTAGTGAATGATGGTAAGGCATGGCTTGTGGTTCCTGTTGGAAGCCAAATCCTTCAGCAGAACGGTGAGGTCCATGATGTTTTGTGGGATGGAATCCACTGTGAACAGAGTACACTTTCCGTCATAAGCTAGTTCCTTACCAGGGCAGCCTGCTTTGTATATTTGATACACATGTCGATTGAATCGTTTGTCGTATATTTGATGTATAGGTCAAGTGAGATACCCGACTTGTATGTTTGACATACACATCGGGTGGACTGAGGCTAACTCCTTCGAATGACTCTACTTTGTCTTTTGGCCTGTAACCATCCTTTTACTCGTCAGATGAATTAAAGCTAACTCTCCAAGTGGTTTTGCTTCTTCTTCATGAGGAAAGCCTTTCTTTAGTGGGTTTGCTTCTTCTTTATGAGAAAAGTAATTCCTTCGTGCGTTTTTGCTTCCTCCTCATGGGGCAGGCATTTGTTTTGGCCTGTAACCGTTCTTTTATCCTCCGATGCAAGAGTGAAAGTACAAGTTTTGGTTTGTAACTGTCCTCTTATCCTCAGATGCAAGAGACTTGTAACCTCCTTATTAATGGGGCTTTTTGTTGCTTGTAACTCATTTTTACTCCAATAAAAAGAGTTGGAATTTTTTTTGACCATCTTGCTTATTTTTGGTTGGGTCCCTTTCTTTTGAATACGCATTATGGATAGTACTTCTTTAAGTATCGTCCATTGATAGGAGGCATCGCCTCGTCTCCATTAGAACGTGTCAGTATATAGGCTCCGTTGGGCGAGACCTTTTTTACTATAAAGCGACCTTCCCACTCAGGCTCAAACTTAGTGGGTATGGGCTTGCACCACTTGTACAGCTCAGGTGTCATATTTTCTTGCCAAATTGCCTCTCTCCTGAGGCTTTTCATCTTTCCATGCCCATGATGGACTTGCCATGGTTCAGATGGTCAAGGGGGTTACTCAAAGATGAGGGGATCCATAGGTATAGGTTGAATAGGTTAGTTATCTTCAATCGGTCGATGTGGCATTGGTTCAACTCCTTGAGCGGGAACCTCATACACAGGCTTGGGATCAGTGATGACCACTAGGCCACTTGTCATGAGTTCCCTTAAGGTGGACTTGAATTCCCAACACTGAGATATGTCGTGCCCCCTTATCTGATCGTAAGCACACCACAAGGCTTTGCATGCTTCTATCAGATGTCTCTCCCTCTTCGGTGGGCGAGGACGAATCATTTATTGCTGGATAAGCATGTTGAATATGGTGTGATAGAACTCCGACGACGCTTCATTCCATGGGATGCCTTGGGACTGTCCTTATTTGGCCACGACCAGATGAGAGGCCCTAGTTGCCTTGAGTGACTTCTCAAGATCACCTAGAAAAACAATCCCCTCTTCAACCAAAGTTTGAGTGCGAGAAGTAGAAGGTTGGTCAGGGGATTCGAGGGGCATGCACTTATTTGAGGCGATAGTGGAGGCCTCGAGGGTTATTGGGTTGGAGTCCTGAACTGGCTCTACATGAGCATTGATAGGTAAGTTCACAATTATTCATCCCTCAGCTATAGATTCCATGATAAATGTTCGACAACTTGAACACTGAGATATCTCATGGCTCCACACCAAGTGGAATGGACACCAGAGATTCTGATACCTCAAGCCATATGTCTAGGCTGTCTTGATGTGAGTGGGATGATTAACCCTTGAAGTACCAACATTGTAAAGAGCGATGATAGAAAGTCAAATGACACATCTTCTGGTTGCAAGGTCCGGACTTATTCTTCCTCAACTATAATAACATGAGAAGCTTCAAATTTCTTGAATTCTTTCTTGAGGTCACCCAAATGGATTTGTCCCTTTTGAATTAGGGCCTCAATGTGGTCTTTAAGGTGAAATCAATCTTGGACTAGGTGGCTCACCATTCGATGGTAAACACAATACCTATTATGGTTAGTGAAGCCTACCTCTTCTGGTCTCTTGGGTTCCGGAAGGGTTATTATCCCTTGCTCCAACAGCATTCGCAAGATGGCCGGGACCCACTCTTTATCGAAATTGTACTGTTTGTTCATCTTTTCTTCCAAGTAGTTTGGTCGATAAAGACCTGAGGGTGGAAGGACTCAATTGTATGCTTCAGACTGTTGTTGTCTAGCTTGAGGTTGCCCTTGGGTTTTCATGGGCAGAGTTCCCTTGGAGGTATCCAGGGTTTTGAGTGGCACAAAATAGCACTTGTCCTAGGAAGAATAAGCATGGTAGTGACTGTTGCGCTAACCACGTTCCTTCGCTAGTTATTACGGGAATTGTCCTGATTAGGGGTTTGGTTTTGTCCCCTACCCCGGGCTTGTGCTAGGTTATACCCATGAAGTCTAAAGATGCTTTCAATCTTCATAGCTTTGGAAACCATATCAGCAAAATTGGGAGAATTAGATGCCTCGAAATGCAACGAGATCTCTGGCCTCATGTTATGGATACAAGTCTGGACTGCACGATCTTGAGCGTGGGATTGCTTTGATGAGCAACCATATCTTTCCACCTCTTTATGAACTCGTTTACCGCCTCATCCGGCCCTTGGGTCATAGTGAGAAGTTCTATAGTTTGAACCCCTCTCTCAACTGCATAGAAAATGCATGTAGAACAATTGTTCCATTCATCCCAAGACTGGATGGAATTAGTCAGGAGGTGTGAATACCATCTGAAAGCTGGTCCACTGAGGGTTTCAACAAACTGACGAAGGATGAGCCTACCATCGGATGCCGATTCTTGACATACTGACACGAAATGTGCCACATGTTGTTGGGGTGAACCAGTATCATCAAAGATTGACAATATCCCTTTTCGATAACTTGTAAGAAATGGGAGTTGATCGATGAAGGTTGGGTACGGCCTTTTTTGTATGAAGTCGTTTGAAGGGACCCGAAGGTTTTGCATGCCTTGGATGCTTCGATCAATCATGGTTTGTATGTCCTCTTGAGTGACTTCGGGTGAAGCAACCTAAGGAGCTGAGGTTACATGGGGAGTTTTGAAGAGAGGGAGTTTGGGTTACTAGGGGAGGTGGCTATCTGTGCACCTCGTCCATAGATGGTGGTGTAAGAGGTGAGTTATCCCCTTGGTGTGAAGATGAGACGAGTGGCCTGGAATTTTCCACCTCGCATAACTGTTCTAAGAATTGGTTAAGGGTTTCGGCAAAACGGACCATCAGGTCCTCATGTAGGTCGCCGGTTTGACTGACCATCATGACGTTGGCCGTCTCTCCAAATATAGGTGCCCCGAGTTCAACAGGGGTCTTACGGATCCTTGAACCCTGATTCGATAGTCCAGGCAAGAGAGGCTCTGGTTGCCTCGACCGATCTTGGGTTTGTCTCAAGGATCAGGTCACTACCGGCTCTCGACGCCCTTGGGGCCATAACTTGGTGCTCTCTTTTTGATGAGAGAGACCTCCATACCCTTCTGGTGTTTGATGCACAAGTTCCAGTATAAACGCTCCCAAAATTGGAACTGGGAGTGTGACCCGACACGGTTGGCTTATTTAAGATAGACCAAAGCAAAGTTCATGAACTCAGGTAGAGTGTGATGATCTGGGAGCAGAGTATTCGCGGCTGTTTTGTGTAGCTCGCGTTTAATTGGAAGGTGAGAAAGCTGAGTTGTTGGTTTGGAAGAGGGGCTTTTCCTCGAGCCCATCCTCGAGGGCCAGCATGTGTTTGGGGTGTTGAAGAGAACGAAAAGAGGGTACTCTTAGGGAAGCTTTTTGAATACCAAGTCATAAGAGGCTTATGTGGAGAAGAGGGGTTCTAAAAATTAGGGAGCCGATGTTGTCCGATCTTCCCCTTTGGTCTAGTGGGAATGGCAGACTTGCGCGAGTGTGCATTATCTGAGGACGGATTTAGGGTGGCTTTAGAGCCACTCGAGTTTGAGCAGAGGGTCCAGCCTTGGCAGTGGCGACTGTGCTATTGTGTGTGTGCAAAGGGGCAAACTTGGGACCGCCACTCGCATGGTGAGCATGCATATGCAGTTCCGACCCATGGCTAAGCCATTGACCGTGTGATTGTTTCAGACAAACTTTGGGGTTACCCCGAGTAGTACGTGCACTATGCAAAATGGGTGGAGTGGCCTTGAGCCACCCTTGGTGTTTGCTTCGAATCCTAGAAGACCCGGAGTGTGTGAGTGGGTCGGGGCGACCAGTTGGGTGCCCCAAAGGGTTGAGCCAGCGGCTAGAACACCACCCCTAGGGATAGTCGGTGAAAGGATGACCTTTGGGTCCCCTTTGTGTGGCGGGCCAGCGGCTAGGCCATTGGCATAGTGAGTGGTGTTGTGTTGAGTGGCCCTGTGGCCTCTCAACTGAGATGTGTCAGTGGTAGAGCCACCGATTGGGTTTGTGCTCTTAATGGTGCCCGCTTTATGAGCTCCGACAAGCATGTGGAGCAGGGTTGGGGCCACCTTTTGGTTGCCCTCAGGAGCAACGGCTGTAGAGGAGCTGGTTGCGATAGAGAGAAGGGTGGCTTTGGAACCACTCTTAGTCTTGAGACTGGTGAATGATTCGCCAATAACTGGGTGCACATGGTGAGCAGTGTCCTTAGAGCCACCAATGCCTAGAGTGGCAATGGCGTGGCCTTTAGAGACAGGAGATAGAGAGTGAGGCATCGAGTGGCCCCTTCTTGCCCTGGGTTGGGCCGGAGCCCTAGTGCGAGCGAGCTGGTCGCAGTGCACAAGGGAGAAGGGAAGCATCGGTTGAAAGACCTTGCTTGGTTGGGAAAGGTTCACGAGTGCGAGGATCATGACGTCCCCGACTCCGAAGTAGGAGCTGGCAAACTCCAGAGCCATTTTATAGTGTGGGTTCTGTGTGTTGCAATTTTTCAAACAAACCGAACCAGTGATGGGGTGATTCGTCCCCAGTGGAGTCACCAGCTAACCCGCCCTGGATTTTTCTCTTCACGGTTTTTGCACGAGAAAGGCCCTCTACTTAAAATTGCTTTCGAGCTCTCCCTCTCATGTTCTAGAGAGAGGTAGAGAAGAAGGATCGTGTGTGTTTCGTGCCCTCCCTTTTGGGTTCACACGTGTGTGCATATGAGGACTCCTTTGCCCGCTGTGTGTAGACACCCCATTTTAAATCTGACAAATTCTATAGTTTTATGAACCCTTAGGACCACATTATTCTAGTAGACCCAAATTGATTACTCCAAAACAACCCAAATTTTCTTCCAATTTGAAGTAGAGCCCAAGATCTTTCCAACGGTCTAGAAATAGCCTAAATCGGACCTACGGATAAAAAGATATAATAAATGACAAATTAGTCCTTATGAGACCCAACTGTCGAGCCACGGACTGGGCTGTAACAGGCCCAAACGTGGGTTGATGACACAGTCAATGCACTTGATGATGCAGTGAACACGTTTTCTTTAATTAGATGAGGCTAAAACTTCAAGATAAATCCCAAAATTTCCAAAAAAAACTCCAAACCAATTTAGAAAAAATCACAAATTGAATCTTATAAATACCCACTCTCCCTAACCCAAAAAGAGCGAGAAAATATATCAAGAAAACCTTAAAATTCCCAAAATGAGAAAAATTACCCAAAAATATAAAAAATAGAAGAAACCCTTGGAAAATTCCTAAAAATTTAGGAAACATCCCTAAAAATCTCAAAAAATTAGAGAAAATATCAGAATTTGTATACAACCTCTGGATATCACAAATCCTTTAGAAAACTAAGGAAATTCTCCTCCAAACTTTGAGAAAGACCAACAGCTTTAGAAAAATCTATAGATTGAAATTCCTAAAGAAGATAGAAACCATAGCCTACTGAAGTCCTAAACCCCAAGACTGAGAAAACCTTGACCTAGGGCACAAAAACCCTAGATCAAAACTAGAATTAGAGCACAACAACCCTAGATCTAACCCTTTACACTAGAGATCTGCTAGTCAACATCCGAATTAGAGAGGCAAAGAGGATCGATTCTGATACAAGCGAGCCCTCGAAGGCTCGGGAATCCCGGGCCATCCGGCCCCTATTTGGTATTATTTTTTCCCCTCTCTTTCTTGTTCTTTTTAATTTTTTGCTTCTTTTATTTACTTTTTATTTGTTAAATTTTCTTAAAAATCATATTCTAATGCTCTAGATGATGTAGGCTTTGCCATAGATCTGAGAGTAGATCTGCTCGTTTTCGGGCAAATCTGGCCTCAGATCTGAATTCGACCTGTCCCACTTTCTCTATCACTTTATTTACATATTTTTAATTATTTTAAGGTGTTAACATTCAAGAGATATTCATCGGAAGATCTGTCAGATTTCATCGTAAACGGTTTGGCTCCCACCCTAAGGCTATTTCGAGCTTGATCCAAGCTTTAAAATATGATTTTTATTCACTTTCTTTCACTGTTGTTTGTCACAAAAGGACCCAAAAGTCGATTTTGACCAGAATCCAGGGTTTCGGTGCTCCAAAACCCTGCTTTTTGTGGGTGACACTCCCAGTGTCGTCCAAATTAAAAGATCTCAAAAACCTCAGAAACTTTGTAGATTTGTTTTAGGGACTCTTTTGTGACTGAGCAAAAAAATTCAAACTAAAATAAAATTTTTAAAAATACAAACAAAATATTTTTCAGTTCAATCTTGGCTACTATTTTACTTTATTTTAATTTATTTCATCATAAATACTTTTGTTTCTTGCTTCTTCCAAGTTTAAGTAGCCTTATTTCAATAATATTAACAATATAAAAATATAAAAATTAATAATTGTTTGGGCGACAGCTGTGTCGCCCACCCTGCAAGGCCGATACCACTAGTGCTGCATGGGCGACACCACCCGTGTCGCCCAACTGCAACTGTCCCAGAAAACTTTTAGAACCCCACAGGACCATTCCAAGGACTTTTGGCTCCCTGTTGACCAATTTTTTACCTTAAATAATTTTTTTAAAAAAAAAAAAAATTGCTTCAGATAGATCTGTTATGTTTTTGCCCTTTTGATTTTTTTTTTAGTTTGTTAATTTTGATTGAAATTATATTTTCCCTGCTTTAACCATGCTTAGTTTAACTGTGTTTCATCAAAAATAAAAAGATAAAAAAAATAAAAAAATAATACATTAGGGTTGCTTACCCCTCCAAACCTAGACCCACTCTTGGTCCGAGCCGAGACTCGTACAACATCTAGTCTCTTAGTCTAGGTTCTAACATAGGTCTAAGCTTAAGAGTTGCCCCTAGAGCTAGACTAGGCTTATCCTAGTTCAGGGTCTTAAAAAAAATCGAGTCTAATAAGTTTGGGTTCCAGTCTAGTCTTAGCCTAGGTCTTAGCTAAGGTTTTTGCCCTTAGTGTCAGGCTAGGTTTGCCATACGTCGTCGAGTTTAGATCTTACCTAAGTCTAGATTTGGAACCCGGCCAAAAGCAATCACCATGTAGGTCACTCAAGGCGACCATGATGACTGCTCCACATCCGACTCTAAGCCTAACCTGCCCAAACCTAGGGACCAGTATGCTGCAATCCCTTGGAGTTATCGACAGACCTCAGGACAATCCATTATCCAACCCCCAAGTCTTCAATTAGAGGTAAAGTCCCAAGCATCCACTCCTAATCCTGAGATCTGTGTTGCCCGAAATGTTGGCTCGGCCCAAAAACCCTTGAATAGTCAAGGAGTCCGACCAGACGTCATCTTAAAGGGGATTTTAAGCAACCAAAGTCGAAGTCAAGTAAGGGAAAAAATTCATGTAACATCTAAAGCCAATTCTCGTAACTCTAACCAAGATAATTCTGAGGTGCAGAGATCTCAAAACCAAGACCCACCTAGGTCTAGGGGATCTAACCCTACCGTGAGCCACCACAGTACAGCTCATGATGTCCTGAACACTATGCGAAGCAGAGGTGTCGACTCAAACCGACCCTTAGGCGAGATAGGCGTCCAAGTTGCCCTCAAAAGTCTAGCTGACCTAGGTTACACTGTTCATGCCCCAGCTTATGGGTCAATTCCAAACCAAGTTAGTGGTATAGGTCAAGCCTAAGCACAGCCGAGTCAACAGATTCTTCAATCGGTCCCTCTGGTTCATCTGGTTCAACAAATTGTGCAATTTCCGCAATTGGTTGCGACACCTATGGGTCAGTACGCCCCTCAGGCACCAATGTATTAAACCGCCTTGGTGACTGCGGCTCATCAATCTCAGGCCCATGCAGGCTAAAATATACCCCAAGTTTCACCTTTTCAGTCTACGCTTGGGAACCCACCAACCAATGGGCCTACTGCCATGCCAAATACTCAACAAGAAGGCACTTTAAAAGCAATGCAGGATATGCTTGTAAGAATGGGCATGCATGAAATTATACCCCCAAAGGCCTATGTTCATGAGACCTTTGGAGGCATGGAAGACCTTCCCCTGGGATTTGTCGTCTCAGAATTTAGAAACAAGTTCAATGGGAAGAGCTATTCAAATACTCATGTCGACACGTACCTCCTCTCCGTTGGAGCTTTGTGAGATAGGCCTAACCAACTGAAGGCCATCTTTTCTTAAAAACTGACTGGTGAGGCCTTGAACTGGCATCGGAGAACAATGTTCGCTCGACCAAACATCACTCCAGGCGAAATGTTCAATCTATTCGTCTCTCACTATCGCGGGTCAACACTAAGACCTCTCTCCCTAGGCAAACTCAATGCAACAAAACAAAACCCTAGAGAATCCTTCGAGGATTTCATCGGTCGATTCCGCGAGGTGGCAATGTGGGTCAAAGAATGTCCACTTACAGACCCAGCCAAGATCTCCATAGACTTAGGGAATGCTGCTCCTAAGTATAGGACCTTCTTCAGTCAAGGTCTTATCCCCCACTCTTTTGACTCCATGATCGAACGGGTGGCGCAACATGAAGGGTCAGAGGGACACCCCTCAACACCAAGCTCGACAACAAGCCAATAATAGCTCTCAAAAATAAGAAAAAAAACAAGGGGAATGCTTTCGATCAGGTTAATGAGATCGTTGTTAACGGATCGGCCCAAAGTTTAGCTGCAAACCGATCGTGTCAGCCTATAGCCAATGCTCAAAATAATAACTAAAGGCGAGAGGATAATTTCACCCCTTTCAAAGACCCATTAGAAAAAGTGTTGGAATTACTCGTGGCAGAAAATGTGGTTTATCTCCCCCCACCATCTGAACCACCATTTCAATTCACGGATAAGAGTATGTGGTGCAAATGGTATCAAAACCATGCCCATGATACTCAAAACTGCATATATTTAAAACGGGTGATTGAAGGGTTAATCAATAGGGGGAAATCACTGTCACACCTAGAAATCAACCTGTCGAAGACCCTAATCAAAAGATGGGTATCTTCATAAATATTCTATCTAAAAATATGGTCACAACGATAAAAAATCCGGGAGCTCAAGACAATTTGAAAGATAATGTTGTCATTTACATGATTGAGTGTGAAGACGAAGAAGAGGATCCCAATCAGTTTGTATTGGCTTGTGATCATCACTTTCAAGAACCCGAAGAAGATCTTTTGGGCCTCTTAAGAGGAAGCCCTTCATTTTCAAACCTCGATAACCTTCCCAAATGGGATCGATATAACGAAAATGACACGCTAGAGATTGATATGGTCAGGACCAATGAAAAGGCGTCATCTTCCAGACAAGGGGCCAACACCCCAAAGTCTCTTATTACTCTTACTAAGGCTGACCCTGTTGAGCTTCAGGCTGGCGAGGTTGACTACTTAACTCAAAAAGACCGAGTGTTCAAACCCATTCCATTGATGGCTAATATTCTAGATGAAAGAATGAGAAATACCTAAAAAACCAAACAACCAGCGGGGGTCGTAGATTACGAGCCGAACAAGGAAATTCAAGGATCTGCAACTACGTACGATCTACCAGCTCATCTCGAGAAGATCCAGGCTCAAATCTCCATCTTTGAACTACTCGCCAATTCACCAGCACAAAGAACCCAGATCAAGAAGATTCTTGCCAAGATGCACATCTCAAACAACACATAGCCGGATGAGGTTTATGGAATGATCAACCAGCTGATGGCACCAACACCAATCGTGTTCACAGACGATGACATGCCAACCAGCTTCAACCGATTTCACGTCCAACCTCTGCACATCACTGTCTTCATGTAAGGATATGAGATACAAAAAGTGCTTATTGATAATGGGGAATCTTGAAACATATGCCCTATGAAAACAGTGAAGAAAATAGGCAAAAGCCCAGATGACTTCGAGCCATGTCAACTAACTAGCGCTGCATACAATGGAACCAAAAGACAAGTTGAAGGCATATTGCCTCTCACACTCAAGATCGCCCCTACCGTCCAAGTGATAAAGTTTTATGTCTTGGACATAAAACCTTCTTTCAACATATTGTTAGGAAGACCGTGGCTACATGAAAACCTCGTGGTCGCCTCTACACTCCATCAATGCCTAAAATATCCAACTAAAAACGGTGTCGCAAAGGTATGTGTTGAACCCCCTACTTTTCTCAATCCTAGTATACATAACGGGAAGCTAGTTGTAGGAGTCGAGCTCAGAGAAATCCCTCTCGCTTCCTTCAAGCAAGCCGATTGTGCCGGCAAGCCTGTTCCTCAAATCTTGCAAATTTCTGCATCGATGGATGACATTATCCAATGTCAACATCGATACGATTTTGGGTCCCTCAAATCTTGGTACATGCTCGTCTCTCAAGGCTTCCAACCAGGCCAAGGCTTGGTTAGTCAAGGGCAAGGCGTAACGGAGGCAATTTTTGAACCATTCGAAACCAAAATTGAAAATGGAGATCGAAGAGGTCTCGGGTGTTCTCTCACCTTATTGCAAAGCCGGATGAAGCCTTCAAGCTATCCGGGCTTAGTATCTGAAGGTATTCAAAGCCTCGATTCTCTCGATGCCCGACCTTCAAAATGGCCTAAGGTGATCCTTGAATCCTCAACAGGGAATAACTCTTCTTCCACAACTTAGCACACACAAGAACTGGGAATTGAAGACCTTTTTGCTGACCTGGATTTGAAGGTATGCACAACCAGCTCTAACACAGCCAAGCATGCTCATCCACGGATTCAAACTCAAGAACAGAATTGGTCAATCACTCCCCTATCTCGAGAATCACAGGAAGCGTACTAACAGCACCTTCAAGTCCCACTGCCAAAAAATGGATAGGCGCAGGGTGGCCATCTAACCACCACCCGCGTTCAGTCCCCAACATTTCTCTCTCGAGTTCCATAAGGGACACCTCATGTGTTATTTCAAAAACCGTTGAAAACTAAAAACATGATAAAACTGATAATACTGAACAAGACTTTTCAAAAACGGCGAACACTCAAGATAGCCTGATAACAATGCACAATACCCAAGATGACGAATTGGATGGCCAAGATGAAGATCAAGAGAGTCAAGAGTCAGAAGAAATCCTGCAACCTGAGGAACTCACTTCCTATGTTGAACAATTCAAGAAGCGGTTCGATGGTGACCCAACAGCTATCATCGAAAAGACGATCGACATAAACCTAAGAACTGAGAAGGACCCCAGGTTAACCAAGATTGAAACCTCCATATCTCCGGAGGAGAGGGAAAATAAGATTTTATTTCTCAAGGAATATCGTGATGTCTTCGCCTAGTCATACCATGATGTCAGGGCTAGATCTCACACTGGTGCAACATCACCTAATATTCAATGAAGGGGTCAAGCCTGTAAGGCAGAAACTCCGACGTTAGAAGACCCACCTTGAACTCAAAATTAAAGAAGAAATTGACAAGCTGCTCAAAGCGAAGTTCATTACCCCCGTCGATTACTCAGAATGGTTGGCCAACATAGTGGCCGTACCTAAGAAAGGTGGGAGGATCCGAGTGTGTGTTGACTACAGAGACCTTAACAAGGCATGCCCAAAGGATAATTCTCCATTACTAAACAAAGATTCCTTGGTCAACAACATTGCGAGGCACAAGATGTTGTCCTTCATGGATGACTTCTCAGGTTACAACCAGATCTTCATGGCAAAAGAAGACCAGACCAAGACTTCATTCATAATGCAATGGGGAACTTACTGCTTCAAAGTCATGCCTTTCGGCCTAAAAAATGCAGGGGCAACTTATCAGCAGGCAATGACTAGCATCTTCCATGACTTAATGTACACCATCATGAAAGATTATGTTGATGACATTCTACTCAAGTCGAAGACCAGGCCTGATCATCTCATCAACCTGAGAACTATTTTCGAAAGGCTTCGGAAACATCAACTCAAACTCAATCCGTAAAAATGTGCCTTTGGGGTTGAATCCGGCAAATTACTAGGCTTTATAGTAAGCCAAAGAAGCAATGAGGTGGACCCATTCAAAATACGAGCCATCACTGAACTGCCCTCTCCCCAGAACATCAGAGAAATTCATGGGCTGTAAGGTCGCATACAAGCCATAAGACGCTTTCATCACACAACTAGCAGACAAGTGCACGTCGCTTAATAAGCATTTGATCAAATCAAGGAGTACCTCACAAAACCTCCCATCCTTTGTCCTCTTAGTCCAGACAAACCCATGTTCCTATATATGTCAGTGAGAGACAAGACCATGGGGGTAATGTTAGGACAATACGTTGACCATAGAAAATAACAAACGGTATACTACATCAGCAAGACTATGGTGGACTATGAGATAGGATATACAGATGTGGAGAAGCATTGCTTGACGCTTGTGTAGGCCATGTAGAAGTTAAGACACTATGTTTAATCTCATTTAGTCAAGCTCATCTCAAAATAGACCCACTCAAGTACCTATTGGAGAGATCAGTCCTGAATGGACGTTTAGCGAAGTGGAGAATGCTATTGAGTTAGTTTGAGATCGAATATGTTACTCAAAAATCGATCAAAGGACAAGTCATTGCTGACCACTTAGCTGAACACGTATTGCCAGATAACACTCCCGTCAACACGGATCTCCCTGATAATAACATCTTCACAATTGAGGAATCAATTTCGGAGCTATAATTCAATAATGCAAGGAATGAATACGGGTCATTTATAGGAATCACACTATGCTCACCCGAGAAGATTTTAATGCTAACAATGTACCAATAACGTTGCTGAATATGAAGCCTTGAGCTGGGCTCGAGAACGCCATGGGAATGAAAATCCAACAAATACGAGTGATTGGTGATTCCTTACTTGTCATAAACCAAGTTCAAGGGATTTGGAAGGTGAAAGAAGAAAAGCTCAATCCCTATTAAGATAAGGTGGAAAAGATGATTCCATATTTCAAGAAAATCACCTTTTAGCATGTAACTAGGGAAAATAATCGGTTCACGGACACCCTTGCTTCAATGGTTGATATTCCTCCAGAAATCACTACGCTGTCATTCTATATCAAGTAAAAAGATGATCCTTCCCCACTAAGGATCGAAGAAGTAATAGAGCAAGAAAATGAGAACAATTGGGAAGTGTCTCTCGTGGCTTCAAATGTGCTAGTTAAGGCCAAACCATGGTTCCACGATGTTCTGTCCTTGCTGAAAGGTGGGTTATGATTGAAGGAGCCACCAAAAAGGATAAAGAAGCCCTTTAAAGGATTTATATGGGATTCTTAGTGAGAAGTGATCTCCTGTTCAAAAAGTCCTTCGATGGCATCATTCTACGGTATCTTGATCAGTCAGAAATCGACCAAGTACTGACAGAGTTACACAATGAAGGAGGTCATTCTGACGCAACAACCTTAGCTAAAAAAATCTAGCGCCAAGGCTATTACTGGACCACCATGGCTAAAGATTGTTAGAAGTTCATAAAGAGGTGTCTCAAATGTCACCTTTATGAAGAGCTCATCCATGCACCGTTCGTACCACTCAACTCGACACCACTTGTATGGCCCTTTTCCATGTGGGGTCTTGATATCATCGGAATGATCTCACCAAAAGCCTCTAACGACCACCGTTTTATATTAACGGCTACAGAGTACTTCACCAAATGGGTAGACGCCGCATCATTTGTCAAAATTGCAGGATAACATGTTGCCCTTTCATAAAGAACAATATTGTATTCAGGTTCGTTGTTCCTGAGTCAATCATTACTGACAATGGATCCAATCTCAAAAATGAAAAAGTCTTTAAGGTGTGCAAAAAGTTTGGGATAACGCATAAATTCTCCACAGCATAGTACCCTCAAGGAAATGGACAAGCAGAGGCTACAAATAAAGGACTTCTCAGAATTATAGATAGAATAATAGAAGGTGGCAAAGATTAGCACAAAAGTTAAATGACGTGTTATGGGCCAACCGGACAACTGAGAAGACTCCTACTGCCATTACCCCGTATTCATTGGTGTATGATTTAGAAGCAGTATTACCCATTGAAGTTGAGATACCGTCTCTCCAAGTGCTTATTCATAAAGATTCAGATGAGGAACAAAAGATCGAAGTACAAATCGCTGCCCTCATTAATTTGGATGAAAGATGACTACAAGCAACATAAAATATTGTTTCTTACCAGCGTAGAATCGAGAGCGCATACCAAAATAAAGCTGTTCCTCTGCAGTTCAGAGAATGGGACATGATACTCTAGAAAATCTTCCACACTCCTACAAACCCACACACTTTAGGCAAGTTCAAACCCATTTGGGAGAGGTAATTCGTGGTCCCTTGAGTGCACGCAGGCAATTCTTACAAGATTAAGAATCAGGAGGGATGCGAGCTTAACGACCCCATAAATGCGAAGTATATCAGAAAATACAGCCTGTAACAGGCTCAAAAGAGTGGTGAAAACCTAAAAAGGCATCACATAAAAAATAGAAATAAATAAATAAAAAAATGGACATGGTGAAAGCCTAAAAGGGCATCACAAGTAAAGAAAAAAAAAAAAGCCAAGAAGGAGCCTCTTATTCAAAAACACTCAAGTACAAACAAGTACTTGCAATTTCCAACAATACGGCACAAGCAGACCCTGAGGATGAACTCCTCTTAAACCCTGCACCCAACAGAAACAACTCAGAAAGATGCGGAAGCGTGATATGAATGGAAAACCGAAGTGACTTCGACGAATCCTGTAAGAACATCAGGACCTCTCCAAGATGGAAGCTCAGCAAGAATCTAGAGAACTCTTCATGGACCCACGAAGCACTAGATGAAAGCTCCAAAGGTAAAAAGACAACTTTGAGATTTTTGAGTTCTCACGATCCCACAAGGAAATCCTTTCATCATCTTTGGGTAAAATATAATAAAGAAAATGACCACCAAAGGGGCCACAAGTGGTAAAACTGTAAGGCCCGTCCCTTTTAAAAAGTGCTTTTTTAATCTGATTGTTAAAACCCTCCATTTCCCTTTTAGAAAGGATTTCCTCCATCACTACAAGAGGTTCAACTATTAGTAGATCTGACCTCGTTCTCGAAGCCAACTTCCTATGCCTGTTATGAAGGCTTGAAACTAGCCAGGCACTCCATGGTTGTATGAGTATAACTACCAACTACCAAATGTCGGGGATGGGTGAACCTCGCCAATGATGATATTGGCTAGTCTGGGAGCATTTTTCTCTCGATTAGATCCCTTGAGGTGAAATGAGGCAAGCTCATCCCCGTGTGTGCATCCGATGTCCTAAAGTCCAATTCGAAAAACTCAAACTCCTGCGACGTAAAAGAGCCGAGAATGGATAAAACGTCAAACTCGTGCGATGTAAAAGAGTCGAGACTCGACAAGCATCAAAGTCGTGCGACGTTAAAGACCTGAGACAGTATAAACGTCAAACTCGTGCGATGTAAAAGAGTCGAGTTAGGATAAGCGTCAAACTCGTGCGATGTTAAAGAGTCGACACAGGATAAACATCAAATTTGTGCGACGTTAAAGAGCCCAGACAGGAAAAAAAATGTCAAACTCATGCGACGTTAAAGAGCCGAGACAGGAAAAACCTCAAACTCATGCGATATTAAAGAGCCGAGATAGGAAACACGTCAAACTCATGATGTTAAAGAGCCAAGATAGGAAAGACGTCAAACTTGTGTGACATAAAAAAATCAAGACAAGGATTGTCCAGCTTCGTATGACGTGAAAGGTCGGGTGTATCTAGGACACAACCACCATGTTCAATGGAAAAATGTCAAACTCGTGCGACGTAAAAGAGCCGAGACAGGTATTGTCTAGTCCTGTATGACGTGAAAGGTCAGGTATTTCTAGGGCACAACCACACTATTTTCAATGGCAAAAGATCAAACTCATGCGACGTAAAAGAGCTGAGGCAGGTACCGTCTATCCCTATATGACGTGAAAGGTCGGGTGTATCCAGGGCACAACCACCATGTTCGATGGAAAAACATCAAACTCATGCGACGTAAAATAGCTGAGATAGGTACCGTCTAGCCTCGTATGATGCAAAAAGGTCAGGTGTATCCAGGGCACAACCACCCTGTTCGATGGATTCCGTCTATCCCCGTATTGATGTAAAATGGTCGAGTGTATGGTCCATCACTGCATGAAGCTAAACTTCTTAGAGGGCTTTATGGTTAAATGGATTTAAAACTAATAACCAACCTTATTTTTTGAAATATCTTTCTCTTTTCAAAATTTCCACTATAAGTCTTGCTTTTCCAAAAACTTTAATTTTTTTGTTATAATCGTAACATATCCTTGCTCCGGGTTCTATTTCAAATCTCCCCCTACTTTCAAAACTCTAAACACGTCTTAAAAAAATGAAGGAGCGTGGACACCCGTATATGATGATTACCGCGTTGCCGCGATTACCACGTTGCTGCCTCGTCTCTTACTTCAAATTCAGCCAAATAAGTCTCTTTTTATAGAAAGCCTTTTCCTATAGACAACCTTAGCAAAATCCTAAGGAGGTCAAAGAAAATGTCAGGGTTAAAAATTCAAACTACAAAAACCCCTAAAGTTAAGTGGCTTGGCTAGAAAATCCAACTGAAGTTTCAATCTTGGTGTACCCCCTGACCACGTGACCGCTGGAAGAAATTTAAAATGTCTACTTTATCTTTGACGTTCACCTACCCCTCGAAGGACAAGGAACATCAAAGTGTCTACTTCTTTGTCACTCACCTGTCCCTCGAAGATCAGGGAGTGCTAAAGAGGGGCAACTGTAGACATCCCATTTTAAATCTGGTAAATTCTACGGTTTTCTGAACCTTTAAGACCATATTATCCTAGTAGACCCAATTTAATTAGTCCAAAACTATCCAAATCATTTCCCAACTTGAAGTAGAGGCCAAGAGCTTTCCAACGATCCATGAATTGCCTGAATTGAACGTATAGATAAAAAGATATAACAAATGATAATTTCATCCCTATGAGTCCCAACTGTCAGGCTGTAACAAAACTGACAGGCCATGACGCAGGCTGATGATGCAGTCAATGCATCCGATGATACAGTAAATGCGTTATATTCAATTAGATAAGGCTAAAACTTCAAGATATATCCAAAAAAAACTCCAAAAAATTTAGAAATAATCACTAATTAAATCTTATAAATACCCCATCTCCGTAAACCTAAAAGGAGAGAGAAAACAAGACCAAAAAAACCTTAGAAATTCTCAAAATTAGGAAAATTATCCAAAAAAACCAAAAAGAAGAAAATTCCTTAAAATTTAAGAAAAATACCAAAAAATTTGAGAAAATCTCATAATTCATTTTCAACCTCTGGAGATCACAAAACCCTTAGAAAACTAAGGAAATTCTCTTCCATACCCCAAGAAAGATCGACAGCTTTAAAAAAATCTTTCGATTGCCTAGAGAAGATAGAAACCCTAGCCTTCTGAAGTCCTAACCCCCAAGAATGAGTAAACCTAGACCTAGGACACAAAAATCCTAGATCAAAACTAGAATTAGGGAACAACAACCCTAGATCTAACCCTTTACACCAGAGATCTACTGGTCAACATTCAAATTAGAGAGGCAAAGAGGATCGATTCTGATACGAGCGAGCCCTCGAAGGCTCTAGCATCCCGGGCCATCCAGCCTGATTTGGTATTATTTCTTCCTCTCTCTTTCTTATTCTTTTTACTGTTTTTCTTCTTTTATTTATTTTTGATTTGTTAACTTGTCTTAAAAATCGTATTTTAATGCTCTGAATCATGCTGGCTCTGCCAGAAATCTGAGAGTAGATCTGCTTGTTTTTGGGCAAATTTGGCCTCAGATCGTAAAAGAGCCGAGACAGAAAAAACATCAAACTCATGCAATGTACAAAAGACGAGACAGAGACCGTCCAGCCTCGTATGACATGAAAGGTCGGGTGTATCCAACGCACAACCACATTGTTCAATGGAAAAACATCAAACTCGTGCGACGTAAAAGGGCTGAGATAGGTATCGTCTAGCCCCGTATGACGTGAAAGGTCAAGTGTATCCAGGGCACAACCACCCTATTCCAATGGACAAATGTCAAACTCATGCGACGTAAAAGAGCCGAGGCAGGTACCGTCTATCCTTGTATGACATGATAGGTCGAGTGTATCCAGGGCACAACCACCCTGTTCGATGAAAAAACATCAAACTTGTGCGACGTAAAAGAGCCGAGGCAGGTACCGTCTAGCCCCGTACGACACAAAAAGGTTGGGTGTATCCAAGGCACAACTACCCTGTTCGATTGATTTCGTCTATCCCCGTATTGACGTAAAAGGCTCACTTCATGACGCTAAACTTCTTAGAGGGCTTTATGGTTGCAGGAGTTAAAACTGCTAACCAACCCTGCTTTTCGAAATATCTTTCTCTTTCAAAATTTTCACTATATGGCTTATGTTTTCCAAAAACTTTAATTTCTTTGTTATAATCGTGACCTATCCTTTATCCGAGTTCTATTTCAAATCTCCCCCTACTTTCAAAAATTCTAAAACATTCTTGAAAAAATGAAGGAGCTTGGACACCCGTATATGATGATTACCACGTTGCTATGATTGTCGTGTTGCTGCCTCGTCTTTAACTTCGGAGTCGAACAGACAAGTCTCCTCCTATAGAAAGCCTTCTCCTGTAGACAGCCTTAAGAAACCCTAAGAAGATCAAAGACAATGGCAGGGTTAAAAATTCAAACTACAAAAACCCCCGAAGTTAAGTGGCATGGCTAGAAAATCCAACTCGAGTTTCAAGATTGTGTAACTCACCGACATCTCACGTCGAAAACCATAGGAGGAAAAATGCCCTAGGTGGGTAAGCTTGGTAAGTACAATGACTTGGAGGGATAGTTAGTGTGCCCCTTGACCACATGACCACAGGAATAAATTTAAAATATCTGCTTATATTTGACATTCACCTGCCCCTCGAAGGACAGGGAATGCCAAAGTGTCCATTTCTTTGCCACTCACGTGCCCCTTTAAGGACAGGGAGTGCCAAAGAGGGGCAACTGTAGACACCTCATTTTAAATCTGGCAAATTCTATGGTTTTCTGAACCCTTACGACCACATTATCTTAATAGACCCAATTTAATTACCCAAAACTACCCAAATCCTAAGCAATTTGAAGTAAAGCCTAAGCACTTTCCAACTGACCAATAATCGCCTGAATCGGACCTATGGATAAAAAGATATAAAAAATGTCAATTTAGTCACTGTGAGAGCCAACTGTTGGGAGGCGGGCCAGGCTATAACGGGCCCAATAGACGTGGACTGATGATGCAGTCAACGCATCTGATGATGTAGTAAACAAATTTTCTTTAATTAGATAACACTAAAACTTCAAGATAAATCCAAAAATTTCCAAAAAAATTCCAAAAAATCAAGAAAAAATCACCAATGGAATCTTATAAATACTGCCTCTCCCTAACCCAAAAGAAGAGATAACAAAATATCAAAAAAACCTTAGAAATTCTCAAAATTAGGAATTACCCAAAACAACCAAAAGTAGGAAAAACCCTTAGAAAATTCCTAAAAATTTTGAAAAAATCCCCAAAAATCTCAAAAAATTATAGAAAATATCATAACTCATATTCAATCTCTTGAGATCACAAAACCCTTAGAAAACTAAAGAAATTCACGTTCAGATGCCGATAAAGACCGACAGCTTTAGAAAAATCTCTAGATTGAAAACCCTATAGAAGATATAAACCCTAGCCTCTTGAAGTCCTAACCCCCAAAACTGAGAAACCTAGACCTAGGGTACAAAAGCCCTAAATCAAAACTAGAATTAGACTAGAGATCTGCTGGTCAACATCCGAATCAGAGAGGCAAAGAGGACTGGTTCTGATACAGGCGAGCCCTCAAAGGCTCGGGAATCCCGAGCCATTCGACCTGGTTTGGTATTATTTCTTCCTCTTTCTTTCTTCTTCTTTTTACTGTTTCGCTTCTTTTATTTAATTTTGATCTGTTAACTTGTCTTCAAAAATGTATTTTAATGCTCTAGATCATGCTGGCTCTACCACAGATATGAGAGTAGATCTGCTCATTTCTAGGTAAATCTGGCTTCAGATATGAATTCGATTTGTCCCACTTTCTCTACCACTTTATTTACTTCTTTTTAATTAGTTGAAGGTGTTAAAATTTGAGAGATCTTCATCGGAAGATCTGTCAGATTTTCATCATAAACATTGGGATAAGGGTTGGACGGTGCGATGTGTGTCTGGCTCAAACCAACGAAAGAATGAGTGTGATGTAAGGCTTGCCTCATCTGGTAGGGATAGGGACGCGCCAGGCTCGAATCCCTCTTAGCTCGGTGAGAAAGCCCTCCTGCCACTAAAGGCTCGGTCTGGATTCGGTTCCCTTGCGAACATTTCATAACGTAAGTACCCACTTGATAAAATGGCTTAGAATACAGTCCCTTTCACTCACCCTTTCTTAGTGCGGTTTTAGAGGGCTTTTTGGAGGTTTAAGAGGTAAGGATGGAAGCGAATAGAAATAGAATAGAGAGGAGAATAGAGTAGAAAATAATAGAGTAAAGAGAGAGAAGAGAGAATCACCCGAGAATTGGGTAGCCTTCCCATATCACCTCCCCAAGGAGGTATTTATCAAAAGACAAAGAAGGTATCGAGCTCAAGGCCTCGATACCTAAGAGGATTCAAAGGAGATTATACTAGCCAGGTAAGTCTGCCCAGGATGAATCTCGAAAGAGCCCGACTGTGTGTCTCGTGCCTCCAAAGTGCCGGTACGGGTTTTAGGAACGAGAAAGGGGAAACGAAGGAGGAGATGAAGTAAGAAGAAGAGAAGAGGGGAGAAAAACAAAAAAAAAAGAAGAAACCTTTCAGCTCTAACCGTGGGTCACGCGCATCAAAAGTGAGAACTAATAGCTACTACGGTTTTAGAAGAGAGAGAGAGGGGAAATGAAGGAGGGGGTGTAGAGAAGTAGAAAGGAAAAAGAGAAGAAAATAGAAGAGGAAGAAGAGAGAGGAAACCTCACACGGCCTCTAGTCATGTGTCACGTGTTTCCAAAGTGAGGACTAATAGCTAGTACGATTTTAGAAGAAAGAGAGGGGAAATGAAGGAGGGGGTGTAGAGAAGTAGAAAGAAAAAACGAGAAGAAAAGAGAAGAGGAAAAAGAGAGAGGAACCATCACACGCCTCTAATCGTGTGTCGCGTGCCTCCAAAGAGAGTATGAATAGCTAGTATGGGTTTTTAGGCGTTGTGATGGGAGATGAAAGAGAGTATGAGGTAAGAAGAAGAGAAGAAAGGAGAAAAAGAAAGAAGAGGAGTAAGAGTATGAGAAAGATGAAAGGAAGAAGAGAAGATGAGGGTGAGAGAGACAAGGTGAGAGAGTGTGTGAGTGGGAGTGAGTGTGAGTGAGAGAGAAGTAGATGAGAGAAAGGAGAAGATGAGAGAGAGGTGGGATATAAAAGAGGGAGAGAAGAAACTGTGGCAGCAGCTAGCGCGCTTCCATTTGAGGTAGAGAGATGAGTAGTGAGAGAGGTGAGAGAAGACAAAAAGAGAGGGACAGAAGGGAACGTAGCTGCGACTAGCCCTCTCCCCCCTTTTGTAAGAGAGATGAGAGTGAGAGGGAGAAAGAGAAGAGAGAAAGAGATGGAGACAAGGGAGTGGAAAAACGGCTAGCTCGCTCCCCCTTTAGGTGAGAGAGATGAGAGAGTGAGAGGGAGGAAGAGAAGAGAGAAAGAGAGGGAGAGAAGGGAGTGGGGCAGCAGCTAGCCCGCCCCCCTCTTGTATGAGTGAGATGATAGAGTGAGAGAGAGGAAGAGAAGAGGGAAAGAGAAGGGGAGAAGGGAGAGGGGCAGCGACTAGCCCGTTGTCTCAACTTGAGAGGGAGGAAGGGAAGAGAGAAAGAGAGGGAGAGAAGGGAGTGGGGCAGCGACTAGCCCGCTGTCCCGACTTGATAGGGAGAGACCTGAAAGAGAGAGAGGCAAGAGAAAGAAGAAGAGGGGAAAATAAGAAGAAGAAGGAAGAAAAAGAAGAAGGAAGACAAAGAAGAAGAAAGAAGAAGAAGAAAGAATAAGAGGAATAAACAAGAAAAAAAAAATAAAGAAAAAAAAAAAAGAAGAAGAAGAAGAAAGGAGAAGGATAAGAAAGAAGAAGAGAGAGGATGAGACCGGTTGCCAAAGTGGGTGAGGTGAAGACTCGAACCCACCGGTTGAGCGTGCTTCCAGCCAGTCCTTTGAAGGTGAAGGTGCTTGGAAGAAGGGCTTGGACCCTTGGGTGAGGACTAGGTGTAAGGTTAGATTGGAGCCTTGGGTTCAAGTGAGTAGGGGATATGATGGACCTAGCCTAGGTGTATGGCTAGGCTAGGTTGGGTTAGATGGACTAGGGTGCATGGTTAGTATGAGTTGAGTGGAATTAGTGGGTTTGAGAGTCTGGTTGGCTTGGGTTGTCTAGGCTAGGGGGAGGTCTAGGGACTATCGTTTGAGTGGTCTATGGACTAGCGGAGGCTAGGTGGTAAGGTGGTATGGTGTATGGGTAGGAGGGCCTATGGTTTAGGAAAGGATATGTGGTAGGGTGTATGGAGTATGGGTAGTGTGGAGTATGCTATAGGTGTGGACTAGGGACTTGGGTTAGGAAACTGTGGACTATGGTCGAGGTTTGGGTAGGGTGGTCTAAGGATATATTTCTTTGGGTAAATTTTTCTCTCTCCTCTCTCTTAGGGTAAAAAAAAAAGTGCTCACACCAAGAAAAAAGCTAGCACAAAGCTCTTTTTAATGAAATTTTACCCTCTTTGCACCTTAGGTTCAAAATAAAATGAAAAGATCTTATATAGTAATTGTCTGGGTGGATGAAGAAAAGTACACCAAATTGCTAGAAAAAACATATTTTTATAATAAAAAGTGAAATTATTTTTTGGAAAAAAATTAATTTTTTGCCCCTCACAACTTTGATCGAAATGACAAAATGGTCCCCAAAAAGAAGCCTCATGATTTGCTCGTCATTCAGGACTCTTTTGGGCTTAATCTGACAAGCTTTCATACGATCAATGATAGGAAAAGTGATCTCCATGCCGAGGGGATTGTTTCGGTATGTATTATTAGGGTTGGGTCAGAGTTTTGAGGGTGTTCTCAAAATCGGCCAAACCCATAAACATGCAATTTTAAAAACTCTCGATCTTGCTTGTTTTTCATCATTTCGGGCCACTTTCTTTATCATAAATCGATGGGATGTTCGTCACGGTCATTTTGCTATAGAAATCTCTTCATTTCGATGTCAAATCATCAATTTCTAAATTGGGGAGGTGGTCAAAAAATGCGATTTCGGCCACCGAAAAATGCCTTTTTTTATATGCCTCAATAGAACACCTTCTCGAATTCTACTTTAACCACATGACTACTCAAATTGAAGCTCTTTGAGCTATGATCGCAATCGGACCTAGCCTTGAGGCCATAGGAGTCTGAAATCTCGTGATATAAACCTTGGAGCGAGGAGATACGTGGATATAAATTTCTGCATTTTCATGGATTTCGATGACCTTTTCAATAGGATTTCTCCCAAACCCTCGAATCCCTTGGTGCATGCCACCTACGAAATCATAGAATTCGATGAAGAAAACAACATTTTTAAATTTGGGATCAATTCGGTTCAAGATGGGGAAGATCCGAGCCTTCAAATTTTCCATTTTTTAGAGAAACACGGCAACTATAAATAGTAACTGGTTCAAAGAGATGAAGTGAATAGTACAACTTTTACTAGTTTTGGGAAATATGACTTAAGGAGATCGAAATGAGCTGAAATTTGATGTAGAGGTTGTTTTCAACCTTTGGAATCCGTTAGTAATGGTCTTATAGTCTTTGGAGGTCTCTAGAGTAAAGTTCCAGCTATGGCGTACCGTATCATGCTTGAAACTTGCTCTTTTTAGCAAGTAAGACCTAAGAAGGTCGGACTGAGGTGAAACTTGGCATAGTGACTACTGTCGAGCTTTTAAATCTATTGGCGATGGTTCTATATTCATTTGGGGTGTCTAGGATTGTAGACACCCCATTTTAAATATGGGAAATTCTATGATTTTTTGAACCCTTAGGACTACATTATCTTAGTAGACCCAATTTAAGTACCCCAAAACTACCCAAATCCTATCGCAATTTGAAGTAGAGCCCAAGAGCTTTTCAACAGTCCAAGAATTGCATGAATCGGACCTACGGATAAAACAATATCACAAATAACAATTTAGCCCCTGTGAGTTCCAACTGTCAAGCTGCAGACCGAGCTGTAACAGACCCGACAGGCCCAGATGCGGGATGATGATGCAGTCAAAGTATCTGATGATGCAGTAAACACGTTTTTTTTAATTGGATAAGGCTAAAACTTCTAGATAAATAAAAAAATTCCAAAAAAACTCTTAAAAATTTAGGAAAAATCCCAAAAAATTAGAGAAAATCTCAAAATTCATATTCAACCTCTAGAGATCACAAAAACCCTAGAAAACTAAGGAAATTCTCCTCTATACCCCAAAAAACATCGACAGCTTTAGAAAAATCTCTAGATTGAAAACTCTAAAGAAAATAGAAACCCTAGCCTCCGGAAGTCCTAACCCCCAAGACTGAGTAACCTAGACCTAGGGCACAAAAATCCTATATCAAACTAGAATTAGGGAATAACAACTCTAGATCTAACCCTTTACACCAAAGATCTGCTGGTCAACATCCGAATGAGAGAGGCAAAGAGGACTGGTTCTGATACAAGGGAGCCCTCGAAGGCTCGAGAATCCCGAGCCATCCTGCCCGATTTGGTATTATTTCTTCCTCTCTCTTTCTTATTCTTTTTACTATTTTTCTTCTTTATTTTAATATTGATAGGTTAACTTGTCTTAAAAATCGTATTTTAATGCTCTGGATCAAGCTGGCTCTACTAGAGATCTGATAGTAGATATGCTAGTTTCTGAGAAAATTTGGCCTCAAATTTGAATTTGATCAGTCTCACTTTCTCTACCACTTTATTTACATTTTGTAATTATTTTAAGGTGCTAAAATTCGAGAGATCTTCATGAGAAGATCTGTCAGATTTTCATCGTAAATAAGGATAGAGTTCTAGCTATGATACCCTGTAGCAAGATAAGAGCTTGGGTGAAAACAAACTTTATACATGTTGCTTCCATTTACATCCGAATTAATCAAAACGTGGAAGGGATCCTTAGATCATCATGGGGGGACCCGTATGCTCAATCTGGGAATGAAATGATCTCACTATCATGGCTTTCCAAAATAAGGCTTATTTGGCTAGGGTTTCCGTAGTCCTCGAGCATTTTTGGTACCTGTGGGTTTAGGTTACCACTGACTTCTCTATTATTCGCATTGGGGATACAAGCTTATCAAAAATACCCTACACCACCCATAAGTCACCCAAGATCAATGGTGCATATTCAATCTCACATGAAGAGGCAAGCCATAGAAAACCCTAAAATCCCTTGAAGCACTATAAAAGACATGGACCATACTCAATATTTTCTACACCATATCTCTTCTGTCTCTCTCATGAAAAACTCTCTCTCTCTCATAAGCCCACATAGGGGCATGCCCCTCTCTTAGAAACTCCCTCTCTCTTAGAAAGTTTCTCTCTCTTTCCCTTTTGCAAATTAAGGGGCACCCACTCTCTTGGATCTCTCTCTTTCCCACCTTATGATAGAAGCTAAGAGTTTAGGCTATGGAGAGATGTTACCTCTCAAATGAGGTTATCAAAGAGGGTCCACCTAGGTTTTGAGTTTTATGATCGAAAGGGGTTCATATTCCATTGGTTTTGGCTTGGCCTAAACGTGCTTTTTCGGTTAAGATTGAAGATTGACCATTGATCCTGTGTTATCAGAAGCTGGTGACTTCGTGTAGGGTATAAGAAGCCCGGTCAAGGTACTATCTGACATCCTCTTTTGTTTCTTGCATATTTATGAAAGAAAGACTGATGTAATCTAATCAGAGCATATATTTCCTTTTTTTTCATCTTTTTTAATTCGTTTTCTTTTCTTCAGTTCTTAGATCACTTACAATTGATCCTTTTACAATAAAACAACTTCAAATAAATAAATAAAAGAATACGACTAGGATCTCAAGAATTTGAAGCCATTCAAAATATTTCTTTCAATAACAAAGAAAAGACAAAACCTATGCTTGAGAATAAAAGATACAATAAATAAATATGGAAGAAACAAAAGAGGGTGCTGGAGATTATCTCAACCGGGCTTCTTACACCCCACATCGAATCACTACCTTGCGATGGCATGTGATCAATGGTCAACCTTCAATCTCAATCAGGAAAGCAAGTTAAACTCAAACTCTAAGTGAAGCCCCTTTGATAAACTAGTTTGACAAATAAGAACCCTCCACAGCCTAAACCCTTGGCCCTTTTTTTTACAATGTAGGAGAGATAGAGAGAGATCCAAAAGATGGAGAGAGTGGGACGTGCCTCCCTAAGGCTTTCTTTGAGGGTGAGAGAGAATTTCCAAAATGAGTGAGAGAAGTTTCCTTCTAGGTGGGGCCTGCCCCTTATTTTTCATAAGAGAGATAAAAGAGAGAGAGAGAGAGAGAGTTACTCTACTAGGTACTACCCTTTTTATAGTGCTTGAATAGATTTAGGGTTTCTTAAGGTTTTTCTGGGTTTGCCACTAATATGATATTGAATATGTACCATTGATCTTGGGTGACTTGTGGGGTAAGAGATATGAGTCGTCCATTCTATAGATGGGTCATCAACATCCTAAGAAAAGTATATGAACCATCATCTCCCACTTCCTGAATCATTTCCCCATCAATTAATTCAAATAAGAAATTAATATATGATAATATTATCCTTTCTCATTTTATGCATAAGCCTTCTCATACATAGCAAAATTTCATTCAAAATTTCCTCAGGGCTTAAACTTTCTTAAAACGACAATTTCTTATCCCTCAAGCTTTAGAGCTTGACCAACACAAATTAGAAAGATACCTAGGTGGGGCGTGCCACCCATTGTGGCACATAATGGGCCCACCTAATTTGTCATGGCGGGCTCATAAGTCTTATTTCGGCATCCCATGCAATATTTGAAATAATATTATTTTTAGAAATTCATAAAATCATATTTGACTACTTAAATCAACATAAAATTAATATCTCTGTTTTTATAAGTCCAAATTTGATAAATAAAATATCTAGAGATTTAGAAAAAATAAAATAACAATTTTAAAGATCATATATTATTAAAATAAGCAAAATTAAATACTTTGATGGGAGAATGATCCATATAATCTAGGAATAAATGTGTACTGGGTCACTCCACCTTCTATTGTGAACCACAAACCGTACATGTTTTCTCAAATCAACCCAACATTGCCCATGACCCACAGTCCAAGCAAAGAATCATTAGTAGGTCACCAAAGTCCAGCCAATGGGAAAGGGATTGTAGTCCCAGTCTATGGATTTCAGGTTTTTCGCTGAAGACGAAACCAAAAATACCAAGACTTGATGCAATCCATTGCTCGATGGTGCACAAGGATTATCTCTTGCAGATGCATACGCGTCACCCTAAAAGGTGGTTCACTTTCTAAAACATGGCTATCAATGTACATGTCGTGTAATGCTACGCGAATGAGGCTTTGGCCCCATTTCTGAAGGCCTCCATCACTCACAAGAGTCACACAGTGCGTCGGCTCACTCTTTCGGGCATATTACGACCTTATCAAGGGATAACTCATCTAACCATTATCGGTTTAGTTCTCTATGCCCAGGTAATATATGTTTTTCCCAAACAGACTGACCTAACACGTTAAGCATAATCCAATATCAGCAAACATCATTTGCTTAGTACAGTCCACACGGGACCACACTCCTATTGAGTTCATGTTCTACAAGCACTCATAAGGCCTTTAATGGCCACACACACCCAACAATTTACTTATTGTGTTCTTTTTTTCCAAACATAGATTGTGTCTATTCTTTGTTATTAAAAGAAAGGTTTTGAATGACTTCAAGTTCTTGAAATCCTAGTTTGTTCTTTTCTTTATTTTGTTTTAAGTTATTTTATTGTAAAAAAGCAAATTGCAAGTGATCTAAGCCTTGAAAAAAAGAAAAAGAATTAAAAAGGAACAAAGAAATAAATATATACTCTGCTAGATTACACTGGTCCTTCTTTCAACATGTACTCCTAGCCATTACCATGAAATATTCAATTCGATGGCTTGTCGTATGTCACAAAGTTCAAGATATTCTTTTTTTAATTTTGAATCTAGTCAATGGCAATCTTACCACCACCGATTTGAAATCTCACGGACGAGAGTGATTGTGGTTTCCATGTATATCTTTATATACTTTTCATAAATATAAATGCTTTCGTGAAAATCATACCCAAAAACTTCTATTGTATTTTAATTGCTACAAAACCTCCTATTCCATTAAGAATTAGGCCTAGATATATTACGCAAAAGCCATATATGTAAAGAATAGAAAAAACAAAAATATTAGTGTTTCTCTGTTTGAATTTTTTTTTTAACATTTTCTAGTAGTATTTTGAGGGACGTTTGCAAATTGTGAAAACCCTTCAAAATAACCTAAATCCACAACCAAAACACAATCCAAAATCACATAAGAAGTTATCAAAAGAGCTTATGCAAAAAATGTCATTATTTTTCTGTTTTAACTGTTTTTTACCATTTTTGGATAATATTTTGAGGGGCTTTTACATTATGACAACCCTTCAAAATAACCTAAAATCACTATCAAAATTTTAAAATACAATCCAAAATCACATAAAAAGTAATTAAAAGAGCTTATGAACCGAGTTATCAAAAAATGTCATGGTTTCTCTTTTTTAACCAATTTTTTTTTACACTTTGGGATAGTATTTTGAGAGGATTTTAAAAATTGTGAAAGCCCATCAAAGTAACCTAAAACCACTACCAAAACTTTAAAACACAACTCAAAATTGAGAAGCCCTAATTTCATAAACCCAATAAGGAAAATATATTATTTTTTATTTTGTTAAAAACTTTAAACTGAACTAATACATGAAAGTAAAATTTTAAAATTGAACTAGATTTTATATTGATTAGTTGGGAAAAGGCTCTGATGATGGTACTGATTGGTCTTTAGATACAACTTTGGTTATAGGATTTTTTTCTTTAAATATTAAAGTATTGGTAAGGAAAAAAAAAGAGAGAAGTTGAATTTATTTAGGGTCATTTAAAAAAATATTTTTGGGGCAGACTCCCATGCAAACCTCAAGATATGGCCAAATCTCTTGATATTTAGGGTGGAATCCTCTACAAGCCCAAAGAGAAGATATAATATTTCATAGTTTATTTATTTATTTATTTATGAGAATAGGTTTTCCATAAGCTGGGTGTTCAATTAAATCTTCCAAGGCATGCAACGAATATCAATGATCACCTTAACCTCTCCCAATGTTTCCCCAGATAGGTAACCATATCGAAAATGTTGAGATCAATTATGCTTATAATAATATAGGAAGAAATAAACACAATAATCTTCAAGGGGAAACAAATATGCAAGGAAATAATTGAGGATATAAATAATTGGGCTCTGGTGTGCAAAAAACATTGGGGAGTGCAAAGAAATGACAAATTATACAGCCTTGAAGAATTGCTAAGTTGGATACTCGAAGAAGAAACAATAAGGGAAAAGGTGTCCACCCCCACAAGACACCTTAAAACTAAACTTTAATGGAGGTTCCATTGGGAACCCAGATCATGAAGTGATCAGATGGCTACTACAAGATCCTAATGGTAATACTATGTTGAAATACTTCATCGCACGTCGAACTACTACATCAAATGAGGCAAAAATCAGAGTTGCAAGGTTTGATGTTAATGGAGGAATTGCAGTTTGGGTCCAATGCAACTTAATGTAAAGGGTTTTAATTTTTTTTTATTATATTTCTATATATTAGAATTAGGTTTAGGTTATTTGATATTTTATTTATTTAAATTAGGGTATTTATATTTTTTTTTAGGTATAGAGAACGGAAGGGTAGAGTTCAAAAATTCAATTTTTAAAAGATGATACTACATTAGGATTTAATATTGATCAGGTTTCTTACGTACAAACCTCAAGATATGGCCAAATCCCTTAAACTCTAAGGTGGACTCATCTATAAACTCGGAGAGAAAATATAACATCTCACTATTGTTTGTGTTACTTCTTTTTTTTTTGTTACTTTTTTGGTTTGTTTTTGTTCTTTCCCATGTTCCCAATACAAATGGGTATTCTGAAGATTAATTCATCACAATGGTACCAAAAGCCGCTCTTTTGAATGAGGATATTTTCCTACAAATCATTAAATTATGAATCAACAAATTAAAGCTGGTATAAATCATGCCATGGAAGCCGTTCAAGTAAAAAATATGCCAACTTCAAAAAGAAATTGGCAAAATTGAGTAGCAGTTGCAACGATCAAAAAATATCAATTGCTGATAAGAGATTGCTCGCTATCCTTTAGATTCGGTATTAAATCTCATTATAAGGATGAATCGAGGTCTACAATCAACTCTAGGTATTGATTCCACAAGTAATGAGAAAATTTTGCTAAACAAATCATTACTCGAGGAACCTCCTCGTGATGTTGGTATTAAGGCCGATCTTTCTTGAGTTTCATGAGGAGTTTTAGGCCGATCTTTCTTGAGTTTCATGATGAGTTTTAAAAAGAAATCAAAATTATGTTTTGCACCCCAAAGTTCCACCACTAGTTACACATTAGCTATTTGATTAATTGGTTCATGTAAAAAGACAAAGTACCTAATAGTGTATGTGTCGACCAACTAAAGTAGATTCAATGTGAGTTAGGTCAAATAAGACATTTCATTATATCTTTGTATTGGTTTTCCAGCCCCTTTCTTCTAGTTGGTTCCACGTCATTTTACAACTTGCCTTTTTAAAGAGGTGTACGTGTCAAACAAATAATATATATATATATATATATATATATATATATATATATATATATATATATATATATATATATATATATATATATATATATATATAAAAGATAGATTTGGCCCACTCGCGCACCCCGTTAAGCTGTGCCCAACATGTGGTCAGGAGGGCTTGGCGTGGTCCAGCCTTATTTCATTTAAAAAAAACACTTTTTTTAATGATGCGCGGATATTGGTATAGGAAAGTACTGACAATAGTCAATGATCGATTCTGTCTCATATTCTCGCTCCTATTCTCTCTCTTCCAAATCAAAACTTTACACGCTCTCCTCCCTGGTTTTCTCATCTTCCATGTCTCCCCCTTTCCCCTACTCGCTCAAAAAAACCCAAAGGTCGCTCGTTCTCCCTCTCTGCCTCTTGCTCCCTGTCTCTCTCTTTCTCCTGCTCGCTCAGAAAACCCAAAGGCCGCTCGTCTTCCCTGTCTCTCTCTGCCTCCCGCTGGCTCAGAAAAAGCCAACGGTCGCTCCAACGAACCCTGGTGTGGCCTCCCCACCCTGTCTCTCTCTTTCTCCTACTACTAAATAAGACCCCAAAGGCCACTCGCACTCTCTTTGCCTCTGGCTCACTCGATCCCTGGCTGGCCTCCGAACTGCAGCTCACCCCATCACTAAAGGTATTCTCTCTCTCTGTATTTGACTCAGTTAAAATGAGTTTATATCACAAATCTATGGTATCCATTGGGGTTTTTTCTGTATTTTTTTTCCCATTGGCGTTTTTTGTCCCTGCTGCATTGAGTTTATATCACAAATCTGTAGTATCCATCTGTTGCAATTTGTCCATGTAGCAAGGTGCGTTGACAAAAAATATGACTGGTATTATTAAAATTGAAAGATTTCAGTTAAAATCAGTTTATAGGTACTCTCTCTGTATTTAACTCAGTTAAAATGAGTTTATATCACAAATCTGCCTGCCAGTTGAACTAATTGAAAGCATTTATCAGGTCAGTTTTTTGCATTTTAATTTTTGTCTAGGGTTTTTATAGGCCAGCTATATGCTTTAACCCCTGCTACTCCATAATGGAGTGATTCTGGGCAAACACCCATTCTCTCTTGTGTGTGGCTTTCATAAATTGACAATTAAGTATGTCTCTAGTGTTTAACAAAGCATTGTAATATTTGGGCATGACATAAGGAGCTTGAGGAAAATTTTTAATATGGGCTATCCCTTAATACCTGTCAGTTTGTACTGTGATTAAAATAGCTGCATATATAATTTATGTAATTACTATACAAGGGTACACATATTGTGGTCCCATGGGTCTAAATGTACTCGACTTGTAGTGTTAGGCCATCTTCAAAATATTTTGCAACCGAAAACCTCGGAAACAATCTTTGTTTCGTCTCTTTATATGTGTTGGATGGAGACAATCGAATATTGTGCTCGTGCTCTAGGTTGTCAAGTTCTGATGTCCATTAAAATAACTATTTTCACTTTAATGGCTGATGCAATCTATGGATGTGATAGAGTGAGAGTACATCATTTGATTTCATCTGATCATTTTAACTGAATCATCCTTTAAAAAAAAATCAAATGAACTTGTTAAGAACATGTCTTTCTTTCAAAATTTCCTGTGCTCTGTTGTGTTTAGTTTTATACATTTTGATATATCATATGTTGTGTCCAAGTCTAATAACTTCATGTGACATCTGGTGCATCATATAATGAATCACTTTCTCTTGGAAATAGGAATCGTATTCTTCTCATAATAAACTGTAGAATACATATGTTGTAAAAAATAAAAAATAAATAAATAAAATTCAATTGTCTTTCTCCCTCATTTTCTTTCCCTTTTTGCTTTTTTCCTGCATTTTTTGTTCCCATTGGGGTTTTTTGCCCTTGCTGCATTGAGTTTATAGCACAAATCTATAATATCCATCTTCTGCAAATTTTGAATGTTGAAAGGTGAGTTGAGAAAAAATAGGATTGGTATTATTAAAATTGAAATAAATTGTGTTTCTGATTTCATGATAGTTCGTATTAGCAAAGCATCCATGTGTTTTTGTTTACCAACTTTTGAGTTTCAAATTAACTCTTTGACTTCAACAAATTCTCTCTCAGTATCCATGTGTTTTTATGAACCAACTTTCTTTTCTCTGCCATTTTATAATCTAGAGAAAGAAAACACAATCCCCTTCATGTGAGAAGTCTGCCTTCTTGCACCTGTATTTCCATGTACCTTACTATTGGAACATCCAACCCCAAGCTAAACACCCAAGGTATTCAAGGAACAACCACACTAACCTGCATTTTCCATCAGCATCACGCTAGCATATTGGTTCTTTGGAAGAAGCTTAATAGTAGAATTGATCTGTTGCATAAATTGTATAAACTACCAATATGTGTCATGTATGTAAAATTTAATAGAAAAATATTAAATAAAGAAAATTAGGAGATGGTATGTCAAAGCTGCTTTGATAATTCTAAATGGTGTCTTAGAAGCCTATAGGATCTTGTATCTAGAACTCTATGAACAAGATGTCATTTCTGAATCTCTTTTTCTTTTAGATTGCTTGACTTGAGATGTAACACATAAGAATGATATCAGTATGAGCAATATTTTTCTTTTGGGTTGAGGCAAAAAAATTGATTATTGAAATAGTTGTGATGAAGTTTTTAATATTTCTATTGTAACTTCTTTATATAATGGATCTCGACAACCAATTCCCTCTAAGGATTTGTAAACGCAAACCAGAATGTGGTCAGATGCGTTTGTTTATATCAAAGACACACGATAACTATAATAGACATTTCTATAAATGCTCTAACTGAAAAGTATGTAATATCCATCCATTAACATAATGTAGAAGCATATTGGTATTCATTTGTAAGCATATATCTGACATGCATTTATCTTATTGTGTTAACTACTAGAATGAAACTGGAGGCGGTTATCTAGAGTGGTGTCATGAAATTTTAGGTGAAAATGAGAAGCTTGTAATTAGAAGGTTCGTGTCTCACAGGCCAGATGCTTGTATTGCTGATGGAGTAGATGCATCTCTGTCAGAAAAAGAGAAGCTCAAATATATTGCTATGATCCCTGAGAAAGTAGTCGTTCAAAAAATTACTCTCATATGTGTAAGTTATTTATGATATTGATGTTTGTCCTTCTTTGTTTTATAAAAGGAGTAGGTGTATGTTTTATGGTACAACAATATTTAATTTAGTATATTTGTACATTAATGTAATTTAGAAATCTCTATCTCTCTCTCAAGAATTATATATTCTTAAGTGGTTTGAATGGTGAAAGCTGAAAAAGATGTTAATTTTTTGTGGCTTTGTGGTTTGAATAGTGAACAATTTACTTACTTATCATAGATCCTGAATGATTTGGTATTCCTTTGAGCTCTGAATGTATTGTCAAGGTTACTCAGAGATTAGCTCCTCGTGGAATCAGACAAACATTCATTTGAACTTTAAATGCATTTTCCATTAGGGTAATGGTTTTCTCTTAACAGGTAACCATTTCGGCATTTTCTTTGAAATTACAAATGGTAAAAGAAGTTTAAAATAATTCTCTTGCTTGTAAAAGTTATAGGCTGCTATTGTGTTACTAATGATCTTAGTTGCACTCACCTAAGACTGATAATTATTGGTGCTTCCCTGGTGAAAAGATATATCAATCAGTACTCCACTTCATCAATTTTTGGATTTCCAGCTGAAGACCTCCTTCAAGTAGAAAATCTATAAGCTCAGGCACAAGCTACTTGGCCTAATGTTACACAAAAACAAGTCTGGTTGAATGAGGAAATGGGTAATGGAACCTGTCAAACTAAAATTTCTATTCTCCAACCTCAAATTGATGCATTAAAAGATTTCCTGGAGAAAGTTGATGAGCTTGCTCGTTCGAAGTGGACCCAGTTTGATGCAATGATGATGGGCATTCGATTCAACATTTTAGTAGTCTCACTTGTGATCCACCTTTCATTTATCAAGTGGGCAAGCAATCAGATCTGGGTCATAAAAGGAAGCAATTGTGGCCTTATTGAGAAACCACACAATAACAAAGTCCTCAGTTTTATGACAGTGGCTGTGATTTTCGGGCTAGTGCTTTATGCATTTTATGACCAGTTGATGAAAAGTATATTAGTGATTAGCGCAATATTTGCTCAAAATGAGCAGACCTTTGTTTATATTGTCGGTTGGTTAGTCCTTCTAGTGGCCATGGGCTTTTTGGTGCTATCTTGGTGTAATGTAGGGAGTGCTTCAGATTGCTTTGCACGTGTCTTTCACAAATGTCTGTGAAATAAAGATTCATAAATTACCCAATCAGATGTCAAAATATATTAAAATCACATATTTGCATCTCTCTCTCTACTTTCTTTCTGCGCACAGTAGTATACCATTACTTGGATTGTACACTTAACGAATTGAAAGACTCACAATCAGCGAGACGGACTCGAGTAATAATATATAGCATCTTATAATAATTTGGCATACATTCTACTTATCTAAAAGCCTTTCGAGAAATAGGTTGACAAATTATTGCCATAGTGATAATACATGGCATTTGAATAGTGTAATATTACATGCAGTTCATCAACTACCTGTCAAATGGGGTAGTTCATTTAATAACAAAATTGTTCATATAAAATTCAATAGTCCAGCCCATTGTTAAATAATGGTTTGTTCTTTGTACCCAATTACCTTCATATCACCTTACAACAAAAAAGGAAGTGAAAATAGTACAATGACATACAACCTACATCTTTCTTTTGAGTAAATGGCATACAACCTACATCAATAATGCCAATAATTTAACAACAAACTTTTCAAAAAAAAAAAAAAACAACATAGCCCCTCCTTTGAAGTTGTTCCATATGAATTTGTCCTCTCTGTTTGAGATATAAAACACATTATGATGACTGACAATAGTGTTCCAAATGAAATTACAAATATGAACTTATACACATAAAAATATTTCAAAATGAACTTACAAACATGCCTTCCAAACAATTGCTCTTACCATCAATGCACATCTGCTGCCTTCTTATGGGTCTGAAGCTTACGACGTATTCTGTCATTAGCCCTGTAAGAGAAAGATAAATTCATTTGTTAGCATTTTAATTGAAGCTAATAAAATTGTAAATAAAAAACACCAACAATAATGAAGATAATACAATTTCAAATCAAAATAATATAAAGGTATGCAATTGTATCTATGAACGACGGGCAGTTCCTTTTGTCATGTCCACTGCCATTGCAGACTGTGCATTTCATTTTTTTAGTCTTTGGCTTCCATCCCTCAGAACGAGCTTTCATTCCTTCATGGTCGGTCGTCCCCTTGTCTGTGTTAGTGAGGTTCAAGGACATCACAGCAATGGTTATTTTTACATAGTGTGTTACTACAACAAGTAGAATTGTCATCTTCATTGACATGGCTCATCGCGCTATCATGTGAACCTCTCTTGCACACAAACTTTTCATCGAACTAACTAACTCCATTTGTATTATGGACATTACAAACTCATGGCCATCTACACTTTGTGAAGCACGCTCGGTAACGGATCGACTTGCCTGCATAGCCTCATTATATCTAATAGAGCGTGGTAGTTCAGATGTTATTTGAATTTGTTCCCCAATGTTATAAAAAAAACTCACTTTTTTGAATTTGTTCCCCAATGTTATTTGAATTTGTTCCCCAATGTTATATATTGTGAAGGGATTTCAATCACATCTTTCACCATAAAAATCTTCAGTGCATGCTTGTAAAGAAGGCACATCCTCTCAAAGAAGTGACAACTGCAAAAAACAGAATTGTCCTGGCAATTGAATTTTACTAAGTAGGGTCTAGATCCGGTCCCCAGGACTACCACCTTAAAAGTAGCAACCTGTCCATTATCTTCAACTGTCTCCCTTGTAGAATTAAAGTCATTAGCCACTTTTTCCCCAAATATCTTTAAAATTTTTTTAGTATAGATTTTTTATGCATGTTACTTAATAAAAGTGGTTGTTCACAAGACTAGAGTAGTTTGAATATCTTTCAAATCATTTTCCCTCTCTTTTTGTACATTCTTATATTGGACTTTTGCAACAACTTCTAATAATGTACGCAAGCTTGTTGTGGATGTCAAGTACATCTTGACGTGTGTATTCACCCCTTCACTCTTTTGAGTAGAGGTCATACCTGCAGTGAACGTGCCAGTCAAGTATGCATCGACTCATTGCATGTGACAACCATAAAGCCTATTGAGCCATTCGTTGTCTTCCAACTTATAATTCTCAATCATTTATTTCCATCCCAATTCAAATTCTTCAATTGTTGGGCTAGCCACATATCTCCTTAAGGTATCCGAATAAGAAGGATGCATACACAAAGCATGGCACATTTTTTCTTTGATATTCGCAAATATGTGTCACTTATAATAATAATACTTACTTACAATAATAATGCTTACTTTGGTCAAGAACTTGTCTCACTGCATATGAAATTGCAGGATCTTAATCAGTGAGAATAATGCCCGGTTGCCGTCCACCTATGGCTTCCAACCCGTTTTCAAATACCCATATAAATAAGTCTAGCCTCTCGTCAAATATGACTGCAAATTCAAAGAAAGTTATACTGAAATGGTGATTTACACCAAGTATAGTGCAAAGGAAATACCAAACGTATTTGTCTTATATGTGGTATCAAAGGTAACCACATCAAAAAAATACTAGTAGAAAACTCTAGATGTAGAATCTACCTATAAGATACTACTAATGTGGTACTCATCATCTAATCTCAATATATAGAAAAATGATGTGTCTGTATGGTTCTTTTTATAGAGCCATTGCAAAATTAAATTGCCATCTTCTCTTCTAAGTTTTCTTTTAGCTCTTGCTATTTCATTTTGGATATCCTTTTTTGTACAGGTGACATTGTCGATCCCTCCAGCCTGCTCTATGAATATGTCTACGCTTAATCATTGCCGAGCTTATTCAATGTATCAATGACTTTGTAGCACTCGACAATGATTGGTGTGTGCGAATTAGACGAGTTTTTCATGGACTAACTAGATCATGATTATGATCTTTAACGACGCTAGTAACTTTCCACTCGCCGTCTTCTTGACTACTTATGCACATCCTAACCTTGTACCCACACCTTAACTCAGAGTAAACATGTCCAACACATATAAACATTATCGATCTATTTACCTTTCTTGTTATATGTACTCCCCCTGCAAATACCAAAACATTTTGTAAATGCATAAGACTTAAGGAACTCATATCCATCATCCTCTTATCTAAACATCATTCTACACATGGTTCTTCTATTTCTTGGCCTTTGTTGGGTGAGCCACAACCACCATCAGCGATTTCATCAACGTTGCCTACATTTGGGTATGTGCTAGATGTCACACCAACTGAATTCATGGGATCCATCTCAGTTTTTTGACTTACCCAACGTGAAACTGCAAACTACAAAAATACATGTATTCAAACCTTTATCTTAAGAATACCAATCATATTTTTCTCAACCCACCTTGCCACATGCAAAAATTGCAACAAATGGATACTACATACTTATGATATAAACTCAATGCAACAAGGGCGAAAAAGCCCAATGGCCAAAAAAATGCAGTAGAAAAGCAAAAAGGGAAAGAAAATAGGGGAGAAAGACACAATTGAAAAAAGAAATAAATTTTTGCAACACATGTATTCTAATTAACAAGAGAAAGTGATTCATTATAGGGTGCATCATATGCCTCAAAACATGATATATCAAAATGTATAAAAATAAACATAACAGAACTAGAAAATATTTGAAAGAAAGACTTGTTCTCAATGAACTCATTTAATTATTTTTTTTAAAGGATGATTCAATTAAAATGATCTGATGAGATCAAATGCCCTACTCTCACTCTATCACATCCATGGATTGTATTAGGCATTGAAGTGAAAAGTGTTATTTTAACAGACATCATAACTAGGCAACCTGGAGCACGAGCACAATTTTAGATCGTCTCCATCCAACACATAAAAAGAGCCGAAACAAAGATTGTTTCCAAAGTTTTCCATTACAGGATATTTTGAATATGGCCCAACACTACAACTCGAGTACATTTAGACCCATGGGACCACAATATGTGCACCCTTGTATAATAACTATATGAATTATTTATGTAGCTATTTTAATTGCAGTACAAATCGACACAAATTGACAGGTATCTAGGGATAACCCATATTAAAAATTCTCAAGTTTCTTATACCATGCCCAAATGTTGAAATGCTTTGTTAAACACTAAAGGCATACTTAATTGTAAGTTTGTGAAAGCCATACACGATAGAGAATGGGTGTTTGCCCAGAATCACCCCATTATGGAGTAGCAGTTTGTTAAAGCATATTGCTGGCCTATAAAAACCCAGAACAAAAATTAAAACGCCAAAAACTGACTTGATATATGCTTGCAGCCCATTCAACTAGCAAGCAGATTTGTGACATAAACTCATTTTAACTGAGTCAAATATAGCGAGTAGCTATAAACTCATTTTAGTTAAAATCAAAAATATAATTTATTTCAGCTTTAATACTACCAATCATATTTTTTCTCAACCCACCTTGCCACATGCAAAAATTGCAACAGATAGATACTACAGATTTTTTATATAAACTCAATGCAGCAGGGGCAAAAAACTCCAATGGGAAAAATAAATGCAGAAAAAACCCCAATGGATACCACAGATTTGTGATATAAATTCATTTTAACTAAGTCAAATAGAGAGAGAGAGAGAGAGAGAGAGAGTACCTTTAGAGTGTAGTTGGGAGGCCAGCCAGGGATCGAGCAAGCGAGAGGTAGAGAGAGAGCAAGTGGCCTTTGGGGTATTCTTTAGCAACAGTGGAACGACAGAGACAGGATGGGGATGCCACACCAGGGATCGAGCAAGCAGCCTTTGGGTTTTCTAAGCAAGCGAGAGGCAGAGAGAAATAGGAAAGACGAGCGGCCTTTGGGTTTTTCTGAGCGAGCAGGGGAAAGAGTGAGACAGGGAGCGAGAGGTGAGCAAGAGGCAGAGAGAGAGTGAGCGGCCTTTGGGTTTTTCAGAGCGAGCAGGGAAAAGAGAGAGATAGGGAAGACAAAGAAAACCAGGGAGGAAAGAGTTAATAAAGTTTTGATTTAGAAAAGAGAAAGAATAGGAGAGAGAATTGATCATTTACTGTTGTCAGTACTTTCATGTACCAATGTCAGCGCATCATTAATAAAAGTGTTTTGTTGAAGGCTGGACCACGTCAAGCCATCCTGACCGTCAATTGTAGGGTATTATATCACAACCGTTGGGCGCAGCTTAATGGGGTGCTCGAGCGAGCCAATCCCATCCTTTTCTCTCTCTTTCGATCTCTCGATATATATATATATATATAAGGGATTGTATACAATAAAGACCATTTACTTTGGGTACGGAGAAGTCACAATTATTTACAACCATCTGATGTCAAATCTGATAGCTTAGTGTGTCACAAAGTTTAAGAAATTTTTTTTAAAACTTTGAGCTTGGTCAATAAAATAAATGCATCCACCCAATTACACTTCCAATAATCAAGATTAATTGTGACCACCTTGTACCAAAAGTAAATGATCTTATTATATACTTTTCTTATGTGGGATTGTACACAATGAGACCATTTACTTTTGGTATAAAGAGATCACAATTACTTACAACCATCGGACGTGAAATCTGATAGCTTGGATGTGTCATAAAGTTCTTTAAAATTTCTTTTGAAATTTAAGCTTGGTCAATGAAATAAAATGCAGCCACTCAATTTCACATCCAATGGTTAAGATTAATTGTGATCACTTTGTACCAAGGGTAAACGGTCGCATTATATATATTTTTTATGTGAGATTGTATACAATGAGACCATTTACTTTTTGTATGGGGAGGTCACAATTACTTACAACCATCTGATGTGAAATCTGATAGCTTGGGTATGCCATGAAGTTCGAAAAAATTTCTTTTGAATTTTGAACTTGGGTATAAAGCCAAAAGATTGTGATGTACCGAGGATACATATTCCCTCATATGAATATCCGTGAGTATTTTCAAGACTTTGAATATTTCCATGTAGCATTTGCCACCAAGCTACCAATTAAAAGAAAAATTATACCTCATCTATGGAAAAAATTAATGTCCTCAACCAAGACCATCTAATTTTTTTAAATGAGGGAAATCTATGTGTTTAAAAGCCCAAAATCTATTTCCATTTTTTTTTTTTATTGTGAAGAGTCTTTTTCTATTGAGTCTAAAACGTATAATTTTGAATATGATATAGATGCAACGAATATACTTTGACGGCTGTAAGTGGTTCTCATGGTGGCATGTGGTTTTTGCACTCAAATGTCTTGAGTTCGAATCCTCACGAATCGTCACTTTCATCTCTTTACAGATGCCTGGTCCACCTCTCTCTCTTTCTCTCTCTCCATAAGGTATTTCAAAATACCTTGCTTTTTGTGGTGGATACATACATGCCTAATCTTTTTCTTCTTTTTTTTTCTTTTTTTGTGGGGGATACATGTAGCATCCATGCATCCATGCTTATTCTTTTTTTTCGTTTTTTTTTTCTCCTTTTTTGTGCGGAGGATACATACATGCCTATTCTTTTCTTTGTTTTTTCTCCTTTTTATTGCGCAATCTTTTGGTATTAAAGAAAAATAGCGATTAATCAACATGTTTTGAAATACTTAGTGTCAAACTAATTTTATTTCCAAAACACTTCTCTTTTTTATCGTTTTTTGTGGAGGATACATGTAACATACATGCTTACTCTTTTTTTCTTTTTTTTTTCTCCTTTTTTGTGGAGGATACATACATGCCTATTCTTTTCTTTTTTTTTCTCCTTTTTATTACCCAATATTTTGGTATTAAAGAGAAATTGCGATTAATCAATATGTTTTGAAATACTTAATGTCAAACTAATTTTATTTCCATGGTGTTTTGGCCAAATTTATGCAATTTAGTCTCAGGGCACCGCCAAATCTTTCTCTACAAATAACAAAGAAATGAACGCATAAACAAAGGAAAAGTGCTTGCGCCTGTTGATTCTTCGTCGTAAAGATTGGACGTTGTGTAAAGCGCATGGGGTCAAATCAGATACTTACTTTGTTTTTTTTTTCTTGATATTTATGATTAGTATGGCTTGGATGGTGAGTTTCTAAAATTTTGGATAAAAAATCTATCTTTAGGGTAAATTTAAGAGGGGCCGCATGCGTGCATATGAGTCAGCTTACTAATAGAAACTCTATCCATAAACAAATAACATACATTTAATAGGGGAAAAAACCTTCTCATTGTGAAAAAAATAAGGATGCATGGTCGAGGTCCCCCAAAAAGTACTTTTTTTTTAAAGTGATAATGTACTGATCTTTGACTACCTTAACAATTCCAAATAAAAAAGATAAAAATAAGAAAATTTACCAAAACAGATATTAGAGATTAATTATTTAACATTTTACCTATATCTTTTGAATATCCAACAAAATACACATGTTGGAATAGTTGAAAATTATAAATTGTTAAATTATTGAAAATTTAGATGTATTTTAATAAATTTCTCAAAAAAAAACTCCTGAGCTCTCCGAACCCTAATCGTCCCTCTTAGCGTGTCTTCAGGGAAATTGATTTGAAGCATTCTTTGAACTACAAATCATGTTTCTTTTTTTCTTTTCTTTTTTCGTTTTTAGAACTTCATATTGAGTTTGACTAAAGATGATCAGGAAATTTTAATATGCAAAAGAATTCCGAAACATTTTGATATGGAAGCACTTACCTAGTATGTGTGCGAAACAAATGATTTGCATAGCCTAAAGGTTAAAATAAGGAACAACCTAAGGGTAAAAATATAGCTGCAATATCAAATCTATTTTCAATACCAAAAAACCTTCAAATTGATCATTGACTATTGTGAATGTAAACATCATAGGGGAAGTGTTTTATGGACGAGGTTTTAAGACAAGGAATTACATTTTTGGAAAATTTTGCCCATACCATAATACTATACCATAATACTTTGGTGGTATTATGTTATAGGCCAATAATTCCCATATTTTACATGGATGTCCTACTCTCTCATGCTATTTTTGTGTTTGCCAAGTTTTCCCTCGGTAAATTATTTGCAACACCAAATTGCTTTTCCTATTTTATGTTATTTTGTTTTTTTAATATGTAGTGTTTGTCTCGGAAGTATATTAGGGGTTCGTCTGATGTTCCGAATACCAAGTAGTCCTATTATGAGCGATCCGATGAGTGGAATATCAGAAGACTTGTTGTATGAAAGTTTGAAGTAGGTATAGTAGTATGATGTTCTAGACATCGGACCCTTTCACTGGATAAGTTGTCTGATGTTGCAAAAATCATACGTATTTTGGCTCGTTTTCATAAATATTAGACCGCCCAAAAAACTTCTGGAGTTTGGAGCTCTATCATATTAGAGATACTGAACAATGCTAAAGTTTAGGGCAATTCAATGTTTAGGGCACAACCTTACAAACCAAAAAACAAAAGTTAGAATAAAAAAAAAGCCAAGGGAAAAAATACTAAACAAAAAATGAGACAATAAGACCTCCACATAAAAAAATTTGTTTGAAAATTTTATAATTAAAAATAAAAATAGATTCTCACATCATCTTAGGACTTTTCGACATAAAAATTGCATTTCATCGATAACTTTGGGCGTGCACCTTAATTGACTGTTTGAGGTTGCAACTTTACGCAAACCACATCCTTAATGTCCATCATGGGCGATAAGGTCTTGTGTTTGAATCCTACTTGACGCCTTGAGTTGCACACCTCCCTCTCTCTCTAAACAAAATGGTATTCTATAATACCGTGTTTATTTTATTTTTTTTTTGGTATTTTCTCTTTAAAAAGCCTACCTTTTTATTTATTTTTTTTACTTTTTTATTTTCTCCTAAAAAGCCTGCATTTTTATTTTCTCTTTTTCTTTTGTTTTTAGGTTTTTTTTTAATGAGAAAGCCTCTTCTTATTCTTTGCTTGACCCAAAAAAAAACAAAAAACTCTTTGTATTCTTTGTTGTTAAGGGGAGTGCATATAGTGAGTGGTCTTGCAAAACCAAATTGACTAAGCTTTTATACATATTTTAGAGTTCTTCAAAATTTGAGATTTGGATCCACAGTTCATGAGCATCTTGGAGTGCAAGATTTGAAGCATATTTCGAGTTTCATATTTTTTTCTTTTGTCAAAAGAGAGACATTAATAAACATAGTTTTGAAATACTTAGGATCAAGCGCATTCTATTCCCATGGCGCTTTTACAATTTGTTTCCATGGCACCACCAAATCTTTCTATGCAAATACTAAAGGAAAATGTTTATATAGAGCCGACGCTTTAAACAATCAAATTAGAGCCCACTTCAAAAATTTCACTAGAAGAGGTTATTTTGATGCCCAAATATCATCAAATTGATTATCTCGATATCAAGAAGTATGGACATGAAAGAAAAATGGATTTCACTTTTTGGAAATGGTGCATCTTGTATCGCATTTTTAGACCGTCAATTTTGAAGATTTTCAAATTTTTTTGGATTTGCCCGATCTGCACCATTTTTTAAGCTTTAAACTTTTATAATTAAATATGAAAATATATTTTAAAGCTATCACAAAGAATTTCAGTATTGAAACCACATTTCTCACCACTATTTGAAGGTAGGTTCTAATTTGATTGTTTAGAGCCTCAACTCTATAAAAACCGCACCCAATAATAAATAAATAAATAAATAAAAAACATATAAATGAATATCAATAAGGAAAAAGATTTTCTGGTTGGGCATACAACAAAAAAAAAAGCATGGTCGAGGGGCCCAAAATATCAATCTTTTATATGATAATTTATTGATCTTTGATTCACCTTTTGAACAATTCCAAATAAAATGGGTAAAAATAGGGAAATTTATTAAAGGAAAAAATTGATATAGAGTCAAGGCTCTAAACAATCAAATTAGAGTGTGCCTTAAAATTTTCACTAGAGGAGGTTGTTTTTTATGCTCAAATATCTTCAAATTGATCATCTTGATATTAAGATGCATGGACATGAGAAAATAATGGATTTCAAGTTTTGGAAATAGTGCAGCTTGTAATGCATTTTTGAACCGTCAATTTTCAAGATTTTCAAGTTGTCATAGATCTGCTTAATCTATATTATTTTTTAAGCTCGAAATTTTATAATTAGAGATTAAAATATATTTTAAGATTATCACAAATATTTTCAGTATTGAGACCACTTTTTTTTTTTTCTTTGAACATTACCAAAGAGCAATATTGAAAACCATATTTCTTAACACTATTTGAAGGTGCTCTTTACTTTGATTGTTTAGAGCCTAAGCTAAATACAATATGTACTCTTTATTAAAAGTGTGTGGTTTTTGTAACCTTAAACAATCCAATTAAGGCCCACCTCCAAATTTTATCATAACACGTAATTTTAGTTTAAAAAATTCTTAAGATTATCTGAAAATCTATTCTATAAAATTTTAAACTTCAAAAATAGTTAAAATCAAGTAGATCTATAAACATATGAAAATCTTGAAAATGGCCAGTCTAGATAATGTGTTGCAAGTTACACTATTTTTAGGACTCAAAATCTATTTCTTGTTTTATATTCACACATCTCAATGTCCAGATGATCTATTAGAGGGTTTTTCAACATTAAAGCCTTTTTCGATGAATTTTTGACGTAATGTGTTAGAAGATGAACTATTTTGACGATTGCAGATCCTTTTTTTTTCATTTATATGAATCTTGAGGTCGAAATGATTGATTTGAGAGCTTTCTAGCATAGGAATAATACTCTCGAGTGGTTTTTTTAGTGCATCTTACATGTATAGTATAAGGTTGACGCCTTATATAAACTTTTTCTTTGAACTACAAATCATGTTTTCTTTTTGGTTTTTTAATTTCTTTTTTCCTTTTTTTAGAATTGGGTGCGGTTTGTATAGAGCCGAGGCTCTAAACAATCAAAGTAGAGCACACCTTCAAATAGTGTCAACAAATGTGGTTTCAATACTGAAAATTTTGTGACAGCCCTAAAATATATTTTCATCTCTAATTATAAAAATTAAAGCTTAAAACATAGTGTAGATCGAGCCGACCTATTAAAACTTATAAATCTTGAAAATTGACAATGCACTATTTTCGAAAACTTGAAATCCATTTTTTTCTCATGTTCATGCATCTTGATGTCGACATGATCAATTTGAGGATTGGGCATCAAAACAAACTCTTATAGTGAAATTTTTGAGGTGGGCTCTAATTTGATTGAAATTTTTGAGGTAGGCTCTAATTTGATTGTTTAGAGCTTTGGTTCTATATAAACTTTTTCCTTTAGAATTTGAACTTGAGTTTAAATAAAAATGAAAAGGGGCCAGGGAAAGAAATTAGGAATATTGGATATTTGAAATCCAGAAAAATCTATTGACTTTTCTTATCAAGGATTGTTGTCATGGATTCCTCAAATCTCTTATTTGGATAAACTATACAAAATTCATCGATTTCTTACAATCATTTCCATGTCTATTCTTTGGTAACAAAATTTGATAGAGTTTCTTACTCTAAAATTTTAATATAATTTTTCTCTAAAAGTCAAATTTTGGCATAGTCTCTTTTTAAAATTTTTGACATAGTTTCTCTCTCAAAATTTTGATATGTTTTTTCCTCTAAAATTTTAATATATTTTCTCTCCAAAATTTAAAAATTGAAATTGTTTCTCTAAAACATTTGAGAGTTTCTCACTATAAAATTTTCAAGTGCTTTCTCTATCTAAAATTTTCAAGTGCTTATCTTACAAATCATCGGGACCGTCTAATTTCAAACTTTCACGCATTTATAGATCTGATTGGTTTGAAATATTTTTGAACTGTAAAATTTTATAATTAAATATACAAATAGATTCTCACCCTACTTTTCGACAGCAAAATTGCATCTCGACAAAGTTTTGGCATGCACCTTTAAATTTGGGAAAAAGTTTATATAAGGATGCACCTCAAAAATCCATCAAAAAGGGTAGTTTTAATATTGAAAAACCTTTTGATTGATCATCTCGACATCCAGATGTATGACCATAAAAAAAAAGAAAGATTTTAAGTCTCAGAAATAGTGCATTTTACAACATATTATCTTCACCGTCCATTGTCATGATTTTCATATGTTTATAGATCTACTTGATTTTAACCATTTTTTAAATTTAAAATTTTATAATTAGATGTACAAATAAATTTCGAGATATTCCTAAAAATATTTTACATCAACATTATATATCATGATAAAATTTGAAGGTGCACCTTACCTCTATATGGATGCATCAGTATGGCACCCTTAAATAAACCTTTGCATATTAAAATATAAAATTAAAGGCGCATTTACTGACGGCCTAGTCGAGCGTCATGGTGGCACGTAGGTCATGGGCGTTAGGATCTTTGATTCTATTTCCCTGGCTTAGAGACCTTGACCCGTTGTGCTGTCCCTCTGTCTCTTAAACTGAAAGATATCTCTCTCTCTTAAACTAAAAGATATTGCTTCCTCTTTCTCTCTTTTAAACTAAAACATATTTTATTTCTTTCTCTCTTTTAAACTAAAAGATATTCTATTTCTTTCTCTCTTTTAAACTAAAAGATATTCTATTTCTATTACCATGGTCTTTTTTAGTTTCGTTCAAACTAAAAAATATTCTATTTCTATTACAATGAACTTTTTTAAACTAAAAGATATTCTATTTTTTTGTTTTTTTTAAACTAAAAGATATTCTATTTCTATTACCATCGTATTTTTACCACGAAATCTTTGGTTCTATGGCACCACCAATATTCTATTTCTTTCTCTCTTTTAAACTAAAAGATATTCTATTTCTTTCTCTCTTTTAAACTAAAAGATATTCTATTTCTTTCTCTCTTTTAAACTAAAAGATATTCAATTTCTTTCTCTTTTTTAAACTAAAAGATATTCTATTTCTATTACCATGGTCTTTTTTAAACTAAAAGATATTCGATTTTTTTTTTGTTTTTTTAAACTAAAAGATATTCTATTTCTATTACTATGGTGTTTTTACCATCAAATCTTTGGTTCTATGGCACCACCAAATCTTTCTTTGCAAATAAGAAATAAAATAAATAAATAAACAAGATATTCTATTTCTTTTTTTTTAAAGTAAAAGATGTTTTATTTCTGTTACCATGGTGTTTTTACCACCAAATCTTTGGTTCTATGGCACCACCAAATCTTTCAATGCAAATAAGAAATAAAATAAATAAATAAACAAGATAACCTATTTCTATTACCATGGTGTTTTTACCGTCAAATCTTTGGTTCTATGGCAACTAAAAGATATTCTATTTCTATTAGCATGGTGTTTTTACCACCAAATCTTTGGTTCTATGGCACCACTAAATCTTTCTATGCAAATAAGAAATAAAAATAAATAAATAAATAACATATAAATGAATATATATAAATAAGGAAAAAGATTTTTTGGTTGGGCATACAATAAAAAAAACGCATGGTCGAGGGCCCCAAAACATTAATATTTTATATGATAATGGGTGTGGTTTCTATAAGGTTATAACTTTAAACAATCCAATTTAGGCGCATATCCATATTTTATCAAAACATGTAATTTTGGCATAAAACTTGTTTAGGATTATCTGAAAATCAATTTTCATACCTAATTATAAAATTTTAAACTTCAAATATAGTTAAAATCAAGTAGATCTATCGACATGAAAAACTTGAAAATTGACGGTCTAGATAATATGTTGCAAGATGCACTATTTTTTAGACTCAAATTTTTTTTTTCCATATTCATACATCTCGATGTCAAGATGATCAATTAAAAGATTTTTTAACATTGAAAAAAAAATTCGAAAGATTTTTGAGGTGCATTTGTATTTCTACATTTTAAGGTTGCCTTATATAAACTTTTTCGTATGATAATTTACCAATCTTTGATTCACCTTTTGAACAATTCCAAATAAAATGCTAAATATAGAGAAATTGATTCAAATACACATGATCATGTGTTGGAACAATTAAAAGAGATTACCGAACACAGTTTTGAAATACTTAGGATTAAACAAACTCTATTATGACAGTGTTTTAGGTTTAATGCACCACCAAACTCTAGTAAGAATAAAGAAATAAATAAAAACATATTTATGCAAATACAGAAAGGAAAAAGTTCATGTAGAGCAGAGGCTCTAACCAATCAAATTAGAGCCCATCTCAAAATTTCAAAAATCGTATTTTAATGCTCTGAATCATGCTGGCTCTGCCACAAATCTGAGAGTAGATCTGCTTGTTTTTGGGCAAATTTGGCCTCAGTTCGTAAAAGAGCCGAGGCAGAAAAAACATCAAACTCATGCGATGTACAAAAGACGAGACAGGGACCGTCTAGCCTCGTATGACATGAAAGGTCGGGTGTATCCAACGTACAACCACATTGTTTTATGGAAAAACATCAAACTCGTGCGACGTAAAAGAGCTGAGATAGGTATCGTCTAGCCCCATATGACATGAAAGGTCAAGTGTATCCAGGGCACAACCACCCTGTTTCAATGGACAAATGTCAAACTCATGCGACGCAAAAGAGCCGAGGCATGTACCGTCTATCCTTGTATGACGTGAAAGGTCGAGTGTATCCAGGGCACAACCACCCTGTTCGATGAAAAAACATCAAACTCGTGCGACGTAAAAGAGCCGAGGCAGGTACTGTCTAGCCCCGTATGACACAAAAAGGTTGGGTGTATCCAAGGCACAACCACCCTGTTTGATGGATTCCGTCTATCCCCATATTAACGTAAAAGGGTCGGGTGTATGGTCCATCACTTCATGACGCTAAACTGCTTAGAGGGCTTTATGGTTGTAGGAGTTAAAACTGCTAACCAACCCTGTTTTTCGAAATATCTTTCTCTTTCAAAATTTTCACTATATGGCTTATGTTTTCCAAAAACTTTAATTTCTTTGTTATAATCGTGACCTATCCTTTCTCCGAGTTCTATTTCAAATCTCCCCCTACTTTCAAAAATTCTAAAACAGTCTTGAAAAAATGAAGGAGCTTGGACACCCGTATATGATGATTACCGCGTTGCTATGATTGTCGTGTTGCTGCCTCGTCTCTAACTTCGGAGTCGAACAGACAAGTCTCTTCCTATAGAAAGCCTTTTCCTGTAGACAGCCTTAAGAAACCCTAAGAAGATCAAAGACAATGGTAGGGTTAAAAATTCAAACTACAAAAACACTTGAAGTTAAGTGGTATGGCTAGAAAATCCAACTCGAGTTTCAAGATTATGTAACTCACCGACATCTCACGCCGAAAACCATAGGAGGAAAAATGCCCTAGGTGGGTGAGCTTGATAAGTACAATGACTTGGAGAGATAGTTAGTGTGCCCCTTGACCACATGACCATAGGAATAAATTTAAAATGTCTGCTTATATTTGACATTCACCTGCCCCTCGAAGGACAGGGATTGCCAAAGTGTCTATTTCTTTGCCACTTACATGCCCCTTTAAGGACAAGGAGTGCCAAAGAGGGGCAACTGTAGACACCCCATTTTAAATCTGGCAAATTCTATAGTTTTTTGAACCCTTAGGACCACATTATCCTAGTAGACCCAATTTAATTATCCAAAACTACCCAAATCCTAAGCAATTTGAAGTAAAGCTTAAGAACTTTCCAACTGACCAATAATCGCCTGAATCGGACCTATGGATAAAAAGATATAAAAAATGACAATTTAGTCACTGTGAGAGCCAACTGTTAGGCGGCGGGCTAGGCTATAACAGGCCCAATAGACGTGGGCTGATGATGCAGTCAACGCATCTGATGATGCAGTAAACACGTTTTCTTTAATTAGATAAGACTAAAACTTCTAGATAAATCCAAAAATTTCCAAAACAATTCCAAAAAATCAAGAAAAAATCACCAATAGAATCTTATAAATACCCCCTCTCCCTAACCCAAAAGAAGAGATAAAAAAATATCAAAAAAACCTTAGAATTCTCAAAATTAGGAATTACCCAAAACAACCAAAAGTAGGAAAAACCCTTAGAAAATTCCTAAATTTTTTTACAAAATCCCCAAAAATCTCAAAAAATTATAGAAAATATCATAACTCATATTCAATCTCTAGAGATCACAAAACCCTTAGAAAACTAAAGAAATTCTCTTTCAGACCTCGATAAAGACCGACAGTTTTAGAAAAATCTCTAGATTGAAAACCCTAGAGAAGATATAAACCCTAGCCTCTTGAAGTCCTAACCCCCAAAACTGAGAAACCTAGACCTAGGGTACAAAAACCCTAGATCAAAACTAGAATTAGACTAGAGATCTTCTGGTCAACATCCGAATCAGAGAGGCAAAGAGGACCGGTTCTGATACGGGCGAGCCCTCGAAGGCTCGAGAATCCCGAGCCATCCGACCCCGTTTGGTATTATTTCTTCCTCTCTCTTTCTTCTTCTCTTTACTGTTTTGCTTCTTTTATTTAATTTTGACCTGTTAACTTGTCTTCAAAAATATATTTTAATGCTCTAGATCATGCTGGCTCTACCACAGATATGAGAGTAGATCTGCTCATTTCCAGGTAAA